>NC_061514.1:72704087-72885503 GCF_022539505.1 Lolium rigidum
GTGGTGTCAAAAAAATCCAAGAATAGAAAGAATTTTGGTTCATAGAGGATGACATGCGGGACCCATGATCCCGCATCGTAAACGGCTCGATTAGAGAGCGTTGAACGAGATGGCGCGATCGAGAAAAAAACAATGCCGTAGAGGCTGCCATCTCGGGCCCTACATCCCTCGGCGGTGCGGATTTGCGTTGACTCGGCCGGCGAACCCGAGAATTCGAGATGCACCACGTCCCGGGCCACCATACGCAACGTTTTGGCCGGTTTCGTCGGGCTAGGTGGCCTCAAAAACGAGAAAAAAATGTCTTGACATGCACAACGGACAGACCCAAAATCGTCGGCCATGGTACACCAGCAACCACGGCGCGACTTCAACTTCGTCGGCCATGGCAACTTTTCTTGTAGTGCTCCATCGACACCACCGCCATCTTCATCAACGCTGCTGTCTCCCATGAGGAGGGAGTAGTTCTCCATCGAGGCTAAGGGCTGTACCGGTAGCTATGTGGTTAATCTCTCTCCCATGTACTTCAATACAATGATCTCATGAGCTGCCTTACATGATTGAGATTCATATGAGCTTTGTATCACTATTAATCTATGTGCTACTCTAGTGATGTTATTAAAGTACTCTATTCCTCCTCCGTGATGTAATGGTGACAAGTGTGTGCATCCCGTAGTACTTGGCGTAGTTTATGATTGTGATCTCTTGTAGATTATGAAGTTAACTATTACTATGATGGTATTGATGTGATCTATTCCTCCTTTCATAGTATGATGGTGACAAGTGTGCATGCTATGTTAGTACTTGGTATAATTGCGTTGGTCTATCATGCACTCTAAGGTTATTTAAATATGAATATCGAATGTTGTGGAGCTTGTTAACTCCGGCATTGAGGTGCTCTTGTAGCCCTACACAATTAGTGGTGTTCATCATCCAACAAGAGAGTGTAGAGTGGTTTTATGTGTCCACTAGTGAAAGTATGATCCCTAGGCCTTGTTTCCAAACACTGCAATCATCGCTTATTTACTGTTCTACTGCATCTTTACTTCCTGCAATATTACTACCATCAATCGCACGCCAGACAAGCTATTTTCTCAGGCGCCGTTACTACTGCTCATATTCATTCATACCACTTGTATTTCACTATCTCTTCGTCGAACTAGTGCACCTATACATCCGATAAGTGTATTAGGTGTGTTGGGGACACAAGAGACTTCTTGTATCGTGATTGCGGGGTTGCTTGAGAGGGATATCTTTGACCTCTTCCTCCCTGAGTTCGATAAACCTTGGGTGATCCACTTAAGGGAAAACTTGCTGCTGTTCTACAAACCTCTGCTCTTGGAGGCCCAACACTGTCTACAGGAAAAGAAGCGTGAGTAGACATCAGCTCGCAAGAAGGCTTCTTGATGATATGCAAAGCAACCATGCCCAATGGCATGTAGATAGATCCTCTTCAAGAAAGGTGAATGAAATCACCGAAGGTAACAATGAAGAACTTACTTCAAATGTAGATGAGCATTTACACATTCTAAAAGGTAAAGAAACTACCCAAGTTAATGCCATCACAAATACTAAAGTTGAGGAAATAGACTTCATAGCAAGAAATCCTTATAACCCTGCATGGAAGAGTCAAAACTATGGCTCTAATTTTCCTAGACCATATAATAATAATGTAGGAGTTCTTAATAATAACTTCACCAATGGCAATGGAGCAAGCAGTGGTAATACTTCAACTGAAAGTACTTTCAAGAATTTTATGCATGCTCAAGCTGAATAAAATAGTTCCCTTACAAAGATCATTGAAAGTCATAGCACTATGTTAGTGAATTTATCTATCCAAACGGGGTTCTCTTAGGAATGATGTTCAAGCTTTACAGGAGAGAACAAAGACCGTTGAGACACAAATTGGAAAGATAGCTGAAAGCCAAACTGTTATACTTGCAAGATTTGCAGGTAAACCAGAACCAAACCCCGTTGAAGACCTCAAGATGATAAGGATTGAAAGAAGTGAGGGAGCACTTGAAGGACTGGACTATAGTAATGCTCCAACACCCGAGTATACTGTGGAAGATCTCATTAAGACGTCATGGTAAGACACCCCGAAATCAGCGAAGGTAATAATGAAAGGTACCGTCAATTTATACATGAGGTAGCATGCTAAGTCCGTGATTTAGAGCAATAATATAAGATGCTAGCTGAAAAACTCCCAACTAAGCTTGATGATATATTTAAGCCCACTGTTAAAATCCATGTTAGAACAAATGAGGTGGCTGCACTTTGTGATCTTGGTGCAAGCGTCTCCATAATTCCAAAGACTTTATATGATAAATTTGGAATGGGGCCATTTAGAACAACTGAGCTAAGACTACACTTGGCTGATTCAACATACAGACAAGCTGTAGGGATCAAAGATAATATTGTAGTAGAGATTAAATGATGTCCTGCTCTTATTGATTTTATTATTGTTAACATGCTTGAAGATCCTATAGCTCCTATAATTTTAGGAAGGCCATTTCTTAGAACTATTAAAGAGCTAATCAATTTGCATGAAGGAAATGTGATGATTGGACTACCATCCAAAGACACATTTGTAGTGCACTTCCTAGAAAGAAGAAGGACAAAACTGATGATGATGGGGTCATTAATTCGAAAGCTAACTATTTTGGAGTGGGTCTTCCACTTCCAACTCTTAAGTGATCACCATATTGGTCAAGCTAATTGGCCTTAACTAGAAGCGCTTCATGCGAGGCAACCCATGCTCAATAAAGTTTTTTCTATCTAGTTTTTGTTCAAGTTTAATATTTAGTTTTATTAGTTTGTTTTGTGTTGTTATTATTAAAGAGTGTTCATGAGATCCTTGGAAAAGAGGAGAAGAAGTTAAGGAACAGCGCCTTTTTGATTTTTGATACTAATGGTTGCACATTCTTGACATATACTGTTTTTTCCTTACCCATTTTTGAGGTAATTTTGATGCATAAAGGCTCGTGAAGATTGCACAGAAATTTTTGATGTTCTCAGGTTCCTGGAACTTTAACGGCCATCGGTACGGTCGCACCAGACCATACCAAGCGCCCGTACTGTATTCGTGACCACGAAAAGGAAAAGTTGAAGATTTTGTGGAAAGCATCTGACACTTTAGCGACCTTCGGTATGGTCCGGTCCTACCGTACCATGCACCTGTACCGCATTGATCGACCTACTCCAAGGCGGTTGCACCTGGTATGGGTGGGATGCGCCCGTACCGTGCGCCTGTACGGCGTGTCGGACGACTTAAACAAGCAAGGAACATGTATGCAACCCAAGTTTTCATAATCTCTCTCTTCCTTCTCCAAACTCCAAACCTACTCCATTGGATCTCCAAATTCGTTTGTTTTTTATTCAATTCCTCGCACTCCATCGAAGCATGGTACATTTATTCTCCGACCCCCAACTTTTTATTCGCAAATGCATGCTCTAGCTTTTGTCATTATCAATCTAGACTTAGGTCTTATTATGAATTTCATCACCTCAATGAGCATGCTAGATCGAAATTTCAGAGGAGATACTTTTATAATATGCGTAGAGGATGATCATATGTTTATTTCTATCGGATCATATTTTAATTTTTGTTAAGATGTTCTTAAGGTACTAAACTACTAATTAATTTTTAGATGAACACAAGGAGCTACTCGCGTGATGTGGCTGCACAAGCTGCACTACCGGTTGAAGACACACCCACTTCGCTCGGTATCGAGTTTGAAGAACGTCGTCATCTCAACCGTTTCAACCATCTCAAGGACCGCGAGATCAAGTCGACAAAATGGGAATGCCCCATACTCTGAACCAACTAGGCTTGCGCAGTGATTTCATTACTCTTTGCAGCAATGTTGGCCCGCTTGACTTTTTGAAAGGACGAGATGCCGCCTAGAGGAGAGGGTGAATAGACATTTTAAAAACTCTTACAGATTTGGCTTGTAAGAATGCGGAATTAAACTAACATTTATTTAACAAGCACAAATCATAAATATGCTAGGCTCACCTAAGTGAAACAACAACAACAACTAGAGCTAAGCAAGATAGGCACAAGATATATGTAGCACAAGTGATAACAAGATATATGTACTTCAAGCACGATGGCTATCACAAGGAAAGTAAGCTCGGGTATAGAAATAACCAAGGCACACGGAGACGAGGATGTATTCCCATGTTCCCTTCCTTTGCAAGAAGATACGTCACGTTTGGAGGGGTGGAGGTCCCACGAAGGTCCCCAACGCCATGAAGGCTCGCCCTATTCTCCGAGCCAAACCCACAAAGGATAATGGCCCTTTCCTTATGGTTAGCTTTTCCTCCACTCCGGAGATGGCAAGCTCCAAAACCACTTCACAAGCTCCACGAAGGAGAAGCCCGGGCCTCTTCACAATCTTCCATGAAGACATCACCGGAGCACCAACCACCAAGCCAACTAGGAGGTTTCGCTCCAAGAGTAACAAGCTCATGGTCTCTCACTCGAACTAATCGTGGTGGAGAGCTCAACACTATGCAATGATGCAAAGCAAGAACACTGGAGGTGTTCAAATCCTTCACACTCAAATCCCACCAAAGCAACAAATTCTAGGATGAGATTAGAGAGGAAAAACAAACAGGAAATGAACAAATGAATCCAAGATCTAGATCCAAAGGGTTCCTCTTACTTAGAGGAGAAATGGATTGGTGGGGATTGTAGATCTAGATCTCCTCTCTTAGATCCCTCAAGAATGAGCAAGAATCATGGGGGGAATCAAGAGATAGGGCAAGTTCTTCAAAGTCAAACAATGGAGGAGAGAGAGTAGAATAACTTACCCAGCCCAAGGTGGAAGAAGGGCTATTTATAGCCCAAGACAAAATTAACCGTTGGGGAAGTGACCAGCTCAGCATCAGTCGAGGGAGCCGGTCAACCGGGCCTAGGACCGGGCCATCCGGTCCAGGGGCCGGTCAGACCGGGCCACAGGCCGGATCTGGCGCTGGGCCGTGACCGGGGCGGATTGGTGACATACAAAACATGGCCTCGGTTGTCACTGGAGCAGGAGCCGGTCCGTGTCGGGGCATCCGGTCCAGAGGCCGGTCCGACCGAGCGTGGGGCTGGACCACTTCAGTCCAAACCGGACCTTAGGCCGGGCCAGCACCGAGCGAAGCTTAAAACCTTACTAGATAGTGTCCGGTGTGCACCGGTCAAGGGGCCGGTCGGTGCCGAGCTGGCCGGTGCCACGGCCAGCAGTTCCGGGCGGTGGGCCGGACTGCTTCAGGCCAAAACCCTTTTTCTTTTTCTTTTAAAAAAGACAATGCTCCTGAACTCCGATTGACATGAAACCAATTTTGTTGGAAAGATAACGACGAATAGAGCCCCAACACCATGATGGGAAAGCTCCATTGATGATAACTCTTCAAGCTCCACTCAAGCCGGAATGTCTCACTTGATCATTGTTGCTTCGTGAAGACTCACAAATGCTCCCCCATACACCATGATGGGAAAGCTCCATTGATGCACATCTTCACATGTCCATTATCACCAAATGGACGGCAAGCTTCAAGCATATGATCCTTTTGAGATGCTCAACTTGAACTTGCGCAACTCAACCTTGATGATGATCACCACTTGATGTCATCCTCTCATGGGCTATATGAGATCTCACTTTTTATGTATGCCCATGGAAAGATACCTAACCCCCATAGACAACACAAGGGAACATATATGATGGGTTAGTTTATGAAGCATAATTGACAAGGATTACCATACCACATGACTTCAAGTGGCACATTCTTCATGCTTCATGTGTTGACCAAACTTGAATCTATTCTTCACTCTTTGTATTGGTCAACCTTGTATCTTCTCATGCTCCATCATACACTCTCTTGAGGTGTGTAAAGAATTCTTCATTTGCTTGCATGGTCTAAATGTTAGTCAACCATAGCTCAACTTATGATACTATCATGACACCGACTTAGAGCCATATCTTGAATTCTTCACTCGGAATTAAGCACTCAAGATCTTGATCATTCATTGCTTAACACATAAGCTAGAGCATGGCCAATATTGAGTTCCACATAAGAACTCCATCTTCATTTCTTCTTCTTGATCATATCACATATATTTCTTCAAATCGATGATCTTGATGCCAATACTCAAGGTATATCTTTATCTTCATGGCATCCATACTTGAATCCAACAAATGGACTACAAGTATTACCTATGGAATATTCCTTCATATAAACTCAATGAAAACATTAGTCCATAGGGGTTGTCACTAATTACCAAAACCACACATAGGGGCAATATACCCTTACACTTTTGTTTTCAGGAGGCTACCACTTATCGCTTCTTGTTGATTGGCAAATTCACTTTAGCTAAACAACCCCAAGTTCGTAGGTAGGAGAGTGTTGGCCTTTTCTTTTCCCATTCCTCATATGGGGTAATCTCTTTATTCTTGGTTGGAACATGGTTTAGGACATGACACGAAGTCAATATAGCCTCCCCCACCATTCCTTGGATAAACCCAAAACATCTAACATGGCATTAACCAAATCTATTAGAGTACGGTTTTTTCCTTTTCGCAATCCCATTGGATTGTGGGGAATTGGGAGGCGTCCTCTCATGGATCATACCATTTTCCACATAGAATAAATTGAACTCATTAGGAAAGTACTCTCCACCACGATCGGACCGAACCTTTTTTATCTTTCTTTCAAGTTGATTCTCAACTCCAGCCTTACAGATTTTAAAGAAATCAAGAGCCCCATCTTTAGTTTTCAGGAGATACAAATAACAGTACCTAGTGGAATCATCAATCAAAGTCATAAAATATTTGTTTTCCACCTCTTGTCAACTCACCATTCATCTCACATAGATCTCAATGTATGAGCTCTAGTGGTGCCAAGTTTCTTTCTTTCGTAGGCTTGTGGGGCTTGCGGGGCTGCTTTGCTTGCACAAATGCATGGCACTTAGAGCCTTTGGCAAAGGTGAATTTAGAATTAAACTCATATCATCAAGCCGCAACATACAACCGAAATTAACATGACAAAGTCGTGAATGCGAAACGTTAGTCTCATTAACACTAGTTCTTACATGGTTCGCAACATTATAACAGAAGTCTTCAAGAGAGAAGCGAAACATTCCCTCACATTCATAGCCCTTTCCAACAAAAGTTTCATACTTAGACAATACAACATTATTGGACTGAAACACCAACTTAAACCCATCTTTCATAAGACGGGAGCCACTAACAAGATTCTTCTTGATACAAGGGACATGCAGCACATTCTTCAATCGCACGATCTTGCCCGAAGTAAACTTCAGATTTACCGTGCCAACACCACGAACAGTATCATTTAACCCATTCCCCATCATTACTAAGAAACCTCGGGCTCGATAAGAGGTAAACATGGTGATGTCAGGCGTCAGCACACAATTGAACATTAGCACCCATATAAACCCACCATTCTGTTGATTGAAACACCGAAAGAACTGTAGGTAATATATTACCACACCCTGTAGTTCCTTCCTCTGTGACCATGTTGACCGAATTTGAGTTCTGTCCAGCCCAAACTTTCTTTCCATTGCATTGTGGACAACGATGAGCCCAATTGCCCGTGATACGTCCAAAACGTATCTACTTTCCCGAACACTTTTGCTATTGTTTTGCCTCTAATTTGTGTATTTTGGATACAACTAACATGGACTAACGCTGTTTTCAGCAGAATTGCCCTGGTGTCTTGTTTTTGTGCAGAAACTCAACTTTCAGGAAAATCCCCGGAGTTTATTCCAATGGGCCTATTTTCATAGAAGAGGGATGATGACCCACAAGTATAGGGGATCGCAGCAGTCTTCGCGGGTAGTAAAACCCAATTTATTGATTCGACACAAGGGGAGACAAAGAATACTTGAAAGCCTTAACAGCGGAGTTGTCAATTCAGCTGCACCTGGAAACAGACTTGCTCGCAAGAGTTTATCGATAGTAACAGCTTTATAGCAAGTAGCAGTAGTGAAATAACAGCAAGCAGGGTAACAAAGACAAGCAGTAGTGATTTTAGTAAACAGCAGGATTAAAATACTGTAGGCACGGGGACGGATAACGGGCGTTGCATGGATGAGAGAAACTCATGTAACAATCATAGCAGGGCATTTGCAGATAATAATAAAATGGTGTCTAAGTACAAAGCAATCAATTGGCATGTGTTCCATACATAGACGTACGTGTTCGCAATGAGAAACTTGCACGACATCTTTTGTCCTACCAGCCGGTGGCAGCCGGGCCTCAAGGGAATCTACTGGATATTAAGGTACTCCTTTTAATAGAGTACCGGAGCAAAGCATTAACACTCCCTGAACACATGTGATCCTCACATCACTACCATCCCCTCCGGTTGTCCCAATTTTTGTCACTTCGGGGCCATTGGTTCCGGACAGCGACATGTGTATACAACTTGCAGGTAAGATCATAAAACAATGAATATCATGATGAAACAATAACATGTTCAGATCTGAGATCATGGCACTCGGGCCCTAGTGACAAGCATTAAGCATAACAAGTTGCAACAATATCATCAAAGTACCAATTACGGACACTAGGCACTATGCCCTAACAATCTTATGCTATTACATGACCAATCTCATCCAATCCCTACCATCCCCTTCGGCCTACAGCGGGGGAATTACTCACTCATGGATGGGGGAAACATGGCTGGTTGATGAAGAGGCGTCGGTGGTGATGATGGCGATGATCTCCTCCAATTCCTCGTCCCGGTGGAGTGCCAGAACGGAGACTTCTGGCTCCCGAGACGGAGTTTCGCGATGTGGCGGCATTATGGAGGGTTGCTGGCGACTTCGACTTCTCCCCGTGCGTTTTTAGGTCGAAGGCAATAAGTAGTCCGAAGGAGGGCGTCGGGGGCCGACTGAGGCCGCCACACACTAGGGCCGCGTAGGCCCCTCCTGGGCCGCGCCGGCCTAGTGTGTGGGGCCCTCGGGCCCCCACCTGGCTTGCCCTTCTGGCTCCGCCAATATTCTGGGAAAATAGGACCTTCTGCATAAATTCCGAGGATTTTCCTGAAAGTTGGATTTCTGCACAAAAATGAGACACTGAACAGTTCTGCTGAAAACAGCGTTAGTCCGTGTTAGTTGCATCCAAAATACACAAATTAGAGGCAAAACAATAGCAAAAGTGTTCGGGAAAGTAGATACGTTTTGGACGTATCAACTCCCCCAAGCTTAGCTTATTGCTTGTCCTCAAGCAATTCAGTTAACAACTGAGCGATAAAAGAACTTTCACGAACACATTTGTTCACATGATGTATATATTCTCATAATATGGCTAACACTTAGGCAGTTCATAATGAGATGTATACAAATAAGATCATCTAATAGCTATGTCAATCATGGAGAGGTACCAACAATTCATAATAAGCATCATGAATCATGTCTATAAGCAGGATTGCAATGTTCATAAAAGAGTATGATAAAGTGGTATCTCGCTTGCCCATATTTGATCGGCAAAACATAAATGCCCAGGCACCTCTGAATTTCATAGAAAGACTAGAAGTAGTGATTGTCAAAGATAAAAGCATCAAAGTTATACCACAATCAATCATATTTTGAGACAAGCATATTATACTAAGAATGAAAGTTGTGCTCTCAAGATAGTGCTCATAGAAAGAATGGAGACACAACACAAAAGTAAAAGATTGACCCTTCGCAGAGGGAAGCAGGGATTAACATGCGCTAGAGCTTTTCATTTCTAAAACAGGAGTAAAATTATTTTGAGAGGTGTTTGTTGTTGTCAACGAATGGTAATGGGTACACCAACTACCTCGCCAACCAGACTTCCAAGAGCGGCTCCCATGAATTATTTTTATGTTTAGGTGGCACTCCTTCCAACCTTTCTTTCGCAAACCATGGCTAACTGAATCCTCGGGTGCCTGCCAACAATCACATACCATGGAGGAGTGTCTATTTAGGTTAATTAATTTGGGACTGGGAATCCCATTGCCAGCTCTTTTTGCAAAATTATCGGATAAGCGGATGTGCCACTAGTCCATAATGAAAGTCCGTCAAGAGTAAATGACAAGGTTGAAAGTTAAACACCACATACTTCCTCATGAGCTATGAAACATTAACACAAATTGAGAAGCATTTTGAAGGTTTTAAAGGTAGCGCATGAGAATTTACTTGGAATGGTTTGAAATGCCATGCATAGGTATTTATGGTGGACACTTTGGAACAACTTGGTTTTCAGGTGTTTGGAAGCACGAGCAGCGTTCCCACTCAGTACAAGTGAAGGCTAGCAATAGACTGGGGAGCGACAAATCAAGAGAGCAGTAACTGTCATAATCATGCTTGCGGCAAAATAAATTAATGGAGGCATAAAAGTGATACAAGAACTCTGAAGCAATGTAAATCATAGAGGCTTAATTGACTTTTGTTCAGTCATATGCATGCGTGAGCATGTGCCAAGTCGATGTAAATGAATTATTCAGAGGAGGATACCACAATGTCATACCTACTTATGAATAAAACAATGCAAGCAAACATCCATGACATGCTACTCATATTAATAAATTGGAGCTAAACATGAGAGATCATGAACTACTAGACTTTCTTAAATGTCATATACCTCACATGAACCAACTAAGCATGCTCACATGGATGAGTATATGTACAAAAATGAAAACAAATAGAGTTCATACCAGCCTCTCACCACAATCCAATTGTCGTAGATCGTCATTATTGTCTTTCACTTGTGTAGCTTGGATAATATGAAATGAAAACCACGCTCCAGCCACCGAAGACCATTGAACTCATGATGAACTTTACAAACCAAAGAAGAACAGCAAATATTTTTGGTGTTTTCGAATTGGAAACAAGAACAAAAGGAAACAAGCAAACAAAGCAAAATCTTTTTGGATTTTCTTATAGCAAACCAACGATAGCAAATAAAGCAAAATAAAGGCTAGAAACCAAAACAAACAAATGATGAAGAGAAACAACAGAAATATTTTTGGTCTTTTTGGGTTTTAGGAAAGAAACAAAGCAAAAACAAGAAATGGCAAACTAGAAAAAGTCACATAAACACAAGGCAGCAAAAATTCGTCAAACTTGACAGCAGTACAGTACTCGATTTTTAAGTAATTCTTCCACTGCTCAAATCGAAAAGTGTTCAACTAATGAAAGTTAGATAACAACCTGGGGAACATGCACAAAAATTGGCTTCGCAAAATACCATTCTGGCTATTTTTGAGAATTTTTCGGTAACAGCCCGGAATCTGTTTTCAGGCAGCACTTCCCCAAATATCATCTCCCTCTCATTAGAAAACCACTCAAACAAACTAAACAAGTATATACAAGTATCCAGCAACCATAATATGCAAAGAATGAGTGATGCCGGTATACCTCCCCCCAAGCTTAGGCTTTTGGCCTAAGTGGAGTTCAATCCCATCGTGCCCATGAAGTAGCATCTCCGTAGTATGACGAAGATGGATCATATTCCGGGTATGTGCTAGAAGAAGCACCCGGATACGTGACGGTGTAGTCGTAGGAGGGCTCGGCGTCCTCGGAGTCATGCTGCTGGTGGAAGTCTTGTATCTTCATCTTTTCATCCACCTCCTCCTTAGAGCACGACCATGGTTCCCTGTCAATACTGAACAAATCTGGCTGGGGCAAAGGAATTTCCTTCTCATCCCCGTCAGCAAACAACATTCTATAGACCAAATTATCTGGAGTGGAATCAGCGGTAACAAAATGATGGCTCTTCATAGCAGCAATATCAAGCCTCCTAGGAGTTAATGGCACATCATTAGAATCAAGAGGAAGTCTTAAATGTGCTAAAATGCGCGATGCAATGGTTCCTCCAAAAATAGGCCCCTTGTTAGACAAGCGGCGAGCAATAAGAGAACCTAGATGATAAGGTGTCCCTCCAGTAAGTGCATCAATTAAGAAAGCAAGATGGTAGCTAGAAATATTGCTAGTGTTCTCCCTACCAAGAATGCTAGTAGCAATGTAATAGGCAAAATACTTAATGGCGGGGAGTTGGATGTTTCTTATCTTGCCACGCTGAATGGTGCGACAATCATCATTGGCGATCCCTCGATAGAGCTCCAACAAGACCCGGCGGTTGTCCTCAATCCTCCTTGATGTACCTACAAGGGCAATATCCAATGCAACACAAAATTCTTCCAATTCCATAGTAATAGGATTACCATAAATCTTGAATGCAACTGTCGGGCCATAGTGCTTGTTGTGGAACTTGAAGCTCTCGACGAAGGTTTTGGTGAGCATGTAGTATTGCTCCCTTTCATCTCCCACGTAGGCGGCTAAACCCGCCCTGTTGACGAGGGTGAAGAAATCATCCAACAACCCTGCATTACTCAGAAAATCATAACATGGGAAAGATGAAGCATTAGGAGCCCCATTGTCTTCTTCGAGCGCGAAGCTTGGCGCGATGACATCCTCATTGTAGGATCGCTCGAATCGGGTGGCGGTCCTAGAGGGCCTTCCGGTGCTGGTTGTCTCTCTCTGAAACACTTCTCCAAAGTTGAAATTATCCATCTTCCTTTTCTGAAATTTTTCAACAAACAATATAAAATTTGATTTGGTGACATATAATCAAGGGGAACTACTATAGGAACTTGCTAGAGTACTAATCATGCATCAAAACTAGTTTATAACACTTAGAACAAGCATGCAAGCTCACTAAACATGTTACCTACTGCAGCAAAATATTCAAGATATACTCAACCAAACAAAATTCTACTTGGATAATCGGAGGAGTCACATACCGGAGAGCAAATGTGCCAAATTTCAGACAGAAATCTGGGCTGAGCAAAGAGATCGAAAAATCCTGAGCTCTTGAGCAAAAACGCGAGTGAGAGAAAGCTGGTGTCAATTTTTTCGGGAGAGAGAAGAGTCTGGGAGGAAGAGATGCTAAAGTGGGGCAAAGGGGGACCCACACGCCAGGGTGGTGCGCCCCCCTTGCTGGCCGCGCCGGCCTGTGGGGTGCCACCCTGGGGTGCCCCACTGATCATCCCCAGGTGCTCCCAGGTGCATTTTTGAAAAATAGGACCAACGGTATAATTTTTGTGAATTTTTGAAAACTTTGAAAAATGCACATTTCTGGGTATTAAGTTTATTATTACTGGCCAGGAATTTTTTTGAAATCTCTAATTAACTAAGGAACTTTGCAAATCAAAAGTGCTACAGCAAGTAAGACAAGTGGAGGGAGAAAGAGATGTTGTTTACCTCCTCTATGCATATAAAAAGTATTTGTTAACAAGGTTGATCAAGTCTTGCCACCAAATAAATTTTACATAGCATATGAAGAAATAAACCTCAAATCAATCATGTTACCTTGAATTGTATTGATATGGACCCAATCATAAGACTTTGATAACCTTCTTTAGGCTCATATATAGGACAATCAATAGTTCCAATTTTGATAGTTCTCACATTAGAAATAGTATTGACTCCACATACTTTATCAATCCTCTTGGGGAAATAGAAGGTATGCTCCTTATCATCAATATTGAAAGTAACCTTTCCTTTATTGCAATCAATAACAGCCCCTGCGGTGTTAAAAAAAGGTCTCCCAAGAATAATAGACATGTTATCATCTTCAGGCATTTCCAACACAACAAAATCAGTTAATATCAAGCAGTTATTAGTAACTTGAACAGGAACATCCTCACATATACCAACAGGAATGGCAGTAGATTTATCAGCCATTTGCAAAGATATATCAGTAGGTATCAACTTATCTAAGTAAAGTCTCTTATAAAGAGAAAAAGGCATAACACTAACACCGGCTCCCAAGTCACATAGAGCAGTTTTAACATAATTATTCTTAATAGAACAAGGAATAGTAGGTATACCTGGGTCGCCCAACTTCTTTGGAGCTTTGCCATTGAAAGAGTAATTAGCAAGCATAGTGGAAATCTCCTCATTGGGGATTTTCCTTTTGTTAGTAACAATATCTTTCATATACTTTGAATAAGGAGGCAATTTAATAGCATCAGTCAAAGGGATTTGCAAGAATAAAGGTTTTATCCAATCACAAAATTTATTATAGTGTTCTTCTTCCTTTGATTTTAGTTTCTTAGCAGGAAAAGGCATTTGCTTTTGTACCCAAGGTTCTCTTTCATTACCATGTTTCTTAGCAATAAAATCTTCTTTAGTATACTTTTTATTTTTAGCATGCTTTTCAGGTTCATCTTCAACCTCTTCTTTATCAGAAGCATCATTCTTATCATTATCATTATCATTATCATGTTCATTTCCACTTTCAGTTTCAGCATCAGAAATAGAAATACTATTAGGATCATTAACAGGTTCAGAGGATTCTACAACATTTTTATGTTTCTTCTTCTTTTTCTTCTTAGAAGGAGCACTAGGTTCAATTCGTTGAGAATCTTGTTCAATTCTCTTGTGATGCCCTTCAGGATATAAAGGATCCTGGGTAGAGACACCACCTCTAGTTGTTACTTCATAAGCATGTTTCTCTTTAGGATTACTAGCACAATGCCCACGCGTTGCCGTGGAATAGCATAAATTTTAAACTTTTAAAGAATAAAACAAAAAGTTATTGAATTCTTTTTTTTACGAATGAAAAGATTAATGAATTCAATTTGTGAAACAACCCTTGTTAGTGAAAACAACGGGTCGGCAAAGGCATGGAGTAGTGTCTTGTCAATGAAGTGGAAGATTGCCAAGTCCATAATACATACTGAGTGACTTTGAATTTCCTTTGCTGAATAGGTTAGAGGTTGATCACAACTTTTAGTTAGTGCTTGCTTGTGCTAATGTAGTGCTAGAAAAAAGAATAAGAATTATGATTGTTTTACCGAAAATATCAAATGTAGCCTGGTATGTAGCCTGGTTTTGCTTGTGTCTTTGCAACGCGAAAATACCATGGTTAGCCTTGCAATAGAGAGAGCGGTATTAAACCACGTAAACCAGCAAACTACTCTCTACCCTCTACGGAATTATGTTAAATTTTACATTATTGTTTGAAATCCAATTCCATTGAAATTCTGCATAACAAATTGAATAAAGTAGGATAATAGATAGGAGGATTTGAAAAGCATTATGGAATTAAGATTTGACAGGCAGATAGATAAAAGAAAATCACCGAACAAATATCATACAAATATTGAAATAATCTTTTTTGATTTCAACACAAAAATCCACGATCCAAAGAGTGGTGGTCCCATCCAATAACAAATGGAAGAGTAGAGGACCTCTGGCACATGTCCCCTTTTTAAATTCAACTCATCTATTTGAGGGGTTTTCAAACACCGGGTCATATGTCCACGAACACTTTGTCTCGCTCGCTTAATGGCACCACAAATTATTTGGAACACCGCCAAATTTTCTTCTATTCGTTATTTTTTATTTTCTATTTTATTTGGAAAATAAATGTTTGCACATAAATGAATACAGCTATCTATTCAAAAAAATTATGATATAATTCAAACTATTATGTGATTTTTTGTCAAACAAACGAAATTTGACATTTGCAAATCAATTCTTTGCACTTGTAGCATGTACTATTTACTACCATCCTCATGCAATGAGCTTGCAATATAATAGGCTAATAGCAATCATCTACTCAGCTGCATAATGTATACTAATCCGATCCACACATATGAATACGGCGATGAATAGAGGAAGAGCGAGAGCAGAGCAACGTCGTGGCGGATGCTGCCCGACGCAAGCTAGCACCTTGACCAACGAAGGCGAGCGGCTTGCGATTCAACACGCACTGGCATGCTCCTCCCCACGCCCTGGCCGACGCAGGTGAGCCGTTCATCTGCTGCTCACTTGCAGTTGCGCCCGTTGACCTAGGGGCGCCGGGTAGACCTAATCAGCCACGGCGGCGCGCGTGTATTGCGGGAGCACCGCGTGGGTCTTGTCAGAGCTCGTCTGGAGCTGCCCTGCGGCGAGACCGGCGGAGTGTGGCGAGGATTGGTGCACCCACCAGGCGAACAAGAGATGGTGAGGGCCTCTGCTTGTGGAGTTGGGGGATGGAATCGCGAATGAAATTGGGACCGCGGATCCGCACGCTGGCAAGCCGGGAGGGCTGGGGACAGCAGAGCCTGAAGCTTGACGTGTAGGAGCGTGACCGGATCCGGACCAGGATGGCGGGGCAGCCTTGACACAAACATCGATTGGCTCCTTCTTTGCGTTCGCGATGAACTCCTCGCAGGCCTGAGGTGGGACTATTGAAAAAAATCACGGGCATGCGACCCTACTCAATCTCCTCCTCCTCGTGATGCAGCAGCACTTCCCTCCCACTCTCGCACGTCCTCCCTCCTCTCTTTGGGTGCACAGTCTCAGTGGCCGGCACCACTATGTCCCGGCCGGCGAGCCACCTCGCCTCCCTCCTCCCCTCACACGACGGCCTCCCTTCCCTCGCGCTGCTTATCCCTGTCGCCAATACCTGCACTGCCTCAACCCAAAACACCGACGGGGATCTTCTCGAACGCTCCAGCGCCGCCGTTGACCTTGACGGTCAACGGGTCAAGCCTCCTTGCCGGGCCCCTGCCTCTTGCCCATGGGCTTGATGGGTGGCTCTCACGAAACGAACAGATGAGGAGCGGAACAAAACAGAACAAAAGTAATCGTTATTTTACTAACCGGTGGCATAGCCTGTAAATTCGACTGAAAACCTGGGGCAAATAAAAACGGACGACGGAAACCCTTTTTGCTTTATTATTAGGTATAGATTTTTTAACAAGTCATTTTGCACTTTAGTGAGTTGATCAATTTGAGTTTGAACCATTTGAAAATGTTTAACAAGCATCTTAACATCATTGGAGGTTCTCTCCACAATATCATGCAAATTGCTAATAGCTTGAGAATTTTCCATTAGATGATTCTCTACTCTCATATTAAAATTTTCTTGCTTAACAATATAATTATCAAACTCATCTAAGCATTGAGCAGGAGGTTTTGAATACGGAATATCTTCCCTAGTAAAGCGTTGAAGGGAGTTTACCTCGATCATGGATGAAGGGGGAATTATCTCACATATATCTTCTATGGGAGGTAGATTCTTCACATCTTCGAATTTAATACCTTTCTCCTTGAGAGACTTCTTAGCTTCCCTCATATCTTCATCATTCAGTTCAATTAAACCCCTCTTCTTCAATATTGGCGTTGGAATTGGTTCAGGTGTATTCCAATCATCATGATTCCGGCTTATTTTAGCCAATAATTCTTCAGCTTCGTCTGGAGTTCTTTTCCTGAAAACACAACCAGCACAACTATCCAAATATGCTCTAGACTCAATGGTTAGTCCACTATAAAATATATCAAGTAGATCATTCTTTTCTAAATCATGTCCAGGTCGAGCTCTGATAAGAGAACAAAATCTTGCCCACGCCTCAGGCAATTTCTCTTCATCTCCCTGGTCAAATCTATAAATTTTCTGTAAAGCAATATGTTGAGCACTAGCAGGAAAGTACTTTCGAAAGAAAACATCACGCAGCTCAGTTGGACTTTTAATAGAACCAGGAGGCAAATTATTATACCAAGTTTTAGCATCATCCTTTAATGAGAAAGGAAAAATTTTAGCGACAAAGTAAGTACGCATCTTGACATCATCAGAAAACAAGCTACTCATAGAAGAAAGTTTAATCATGTGTTCTACAGCACTTTCTTTTTCAGTACCACAAAAGGGTGTTTTCTCTATAATAGCTATATGAGATAGATCAAGAGAAAAATCATAATCTTTATCCTTAATGCATATAGGAGATGTGGCAAATTTAGGATCAGGAGATAGCTTATGTCTAACAGTATATTGTGTGAGAAACTTTTTAATTTTTCTTGCATCAGCAGTAGCATTGCATCTATTAATAAAATTATCATTAAGCTCCACATAATCCTCATCGGGATCATCACTAGAATAATCAAGTTCAGGTGAATTAACAGGTGTAGTAGCATTTTCATTAGGAGTTTCAGCATTTTCAATTTGTCTAGACCTAGCAATTGTAGCATCTAGAAAGGATCCCAATGAACCACTATCATCAAGCACAGCAGAAACATTATCAATATTATGAGAATTTTCAGATTCAGCGAAGTACCAAGCAAGTGAAGCTTGCGGCGGTGAAACAAGTTGACTTATCACAGATGGTGAATCAAGAGTAGCAGAGGTACTCAGAGTTGTACCTTTTCTTGTAGTGGATGGTAATATGGCGACTTTAGGATCGCGAGTTTTACCCATGATGGAGAATTTGCAGCGAACAATATCAATCCAAGTGAACTTTCAAATAAAGCTATGCTCCCCGGCAACGGCGCCGAAAACAGTCTTGATGACCCACAAGTATAGGGGATCGCAGCAGTCTTCGCGGGTAGTAAAACCCAATTTATTGATTCGACACAAGGGGAGACAAAGAATACTTGAAAGCCTTAACAGCGGAGTTGTCAATTCAGCTGCACCTGGAAACAGACTTGCTCACAAGAGTTTATCAGTAGTAACAGTTTTATAGCAGTAGCAGTAGTGAAATAACAGCAGCAGGGTAACAAAGACAGCAGTAGTGATTTTAGTAAACAGCAGGATTAAAATACTGTAGGCACGGGGACGGATAACGGGCGTTGCATGGATGAGAGAAACTCATGTAACAATCATAGCAGGGCATTTGCAGATAATAATAAAACGGTGTCTAAGTACAAACCAATCAATAGGCATGTCTTCCATACATAGTCGTACGTGCTCGCAATGAGAAACTTGCACAACATCTTTTGTCCTACCAGCCGGTGGCAGCCGGGCCTCAAGGGAATCTACTGGATATTAAGGTACTCCTTTTAATAGAGTACCGAAGCAAAGCATTAACACTCCGTGAACACATGTGATCCTCACATCACTACCATCCCCTTCGGTTGTCCCGATTTTTGTCACTTCGGGGCCATTGGTTCCGGACAGCGACATGTGTATACAACTTGCAGGTAAGATCATAAAACAATGAATATCATGATGAAACAATAACATGTTCAGATCTGAGATCATGGCACTCGGGCCCTAGTGACAAGCATTAAGCATAACAAGTTGCAACAATATCATCAAAGTGCCAATTACGGACACTAGGCACTATGCCCTAACAATCTTATGCTATTACATGACCAATCTCATCCAATCCCTACCATCCCCTTCGGCCTACAGCGGGGGAATTACTCACTCATGGATGGGGGAAACATGGCTGGTTGATGAAGAGGCGTCAGTGGTGATGATGGCGATGATCTCCTCCAATTCCCGGTCCCGGCGGAGTGCCAGAACGGAGACTTCTGGCTCCCGAGACGGAGTTTCGCGATGTGGCGGCGTTATGGAGGGTTTCTGGCGACTTCGACTTCTCCCCGTGCGTTTTTAGGTCGAAGGCAATAAATAGTCCGAAGGAGGGCGTCGGGGGCCGACCGAGGCCGCCACACACTAGGGCCGCGCGGGCCCCTCCTGGGCCGCGTTGGCCTAGTGTGTGGGGCCCTCGGGCCCCCACCTGGCTTGCCCTTCTGGCTCCGCCAATATTCTGGGAAAATAGGACCTTCTTGATACGTCTCTGACGTATCGATAATTTCTTATGTTCCATGCCACATTATTGATGATATCTACATGTTTTATGCATACTTTATGTCATATTTATGCATTTTCCGGCACTAACCTATTAACGAGATGCCGAAGAGCCGATTGTCTGTTTTCGCTGTTTTTGGTTTCAGAAACCCTAGTAAGAAAATATTCTCGGAATTGGACGAAATCAACGCCCAGGGGCCTATTTTTCCACGAAGCTTCCAGAAGACCGGAGGACTAACGAAGTGGGGCCACGAGGTGGCGCCACAGTAGGGCGGCGCGGCCCAGGGGCTGGCCGCGCGGCCCTAGCGTGTGGGCCCCTCGTGACTCTCCCGACTCTGCCCTTCCACCTACAAATAGCCTTCGTCGCGAAACCCCCAGTACCGAGAGCCACGATACGGAAAACCTTCCAGAGACGCCGCCGCCGCCAATCCCATCTCGGGCGATTCAGGAGATCGCCTCCGGCACCCTACCGGAGAGGGGAATCATCTCCCGGAGGACTCTACACCGCCATGGTCGCCTCCGGAGTGATGAGTGAGTAGTTCACCCCTGGACTATGGGTCCATAGCAGTAGCTAGATGGTTGTCTTCTCCTCATTATGCTTCATTGTCGGGTCTTGTGAGCTGCCTAACTGTTTGACGGTGTTTTTGTCATAGGGAACTATGAAACTTTCTGAAATATGTTGCTGCTACAGAAAATTATGGTAATATAAATTTCTTGAGCATTATATATATAAATATCTAGTGGTCAAGGAGCAAAAAGAATCACATGACAACTTTGTCGAGTAAGGTGATTTTGGCTGCTGAAGCCATCAGCCGTAATATGCATGATGAAATGGCAGCAGCTTCATGCAAGGCAGAAATGGACCACTCGTTGGTATTTTTTATTTTGCAGCAATGAGATTCAAGTGTCAGTATAGTATCTCGTATCAGCTAGCCAACTAGCTTGTAACATGCATGCTTTTGAACTTCGAACCCACGTCTAAACATGGAGAAAATACGTATGTATACCATACATAGCTAGAGGATCAGGTCGATGTAAACGGCCAGTGCCTCACCGAGCCGAGCAGCTCAAGATTCTCGCTAACAACCGCGGCGGAGACGCACTTTATACTTATCCCTTTATCTCTACCGGTGGCTCAGCGGGAGGGGCTAATATAAAAGGGCCCTGCAGTGATCGTGGGGAGAGGTTAGAGACACACTTGCAACATACTGATACGTGATTTCGCCGCCACCATCATAAACATAGCTTCGATCCACCTGCACTCCAGTCCACCCTACGCCCCGCATCTACATCTTGCCCCTGCCGATCTCCGATCTCCATCGGCTGGCTTCTTCAAGTCACAAGTCAATGGCGTCACTTGGTGAGTATAGTGCATGGAGGTAGCATGCAACATCTTTATATCTTTTTCAGTATTTCAGGTTCATGGTGTTTTGTGGCTCTACGTGATTTATATCACCGCCACGGATGCCGCTTGTTTCGATCCGAGAATTTGTTGTCGTCCCGGCTCTACGCGAATCATGTCGCCGCCGATGGTATCTTCACAATTGGTGTTAGCTCGGCTCTACGCGAATCATGTCGCCGCCGATGGTATCTTCACAATTGGTGTTAGCTCGGCTCTACGCGAGTTATGTCGCCGCCGATGGTATCTTCACAATTGGTGTTATCTCGGCTCTACACGATTCATGTCGTCGCCGATGATATTCATGATCTTATATGCAAAATCAGTTTTGTTTCGGCTCTACGCGATCTACGTCGCCGCCGCAGACTTTTTATCATCCCGTCTACAAGATTGTGGTGTGACAGGCTCTACGCGATTTACATCGCCGCCGGTGCATTTGTAGCGCAAAATGAGAGTCTCATGATATTTCGTGGCATCTCAAGACTTGCGGAAATCTTCAGAAATACAAGTATATCTGTCTATTTGAGAGGCTCCCATATACATACGCCAGATAGCCTCCAAGTTTCTCTAAAAGGGGGCATATGCATGTGACGTTTGAAAAAACATGGTCATCTACATTGGAATAAGCAAAGACCCATGATCAACAAATTATAGAGCGACGATTCACATCAGGCTTGTGATTTAGTATAGCCTACTCTTCTTCCGCGACCGACGAGGCCGGAATCTACACACAATCTACACATATATCCTGACCGACGAGGCGGGACACCTCTTTTTCCGCGACCGACGAGGCCAGAACCTGCATATAAATCCTGACCGACGAGGCAGGACAAATATTGTTCGCGACCGACGAGGCCGAACATCTATGTTGAGGCTTTTTCTGAATATGGTGCCTGATTAGACGTTGCATCCTAATTTGTTGATGTGGCTGCAACTAAATTAAGTTGTCAAATATTTGCATGTCGCCTTGGCAGATGTGAGCTACGAGTGGATGATGATGATGGCCGCTTGATGCAGCATAATCGGAGGTTGTCCATAGATGTAAACTGTGGATGTAATTAACTAGAAGTCCTCTCGAGGTTCTAGGAGTTGAGAACTACACAATCGTCTCTTGTATGTCAGATGCTACACAGAGAATATGTAATAGGACTTGTATGTGATCTACAAAAGTTAATAAAAAACTACAAGTTTCCTTCGCATGATCTTTGTGTTTGTGTTATTTAAATTGTATACAATCGTATACTGGCACGCCCGCACTTTATACTGTCAACCGCGAGAAAGCTTATTAAATATTTCTCTCGCGTAAAACAAATGGCTCGCCCGGTGGGACCCTGCTCTCCTCCCATCTTCGCTGCTCATCATCGGTCGTCAGAATCTTCTCATGCTTCATCTCCTCGGCTCCTTTCTAGCTACAAAGTATGTCTGACAATTTTGGTGTGGTGAAGTTCTAACCAATGTACATCTCGTGCAGGTGAGAGCTTCACCAATGTTGGCTCGAAGGATGTTACAATGCAGTCAGAATCATATGTCCTTCACTTTGGTTCGATGCCACCAGTTGTTACTTCAAGCGTTGCTTCCAAGATGCATGTATATCAAGCATTGCACTCCTCTCAGCTGAACACTACCAGAAGGATTTGTACGTACGCAGCTGCGAGAGCTAGGGAAGAGTACCAAGCATTAACAAGTGATGCTAGAAGACTACTGAAGCACAATGAAGCTGTTAAGGACGTTTGCGAGCGACAATGGAACCCATCAGTTTTAAGCTTCCCAGCTGCTCCTAAGAAGTTAACGTCTCACTTTGGTGAAGTCGAGCTCCTTCAAGGGTTGAAAATGATCAAACGCCGCCTAGACATTGATATTTCACATGCTCGGTCCGTAGGTAACATGATTGCTCATCGCAACTACAGGAGAAAGAGACAGCAAGTAAAAAAGTTGTTGTCGCAGCTAAGTGCTCGCACTGCTCGATCGGATGAACCATATGATGGTTCCAATACGAGTCCATCCCAGGAACGCCAACAGGCTGATTTCAAACACGAACCTTTTGTTCTTTCTTCAGAGCAATGGGCTTCGCAAAAAGAATTGGCTTGTGAGCTCGTCAAAGAAACTGTCATGAATGAATTCTGGAGGCGTACAATCAGAGAGCGAAGGAAGTCATTTTTTCTAAGAGACTCTATTGGTCCGGACCAGCAGATATGTGTGCCTTTTTTCCAGATTTCGGGAAGACAAAGTTTCGCTTCACAAAACAACAAGTATGCCGTTTTGGCCAATGAGGCTCCAGCACCTAGAGCAGATGAGCTTCGACACCAGTTGGAGCAAATGCAACACCAGCTTAGAGGAATGCAAAGGCAGCTTCACAATCATGGCGAAGAGACGTCGAGGTTTAATGATCACTATCCCCGACCGGCACGTCAGAACATGCCACCTCGACATAGATCACCAACAACATCTAATCATTATCACAGAAGCACTTATGCTCCCTCACATGGAAATCACCAAGGTTGCCGCTACTCACCTTCCGAGACAAGAAGATACAAGCCCGAATGGCGGGTGAAAACCCCTTTGCCTGCAAGCCATGAGTCACGACGGTTTGCTTCATCAAATCAGCGTGGTGGTACTTCACCGACAGCACGGTGGGCGCAGCCAATGCCGTCGCGGGCGGTGCCACTTGCCAGCATGCCTCCAAGGGTTCCTTATGCATCGACAATTAATCAGCGCAAGCGCGAGAGGCGCAGGAGAACCCGTGAGGCAATGTATCGTGAGCTACAAGATCTGGTATTGAAACATGTGCATGTCCGTGTTCGGGCTGACGGTCGAATATACCAAGATAATGAACGAGTGACACTCCAGATCTCTCCAAACTTGGAAATTAATGAAAGATACAATTTCCTGATAGAAAATTTAGCCCCAAAACCCCGGAGGGCTGAACGAACCAATGACATTACAACAAGGAGAAGGGATACTTTTCAAGGAACCAAGCAAGAGTCCCGTTTTACCAGGTCTGAGAATGACGAGAACAGAGCAAGGCGAGACCGCAAGACAGTACAAGGGGTAAATACCGCAACATGTAGTATGACATCAGTACAATCAAGGCAACATCCAGACACGGAGTGGGAACCGCCAGTGGTTCTTCACGAATTGTCCTACTCCTCAGATGAGGAAATATTGCCAAATCCTACTCCGTTATTCATGAGAAATTCGATGTACCCAAAGGGGTATCAAGGTGCTCTAGCAAATGGAAGAAAAGAGGCAATAGCATCAGCGTCATGCCTTCCATTGACGTCAAAAGGCGACCAAACTCCTGAAGACAAAATCTTGCTACGCACAGGAGAGTACAGCAGACCATATGCTAGTATCAGTTCTCGACTGCCCGCTGATCAACACCAGGTTAAACAAATTGCAGAACGAGGTGGAGCTGTCACGCGGTTGAGAAAAGTAGCTCAAGGAACCACGATATTTTCACACGATAGTTCCAGGGATGAGTACACAAGTGACGAAGAATCAGGCACAGAGTCCTCGTCATCATCACAAAAAGTAGTTGATATGTCTAGTCATCAGGAATTGGCGGCCTCAGAACCTTCGGATGACGAAGACATAATAAGCGCTATGAATCTCGCATCGGTGCAAGTTCATTCTGGTCAGGACGACCTAAGCGCTGCCGCACGAGCCAGCAATGAGCACCAACATGGCCTTCCGCAAGAAGCATTACCGGTTTTGACAGGGAAAGAAGGAGTTAAACCCTCCCACAATCCTGAATCAAGTTCAAGTGCTCAACATGCAGAAGCACGAGGGGCAGATTATGGTAGAAGAATAGATTCGATTGATTCAAAGATCGACCAACTATTTAGTATGATCGCGAACCTTGCGATAAATGGGGTGCAACACACGAATCCGCCTCCACAAGTCGTAGACCCACAAGTTGCCGAACTAGAGGCTATGGCACAATCTCACCATACTCCTCGAGCACATGGGGGTTTTGAACAACTTCAGTCTACGGGAGGGATACATATCAATGCCCCGATGATGCCTACACAGATCAACAACAGCGGCGCCTGCACCGCTAGGCACACTAAGAGATTATCACGACATAGCCGAAGAGATAATCGATAGAAAAATGAAACACATAGCAGAAGAGCAAGCTCCTAGAGCTCTTGAGAATGAGTTAGAGAAACCATATGCAGCATGGCATGATAAAGTAGCTTTCCCGGCCGGATGGCATCCGCCCGCATTCAGGCAGTTTGATGGAAATGGGGATGCAAGGGAGCATCTTGTATATTTCGAGGCATCTTGTGGCGACACGGCCAACACACCCTCTCTTTTACTTCGCCAATTTTCATCATCACTGACGGGTCCGGCTTTTCATTGGTATAGCCGTCTTCCCACAGGTTCGGTGCGCAATCGGCGGACAATGAAGGATCTATTCAAATCTCATTTCATTAGCATGAGCAAAGACACGTCCCTGCTCGGAACTATCACAAATGAAACAAGGAAGAGATGAAAATATCGATGACTACATTGTTAGATTTCGCAACAGCTATGTGCGCTTGACTAGAGAGATGCATCCAGAAGATGCCGTTGATATGTGCGTCCATGGAATGCAACAACACTGGTCATTGGAGGTGTCTAGGCGTGAGCCAAAAACCTTTAGCGCTCTTGGTAGTGCTGTAGCTGCTACTAAATTAGAGTTTGAAAAGGCTCCACATATCATGGAATTATACAGGAATGCAGGCACCTCAGACTACACAAAGAAGTTTCAGTCCACGACCAAACCATTTAACAATGGTAACAAGCCTAAAGTACAACAAGCTGAAAGTAATACTACCAGGTTGTCTGGAATGTCTACAGGACCTCGTCCAAACATGCATATCCTCGGAAGCAGGAATGAACAGGGGCATGGACAGAGAGCACGCCCTAGTATTCATGAATTACTCAAAAAGCAATACATATTTCGGAGAGATTTGGTGAAAACTTTCTTCAATCAATTGCTACAACAAGGGGCCTTAAACTTGCCTGAACCGCGGCGACCAGATCAAACAGGGATGACAGAAAATCCTCTATACTGCCCATACCATAGGTACGTGGGCCACGTAATTGAGGATTGTGTTGCCTTTAAAGAGTGGTTGCAAAGGGCAATTGATGAAAAGAAATTAAACTTGGACCCAGAGGCGGTAAATCCTAATTTTCAACAAGTAAACATGTTGTCAATTGGAGATAGAGAGGCATCAGGAAACAGGAGCACCGAAGAAACGTATTGGATGCCGTTTTCTCAAGTCGAGTCTCAGTTTGAGGGACTTTGTCTTACCCCTATCTTGTCCAACCACACCACACAATCGTGGAATCAAGTGCACCATAGACGCTATCAGGGGAATGGACACCGTAAAGCCTCATCTTCTCTCCTTGGATCACACACACCCCCTGCAGCGCATCCTGCATTGCTATATAGGGCAAGGCCTGCTCCTAGTCGCCGGCGTATGCCACCAAGGTTTATTCCCAGGTCTGAAGGGGACGATTCCTTCCCTCGATCAAGGCCAACACAGCATACTCTAGCCCATTTTTTCCCACAAAATTGGGAACAAACATCTCAGGCTTTAATGAGCGAGTCATCGGATATGCCAGAATCTAGTACGAGAAATGCTTCATGTAATATGGTTGTCTCGAATGAGGAGACATATGACTCGGAAGGAGAAGTAATCTTCACAGAGCAAGAACGTCAGACGTTGAAAGGCGATGCATCCCCAAGTGAAGATAAGAGGGAGGTAAACATGAACTTGCGTGGGGGGAAAGAAGTATCTGAGCCCATTAAAACAAAGCAATACAGAATAGAGAAAGATAAGCCAATAATGAACAGGGAGGCAATAACATCTAAAAGCCAGCAAGATAAGTCGAGAGAAGAGCCTGAAAAAGAACATGATGTAGAATATAATGTCATTGCTCACCTAAAACGTATCCCAGCTCTTCTAAGTGTTTATGATGCATTGGTACTGCTGCCAGAACTCCGAGAGGCTCTCATCAAGGCTCTACAAAAACCTGAGCATTACCAAGCTGCGATGGCAAAACATAGGTTGTTTGAAAATTTATTATATGCCAATCAAATATCATTTTCTGATGAGGATCAAATGCTGGAATATGGTGATCATAATCGCCCCCTCTACATTGAGGGAAATATTGGAGCCGCACATCTTCGAAGGATACTTATTGACCCTGGTTCTGCGGTGAATATTTTGCCCATCCGAAGCTTGGTTCGAGCGGGATATGTAATGGACGACCTAAGCCCCACCGAAGTGGTGATTTGTGGGTATGATAATCATGCTAAGCCAGCGTTGGGTGTTATCACACTAAAGCTTCAAATGTCATCATATAGCTTCAAAGTGAAATTTTTCGTCATAGAAGCCAACGCCTCATATTCTCGCACTTTTGGGGCGGCCATGGATACACAAATATCGAGTAGTACCTTCAACGTTACATCGGTGCCTGAAATTTATGGATAGCCATGGAGAACAACAACGTATTTCCGAAATACTGCTCCATATACAATCCAAGAAGTGCATCATGCCGATGCAAAGTATTACTTCCCAAGTATTGAGCAAGGAAAGCATGAGGGGAGAACAACGCCTAATGCTGATATAATGGTTCCGTCAAGCGATGCTGCCCCTACTATGACAGAGATGAAATTCCTAATTGCACCTTGCCAGAGTCAGTTAAAAAATAATAGTTTGCCAAGGAAGCAAGAAGGCGCACATTATGGTCACAATAGTTTAGAGGTAAGAGGATCCACACCCAAGCTTCTCGAACAAGGGTTACCATCATCTAAGCCAATCTTATTGAAGGCTGACGTTCCCACCTCCTCGGCGCAAATCTCATCAACAAAGGAAAGTCTAGGACATAGTACATTGTCAACTACGACTCCTATCCTATTAAGGGCACAAACCTGCAAAAACCCCGCGGTTCGTCCAACAGGGCAGATCATAGAATCTTCAGACACCGTATCTGGGGCATCAAGTTCAACCACTCTTTCACAACCACCCGCGTTGTACATTTCGGTCACTACACCATTGGATGTGCTTGCTATTCACGATGTACATGAGCGCACTTTCCCCACTCTATTTTACAAGGTTCCACAAAAGAAACCATGTGATCTTGAATATCACCAACTAAGTGTGGATAATAAAGTAGACCGAGCACTTGTGACAATGAAGGTAGAAGAGAGACTGATCCCTTTGTTGAAGAAGGCAGGGATCCTCCTCCAAGGAAATAGTAGATTACCCCCGCCACCTGTTATATGTGAAGAATGGTGGGAACAGGCAGAGAGATTGATTAGGAATGGTACATCATTCCGCCCAAAGTACGGTCTTGGTTACCATGATGTGGATCCCTTAGACGATGAAGAAGAACTATATGAAAAACATCGAGTTAACAGTTGCACTACTTCTGCAACTACAAAGGGACATTATTTCGACCTAGAAGAGGCAGAGTCTTCAGATGAAGAGGGTTTAGTATCAATATACCCATCTGAACATCAACCTCGATCTTTTGAAGCTGCAGCCAATGCATGCCGGGGGCTAAGAAATAAACAATATCTCCTCTCCAGAATACATGAGGCGATGCCGATAGCTCATGGGGAAGTTCTTGAGGCTGCCCCGGCTCCACAACAGCTAGAGGATGAAGTCAAACTTACCATCGATGAGCTAACTGAAGTCAATCTAGGGACAGAGGATGATCCCCGGCCTACATATGTTAGTGCAGCCCTCAGCAATGAAGAGCGAGAAGAATACAGGAAGTTTCTGATGCAATATCGGGATTGTTTTGCCTGGTCATATAGAGAAATGCCTGGACTTGACCCTCAAGTCGCAACACACAAACTTGCGATTGACCCACAATTTAGGCCAGTAAAACAACTGCCAAGGCGTTTTCGTCCCGAGTTACAAGATCAAATAATTGCTGAAGTGGATAAGTTGATTGCTGCTGGTTTCATAAAAGAAGTACAATATGCGCGGTGGTTGGCAAATATTGTGCCAGTCATGAAAAAGAACAATCAAGTACGAGTATGTGTGGATTTTAGGGATCTCAATCGTGCTTGTCCTAAGGATGATTTTCCCATACCCGTTACTGAGATGGTGATTGATGCTACCACTGGATACGGTGCTCTATCATTCATGGATGGATTTTCAGGGTACAATCAAATTAAAATGGATGAATATGATGCCATTGACACAGCCTTTAGAACACCCAGAGGAAATTTCCATTATACGGTAATGCCTTTTGGATTGAAAAATGCTGGTTCTACCTATCAAAGGGCCATGACGAACGTGCTTGATGGTCTCATACACAAGTCGGTTGAATGTTATGTTGATGACATAGTGGTAAAAAGTAGAGAACGAGGAGGTCATCCAGAAGATCTCCGTGTCGTGTTTGAGAGATTGAGAAAGCACCAATTGAAGATGAACCCCCTTAAGTGCGCTTTTGCCGTCCAATCAGGTGTGTTCCTGGGCTTTATTGTCCACAATCGTGGTATAGAGATTCAGCCAAAGAGCATTAAGGCAATTATTCAAATGCCGCCCCCTCAAAATATGAAAGAGTTGAAATCTTTGCAGGGAAAGTTGGCGTACATTCGACGGTTCATATCAAACCTTTCAGGGCGCATACAACCCTTTTCCAAACTCATGAAGAAGGGCGCACCGTTCGTCTGGGACGAGCAATGCCAAAATGCCTTTGAGAACATTAAGCGGTATTTGTTGAACCCCCCTATTCTAGCAGCACCTGTTAAGGGCAAGCCACTTATCCTTTACATTTCAGCCCAGGAGTCTTCCCTAGGCGCCCTCCTTGCACAACACAACGAGGAAGGGAAGGAGGTAGCATGCTATTACCTCAGTCGAACCATGGTGGGCGCAGAACAAAATTATACAGGTATTGAGAAGCTATGCCTTGCATTGATCTTTTCCTTGAAGAAACTAAGACATTACACATTGTCTCATGAGGTCCAACTAATTGCCGAGCAGCATCCGGTGAAGTATGTTCCGAACCAACCGGCACTCCTAGGAAGGCTTGGGAAATGGGCTGTTTTGATGATGGAGTTCGATATCACGTATGTGCCACAAAAGGCGGTCAAGGGGCAAGCTCTAGCTGACTTCCTTGCAGCACATCCAGTGCCTGATGATTCTCCCTTGATAACTGACCTCCCCGATGAGGAGGTGTTCACCGTTAGTTCAAAGGCGTGGGAGCTGCACTTCGACGGTGCTGCCCGCACGGAGAAGGATCTCGATGGTGCGCCTAGAAGGAGAGCTGGTGCGGTGGCTGGTGTTTAAAAGTCCGATGGGTCAAACCTTCTATCATTCATTTTCCCTTCTCAAAGAGGGATGCTCTAATAACGAGGCAGAGTATGAAGCTCTCATATTTGGTTTGCTTTTAGCACTCTCAATGAACATACACACTTTGCATGCATTTGGTGACTCCCAATTAATTGTTAGACAAGTTAATGGTGTGTATGAGGTTCACAAACCCGAGTTAGCACCTTACTGCCAGGCTGCCCAGAAATTAATGAGAAAATTTGAAAATATTCAGGTTGATCATATTCCACGGGGGGAGAACTCATCTGCAGACGCATTAGCAAAGCTAGCATCATCACTTGTTTTCCCTGGGGATGATCATGTACAAGTAAGAGTTGAAGAACGATGGCTACTCCCGGCTGTCCTTGAACTTGTCCAAGAGGAATATGAGGTAAATATCATCATCGTCGCTAATGTTGAAGAAAGTGATTGGCGTAAGCCTTTCTTAGATTATTTCAATCATGGCAGCCTTCCAGATGATCATGCGACGAGAAGACAACTGCTACGACGAGCTCCCTCCTATTGGTTGAAAGCTGATGTGTTGTACAAAAGATCCTTTGATGGAGTTCTCCTTCGTTGTGTGTCACGGAGTGAAGCCAAGATGGTGTTGAATGAAGTGCACTCTGGGGTGTGTGGCGGACACCAAAGTGGAGCGAAAATGTACCATAGCGTGAGGCTAGCTGGGTACTATTGGCCAGGCATCATGAAAGATTGCTTAGATGTCGCTAAGGCATGCCATATGTGCCAGATTCATGGAGACTTCAAGCATAGGCCGCCAGCACCACTCCACCCTACAGTCCCTTCTTGGCCTTTTGATGCTTGGGGCATCGATGTGATGGGGCCTTTTGATCCACCATCCGCCGGGGGTCATCGTTTCATATTGGCGGCTACAGATTACTTCTCGAGGTGGGCTGAAGCAGTTCCGTTACCTGAGGTGAAAACCGAAAATGTTATCAATTTCCTGGAGCGAAATATCATTTATCGCTTTGGAGTCCCGCATCGCATCACCTCTGATAATGGCAAAGCTTTTAAATCACACAAGATGTACAGGTTTGCTGCAAAGTATAAAATACAGTGGAACTTTACCACGGGGTACTATGCACAGGCCAATGGATTGATCGAGGCATTCAACAAGACCCTAGGAAAGATATTGAAGAAAACAGTGGCGAGGCATAAAAGAGATTGGCATGATCGCCTCTTTGAAGCTTTATGGGCATATCGTGTTACCGTTCGCACACCCACACAGAGCACGCCATATGCTCTTGTTTTTGGTAGTGAGGCTGTTCTACCACTTGAGGTTGAAATACCCTCGCTCCGAGTTGCGATACATGATGAACTCACGAGAGGATGAGCAAGTCAAGTTACGGTATCAGGAGTTGGACTCGTTGAAGAAGAGCGCCTACATGCACTTCAAAATCTTGAGCTCTATCGTAAGAATATGGTGCGCGCCTATGATAAACTCGTCAAGCCACGGGTGTTCAGAAAAGGGGAGTTAGTGCTAGTTCTCCGACGTCCAATTGTACTCCTGGGAAAAAGTAAAGGCAAACTGGAGCCCAAATGGGAGGGGCCATATATCATCGAACAGGTCTATGATGGCGGTGCCTATCAGCTAATCGATCAAGAGGGCCAACACCCAATGCCACCTATCAATGGCAAGTTCCTCAAGAAATATTTTGCTTAGAAGCTAAAAAAGAGGGTTGAATACATACAGCATCCTCATTGCTGATATGGCTTTTTTTTTCTCTCTTTCCTCGTAAAAAAAAAATAAATAAATAAAGGGCCATAGTCCGCCCCATATTAAAAAAATCCAGGGCTCCCCTTTTCCGATGTTTGACTGTGGCACATGAGTATAGTTGCATACGGGTTTTGATCTCTTGGCAAAGTGGGGCAAAATAGTGAATTGTGCTGGCCCACAGCTCGGAAGAAACACTTTCTACAAGAAACCGTGCAAGGCGAGAGCACTCGCAAAATATGTTGCTCATCCCATGATGACTGCTGCATCATAAGCATGCAATCGCTTGAGACCAACTGTGGGCGCATAACCCCGCGAAACAGCCCAAGCAGGAGCACAGAGCCACGCTGAGGCATATACAATCATGCAAGATACAAATAACTCTTGCAACACTACTCATGGGTCACCCCATAGTCTAACAATTTAAAGGCGGAGCCCACAAACAAAAAAAAAAATCAGATTTTGTTTTTGCTCTTCATCACATCTTTTACTTCACGTCTTTCTATGACTGTTTTCATGCTTTTGTCAATTTTTGATGAATTCTATAATGTGAATTAAAATTTAGAGGGTAGAAGTGGCATGATGTTTCGCCATAACCCGCTGACACTTTTTTTTGACTCCGCTGGCTGGCACTGTATAACAGTCGCAGTAGGGTTGATGAAACTCCTTGAGGAACGGCAAGTCCTTTCGCCTCGTCTCAAGATTGTTAGGAAATGACTTGGCGTGAAATTCTCTGGTTGACACCGAGCAGCTTTGGTTCCAGAGACGTTCTGTGGTGAAGACATGGTACTTCGTCAGAACTCAGAATGTATATGCCAGTCATTACACCGGCAACCCATATGGCTGGCACCATCATGGTCGCAGTGGGATTAATTCATTTTACTATGACATGGACGCAGCAAGGACTTTCGCTGTGACCTTGTCGAATACTGATTTTACCAATGGGCAATAATCAAGTGGACTACACTATTTGCAGTACCAGAATCATAAAGAATAATGAAATGAGCTGATCTGTAATAGCTTCACATACCTTGAGTTTTTAGGTTCCACGCTGATATGTAAAGGATGGCTTCACAAACTTTGAGTTTCAGGTTCTACATAAAACAAACTACCAGAATACAAGACAATGACTACTTTCTAACAAAACAGAGAAACTTTGATAGTGGTCTGATAGGCTGCTCGAGAATTTAATTTGCATGTATAGGGCAAGGAGGTTTGTGGATGGCGCTCAAGCTTGGACACACAGGTTCAAAACTTCATGACTGAAAATATAAGTGCTCAAGACCAGTTAATCTTACGAGTTTTAGAACAGTCATCGGACAGAAATATGCAGTATTAGTAAATAAAAGATCGTGCAGCATGGATACGAAAGAAAATTGTCGCCCTTTATTGATAAATAATAGTCTGGATTACAACAAAGAAGTTAAGCAAGTAACAAAGTTGCGATACTTTTGGGTCATTTTGGCAGTTGGGATTGAGCTCTTTCGGTGAGATATGAATCAATCTATTTCACCAAGCAAAGTACAAACTGCTCCGCGTTTGAACTTAACTTGGCGAGGGGCATTTGTTTGACGGTGTTTTTGTCATAGGGAACTATGAAACTTTCTGAAATATGTTGCTGCTACAGAAAATTATGGTAATATAAATTTCTTGAGCATTATATATATAAATATCTAGTGGTCAAGGAGCAAAAAGAATCACATGACAACTTTGTCGAGTAAGGTGATTTTGGCTGCTGAAGCCATCAGCCGTAATATGCATGATGAAATGGCAGCAGCTTCATGCAAGGCAGAAATGGACCACTCGTTGGTATTTTTTATTTTGCAGCAATGAGATTCAAGTGTCAGTATAGTATCTCGTATCAGCTAGCCAACTAGCTTGTAACATGCATGCTTTTGAACTTCGAACCCACGTCTAAACATGGAGAAAATACGTATGTATACCATACATAGCTAGAGGATCAGGTCGATGTAAACGGCCAGTGCCTCACCGAGCCGAGCAGCTCAAGATTCTCGCTAACAACCGCGGCGGAGACGCACTTTATACTTATCCCTTTATCTCTACCGGTGGCTCAGCGGGAGGGGCTAATATAAAAGGGCCCTGCAGTGATCGTGGGGAGAGGTTAGAGACACACTTGCAACATACTGATACGTGATTTCGCCGCCACCATCATAAACATAGCTTCGATCCACCTGCACTCCAGTCCACCCTACGCCCCGCATCTACATCTTGCCCCTGCCGATCTCCGATCTCCATCGGCTGGCTTCTTCAAGTCACAAGTCAATGGCGTCACTTGGTGAGTATAGTGCATGGAGGTAGCATGCAACATCTTTATATCTTTTTCAGTATTTCAGGTTCATGGTGTTTTGTGGCTCTACGTGATTTATATCACCGCCACGGATGCCGCTTGTTTCGATCCGAGAATTTGTTGTCGTCCCGGCTCTACGCGAATCATGTCGCCGCCGATGGTATCTTCACAATTGGTGTTAGCTCGGCTCTACGCGAATCATGTCGCCGCCGATGGTATCTTCACAATTGGTGTTAGCTCGGCTCTACGCGAGTTATGTCGCCGCCGATGGTATCTTCACAATTGGTGTTATCTCGGCTCTACACGATTCATGTCGTCGCCGATGATATTCATGATCTTATATGCAAAATCAGTTTTGTTTCGGCTCTACGCGATCTACGTCGCCGCCGCAGACTTTTTATCATCCCGTCTACAAGATTGTGGTGTGACAGGCTCTACGCGATTTACATCGCCGCCGGTGCATTTGTAGCGCAAAATGAGAGTCTCATGATATTTCGTGGCATCTCAAGACTTGCGGAAATCTTCAGAAATACAAGTATATCTGTCTATTTGAGAGGCTCCCATATACATACGCCAGATAGCCTCCAAGTTTCTCTAAAAAGGGGGCATATGCATGTGACGTTTGAAAAAACATGGTCATCTACATTGGAATAAGCAAAGACCCATGATCAACAAATTATAGAGCGACGATTCACATCAGGCTTGTGATTTAGTATAGCCTACTCTTCTTCCGCGACCGACGAGGCCGGAATCTACACACAATCTACACATATATCCTGACCGACGAGGCGGGACACCTCTTTTTCCGCGACCGACGAGGCCAGAACCTGCATATAAATCCTGACCGACGAGGCAGGACAAATATTGTTCGCGACCGACGAGGCCGAACATCTATGTTGAGGCTTTTTCTGAATATGGTGCCTGATTAGACGTTGCATCCTAATTTGTTGATGTGGCTGCAACTAAATTAAGTTGTCAAATATTTGCATGTCGCCTTGGCAGATGTGAGCTACGAGTGGATGATGATGATGGCCGCTTGATGCAGCATAATCGGAGGTTGTCCATAGATGTAAACTGTGGATGTAATTAACTAGAAGTCCTCTCGAGGTTCTAGGAGTTGAGAACTACACAATCGTCTCTTGTATGTCAGATGCTACACAGAGAATATGTAATAGGACTTGTATGTGATCTACAAAAGTTAATAAAAAACTACAAGTTTCCTTCGCATGATCTTTGTGTTTGTGTTATTTAAATTGTATACAATCGTATACTGGCACGCCCGCACTTTATACTGTCAACCGCGAGAAAGCTTATTAAATATTTCTCTCGCGTAAAACACTAACATGATCAAGATCATCTATTTGTAATGCTATATGTTGTGTTTGTTGGGATCCGATGGATAGAGAATACTATGTTATGTTGATTATCAATCTATGTGTTGTTTATGATCTTGCATGCTCTCCGTTACTAGTAGATTCTTTGGCCAAGTTGATGCTTGTAACTCCAAGAGGGAGTATTTATGCTCGATAGTGGGTTCATGTCTCCGTGAATCTGGGGGAGTGATAGAAACCCCTAAGGTTATGGATGTGCTGTTGCCACTAGGGATAAAACATTGATGCTATGTCTGAGGATGTAGTTATTGATTACACTACGCACCATACTTAATGCAATTGTCTGTTGTTTGCAACTTAATACTGGAAGGGGTTCGGATGATAACCTGAAGGTGAACTTTTTAGGCATAGATGCATGCTGGATAGCGGTCTATGTACTTTGTCGTAATGCCCAATTAAATCTCACAATACTCATCATATCATGTATGTGCATTGTCATGCCCTCTCTATTTGTCAATTGCCCAACTGTAATTTGTTCACCCAACATGCTATTTATCTTATGGGAGAGACACCTCTAGTGAACTGTGGACCCCAGTCCATTCTTTTACATCGAATACAATCTACTGCAATACTTGTTCTACTGTTGTTATCACCAGAATTTGACTGGATTAGAGGTGGGCCACGTTCAAGATTGGGCTTGAAGAATATACATGGAAGATATACATGAAGCGGCCTTGTACAAGAAAGTTTGGGCTAGTTTGCCCGTGTATCTGTAAATATAGTAGGATACGTGTCGGTTAGGTAGAATTTGGCTCGTGCACGGTTGGGATTATTCCCACGTTAGAAAGTCTACGGACTATAAATATGTATCTAGGGTTATTGAGAAAAACAACAATCACGTTCATCACAAACAAATCTAGGCGCATCGCCAACCCCCTTGTTTCGAGGGTTTCTTCCGGGTAAGCATCATGCTGCCTAGATCACATCTTGCGATCTAGGCAGTACACGTTTATTCGTTGTTCATGCGTTGCTCGTGCTGAAGCCTTGTTGATGGCGAGCAACGTAGTTATCATAGATGTGTTAGGGTTAGCATTGTTTCATCGCGTTACATGCTTTCGTCCATGCAACCCTTAGACGTCTAGCCGCCTTTACGCCTATTTTAGGTGTAAGGGCGACACCTTGCTTGATCTTTATTTAGTAGATCCGATCCGTTATGATTGCTCCTTCTTCTTCAAGAATTAGTTTAATATCTGCATAGTTAGGCCTTGCAAACGGGTTGAAGGATCCAGTAGCACGTAGGGTGTAGTTTCCTAGCCCTAGATAAGATGTTCCGGGGATCAACTTCATGTTGGTTTTTAGGCCTTGTCTAGGGTTGGTTTACTATCACCGTGCGTGGCTGCCAGGCTCAATCACGCGTAGGATGTTTCGATTATGTGGTGAAAACCCTAAATTGTCGTAGGTCGTTTTAGCTTTATATTGATCAAGCAGGACCACCATGTGATCGTAGACCTCATACGAACCATGGGTGGATCGGCTCCTTGAGCCGATTCACGGAGACAACCTGAGAGCCGATCGAGGCTCGTATTTAATGTTTACGTGTATGCCATGCAGGAAACTAAGCGAAGCAAATCCATCACCTTCCTGATCAGGTATAGGTCAGGTGGCACGCCCTTGCACCAGCATCGGGACGTGTGTACCAGGAGCTTTGCGGGCCGTCGCTCGGAGGGACCAGGGCCAGCCGCAGCCCTAGGTTGTTCCCGGCTCTTCGTGTTGCCAGCCGTTGCTCGCCGGTGGGTTTCGGACGCCAACACATTCTGGCACGCCCGGTGGGACAGTCTTCGACATCAACTGCATCGCCATCTACATCTGAGATGGCGGAAGGTACTCCGATCACGTACGAGGATCTGACCGAGGAGCTCAAGAAGAAGTATGACGAGGTCAAAGCTATCCTCGAAGCCGACCTCATCGGCTCTTTCCAGAGGACCCGCTCACACGGCATCAGGTGGAAAGGGTTCTCGCCTGAAGGCGCGCTCGATGGAGTGGACCTGTCTACCCCTTCAGAAGAACGCACCAGGTCTCTGCGTCAGGAGATTAATTTCATGGTAGCGCATTCGCTACACCGCCATTCTGAGAACCTGGTGAACACTTTGGAGCGTGTCGCCCTTCGGGTGATCCAGGAAATCATGAGGCATCAGTACTCTCCGTCGGGACCTGCTCTAGGGACTCACCAAGGAGAGATACCACTCCAGTCCCGACCACCGCTGCCATTCGCGTTGGCAGCACCAGAAGTGCCGAGTTCACCGGCATTCGTCGTCCACAAGATCGGTGGTGACCCTAGTGATTACCAGTTCTTGTATGAGGCGCCTAAGGAGATCCCTCACGGGTACACATGCACATACGTGCCAGACTGCCGATGGATCGGGCACTCACGAACCGGATCGCATACAGCAGGGACTTCTGGAACAGCAGGAGGAGTTTCTGGACCAGATCTTGAGAAGCAGACGTGGCTAGCTAAGTATGCCACTCCGACGAACCTCCAGAGCTCGACTCCTGCAGCCAGCACCGCGGATCAGATAAGTACAATCTTGAGAGACCAGTTCGGCATGGTGCCGAAAAGGAGGGCAATCGGCTATTCCAAGCCGTACCCCAACGAGTACGATTTGATCCCATTACCACCCAAATATCGGCTCCCTGAATTCTCCAAGTTTAGTGGGGCAGATGGCTCCAGTTCAATCGAGCATGTGAGCCGATATTTGGCGCAGCTGGGCACGATCTCAGCATCAGATGAACTACGTGTGAGGTTCTTTGCACAGTCCCTCACAGGATCGGCTTTCGGGTGGTACACATCGCTGCCACCGGACTCAATCCGGACTTGGAAGCGGTTGGAAGAACGAGTTCCACATGCGGTATCACTCGGAGGCTTCCGAGGCTGGCATTGCCGATCTAGCACAAGTACGGCGAAGCGCGGAGAAACAGTGTCAGAATACATCCAGCGCTTCAGGACCATCAGGAACCGATGCTATTCGGCTCGTTTGACTGAAAAGGAGGCAGTCGAGTTGGCGGTGGTGGGTCTCGCATCGCCGATCAAGGATATGGCTTCCCAAGCAGACTACCCTTCACTGGCGCATATGGTTCAGAAACTATCATTATATGAACAGCGCCACCCAGAGTTGTACCAGGACAAGTTCAAGCGTGCGGTAGTCCTGGTTGAAGTAGATGAAGATGAAGGCTCTGCGGGAGATCAAGAGGTAGCAGTGGCTGAATGGACTCGGGGGGCAAGCCCCGTGTCCTGCAAGTGGGTTAAGCCACAAGGACCTCCAAGAGGGTTTGACTTCGACGTGACCAAAGCTGAGCAAATTTTCGACCTCTTGCTCAAGGAGAAGCAGCTAAAGTTACCCGAAGGCCTCAAAACCCCCACGGCACAGGAGTTGAACGGAAAGCCATACTGCAAATGACATAACACGTTCACCCATACCACCAACGACTGCAGGGTGTGGCGTCAGCGGATCCAAATGGCGATAGAGCAAGGGCGTCTAATCTTTAACCAGTACACCATGAAAGTCGACACACACCCCTTCCCCGCCGTTAACATGGTGGAGTGCACTTACCCTGGGAGGTGCCAACCAGGTTTCTCGTTCAGCATTAACATGGTAGGGCCTGGGCACCACTCTGGTAAGGACATAAACGAGGGCAGCCGCTCTCGTAGCAAGGACAAGGAAGAAGCCGTTCCACGCGATCGGCTCCGACACGATGGCAAGCGCTACATCACAGAGGGAGAAGTGAAGAATGTGCGATATCAACGACCTCTCTCTGATCATCTCCTCAACAAATATGTGAGTCAGTACGACCAACGCCGATGATACAGCGACGACGATGAAAGAGATCGTCTGGCTAACAGGGACGCCAGGAGACATCGTCGGCATGATCGAGACGAGGAGAGATATGAGCGCCATGCCAAGAACAAGTCAAGAGAGCAAGACGACGTGGACAAGCACTGGGACTGTCCCTTCTTCAAACACTGCTGGGATTCAGGAATGAGCCGATTGCCTACAATCGGCAACTGCCCAGAATGTAGACAGAAGAAGAAGAGCACAGGAGACGTGTCAGTGTTCAAGCGTCTGGGACCTCTCCCATCTCGGAACAAGCAAGCTGAGTCCTCTCGGGTGGAAGATCTCGAGGAGTTTGAAGATGACGATGAAGAAGAAGAAGATAAGTACCACCGGCCAAGGTGGTGCCCTGATGGACTCAGCCGTTCCCAAAAGCGTAGGGTTCAGCGATTACGTGGTTTGGAGGAAGCTGAAAGGTTATACCTGCACACGTTAAGGAAGGCGCGGCCTGATCTAGCCGCAAAAATTCAGCGAACTCTGGACGAAGAGGGTCGACCACAAAAGATGGAGTGGCGCCCCAAGCAAAAGAGAGCCGATGATGAGACATCGGCTGGTACAAACATGGTGTTCATCCTTCCAGCGGAGTTTTGTGCTCTAGGATTAGACGAAGCACCTGTGGCACAACTTGACTGCGGCCCACGGCCAGTTATCTTCGAGAAGCCACGAGAAAGAAGCTACAGACACCTGAAGGCCCTGTACTTACGAGGTTACATCAATGGGCAGCCTCGTCAACAAGATGCTGGTGGACACCGGAGCGGCGATCAACATCATGCCATACTCCATGCTACGTCGTTTGGGACGCTCTAGCTCGGATCCGATCAAGACCAACGTTACACTGAGCGATTTCAACGGCCAAGCATCTGAAGCACAAGGTGTTCTGAACGTGGATCTGACCGTAGGGAGGAAAACCATCCCTACGACATTCTTCATCGTCGATAGCAAGAGCACTTATGCTGTCCTGCTAGGGAGGGATTGGATCCACGCCAACTGTTGCATTCCATCCACGATGCACCAATGTCTAATTCAGTGGGATGGAGATGAAGTAGAGGTCGTCCACGCAGATGACTCAGCCGAGATTTCAACGGCTGGCATGAACGTTTGGGAGACGGCAGGCCAAGAGCCACTCTCAGGCATCACGTTGGACGACTGCGAGCGCATCGACGTGACAAAAAACGGGGTGAGGCTGGTCTTATCCACCGGCCTGACCGTGTAACAAGAGCAAAGGCTATAGATGTACGTGGCAAGGCCGATCCTTGTGATCGGCCCTAAAAAATAAAAAGTAATGATCTTGTCTCAAGCATGTCACGTAGTCATAGTAAAGCAAGACCACGATGTAAACCTTCATTGAGCAATGCAACCAAAATGGGGGCCGATTCCAGCAATCGGCCCATATTATCCTTACCACACATTTTCCTTGTGTTCAGTGTTGATCTAACAGGTGACGGAAAGCTAGGGTATGGGTTTACATCGGCTGATGAGCTAGAAGAAGTCAACATTGGTCCTTATAGAGCCGATAACCAAGTACAGTTCCTTGGCCAACTACAGAGCCGATATCTGCAGTTACCTGACAGATTCGGCTCGGGGGGCACCTAATCAGATGAACATGTGCGATGGACATGTGCGATACATGGGCAATGAAATATTGGGGGCCGATAGAAAAATCGGCCAGTAAAAAAATGTACATGCAAGTCACAGCCGATGCACAGACATCGACTTGAGGAAATATGCGATGCAACAGTATACAAGTACAGCCGATGCAAAGGCATCGACTTCAGAATGTAAAAAGCCGATGCACAGTCATCGACTCTAGAGGTACAAGTTCAGCAAAATATTTGTCAGTTTACACAGAGAAGCTCTATTGAAGAAACACATTGAGGGCGTGAAGGGCGTCAGCACGGATACGATCCACCTCGGCGATCTCAGCTTCGTCGTCCTCGTCTTTGCCCGCCACCAGCTGACTGCTCAGGGCACGGATTTCAGCCAGATCGGTCTTCAGATCGGCTGTGAGGCCCTTTGCTTCCTCTTGAGAGCGAGCAATAAGGGCCTCCTTGTCTTGGATAAGCTGCTTGGTCACCCTGGCCTTCTCTTCAAGGTTCTCCAGTTCCTTACGCAGGGTCTCGAGTTCGGCGCTATCGGCAGAAGTGTCAGTCTTGGCGTCTAAAGCAGCCTTTTTCTCGTTGAGCCGTTGACACTTGTCTGCAATATCGGCTCTCAATGGAAGCTGGGCGTGACGAAGGATAATTCTTTGACGAGCCGATTGCACCCTTGACTTGAAGACCAACAGAGTCACAGCCGGCCAAAGTTTCACCTGCAGTGTCACTGGGATATGAGGCTGGATGTCTTCGAGAATACCCTTTACTTCCTCGGGGTTTTCAACCAGGGTCTCAACCGAGGAGGAGAGCAGAGCCTTGAGACGCTGGAGTGGACCATGGGCCGTGCTAGGACTTGGCTCTTCACCTGCCTTGGAAGTAGATGGTTCGATGGATTCAGGGTCGAACGTCAGCAAGCTTGAGAGATCACAACCCTGATAGACGAACGAGAACAACATTAGTATACAGCAAAAGGAGAGGGTAGAGCCAAGAGGATGGAGTATACCTCTCCCAAGGTGGGAGGAGCAGCTGATGTTGTGATGATCGGTTTTTCCGTGGGCTGGGTTAGGTCGGCCACCTTATCAGCCATGCTCTTTGAAGTGGCTAGGTCTAGCGTGGCGGATGGCATCAGTACCTCTTCGGCGTCTCCGCTAGAGGTATCATTGGTCTACAAAAGGAAGTGATTAGCCGATCCGAGTGGCAATGGGTTAGCATGAAATATAAACCAGGGAGGTAATTACATTTGAAACCTCCTGGCTTGATGGAGAAGCTTGTGGGTCTTTGCGAGCCCTCTTGACGCAGCGACGCTTCACGCGTGACCCTGTTCTGATCGGAGCTTGAAAGGCAGCAGGCTCGGGAGTTGACCTTTTCTTGGAAGCTGACGCGGGCGAGTCCGTCTGGCTCTGTGTGGTGGAACTCCCGGAGTTGCCCGGGCTCGAGTCCCTTTGGCTGGACTGCGCCTCCCCGCTGGAGTTCTCTTTGGTGGAAGTCTGTAAAAAGAAGTACAGGCATGTTGCAAAAGACTGGGAGGACAGATAAATTTAGCCAAGGCATGAGTCGGCTTACGTGCAAGCTTTCTTGGGCAGGAGCTTTGCGCTTCAGGGTCTTTCTGGCAGCTACTTTCCTCACCGCTTTCCTCGTCTGGATTGAGGCTCGGGGGGCAACTGGCCCCGAGGACGCTTTACTCTTGGGAGCCGATTTCGGTGAAATCGGCTGGCTCTCCATTATGACCTTCTTCAAGGGTGGCGAGCTCTGGCAGAAGAGAACCACCGGGGCTGGTGGAAGGAATTTGAAGGGGGAGCCATCGGCTTGCATGGGCTCTGGGCCATCTTGTTGCTGCCAAGAGATAGAGCCAGGTTACAGACAATTATCATAAGCCATTGCAAGAAATTTATAAGTGATGGTACCTGGTCTGCAGGAACGTCATATTCGGCATCAAGTTGCCTCAGCAACGGTCCTAGAGCTCTTCTGAAGGCATGGGTCTTCCACATGGACCACCAAGTCTCGAAACCATCGGTAGTAGTGGTGAAACAGAGGTTGTGAGGAATTGGAATGGCCAGAGCGTCAAAAAAGGTATAGCACCTTTGGCCAGTAAGGATGTCAGGCAGTTCAGCCCTGCTTGCTGTCAGATGGTGGAGAGAGAAGTGTGGGGGCACTTGCCCGAGACCAAGCTGCCGGGCTACTACCACCGGTTGGTAAGATTCATAACCAGGCTTGATGATCCTGTTTGAAGTGCTCATGCCAACGGGAAGAAAGCAAGGACGGATCATGATAGAGTATAAATGCCGAGTGCTGGGGTCATCGGCAAAGCTATCCAACCTGAAGGAAACTGGGTTCTCAAAGTGTTCAGATTCAGGATAAGGGAAGAACAGAGGATTGTCCAAGCCTTGGAAGAAAATCTTGAACCACCCTGCTGCTTCCTTAGGGATCAGCCTGCTGCCTGGGAGACTATACAAAGCTTGGCTATAGCTAGTGCATCGGATCTCCTTTCCATTAGCATCTGGGAAGGTGCAGGTGGCCAAAGGTGGGAAGTCTGGGATCTGGTTCTGAAAGTACAACTGAGCCCATAACTGAATAAACCACCAGGGGCCTCCGGTTTTAACTGTCTTTTGAGAGAACAGTTTGACAGACATCAGTTGAAGAGATCGATAGACCTCTCCAAGGAACAGTTTGCCAAGGCCAAGTTGAGTGCCCTTGGCAAGTTCATAGGCCAGGGAAAGGTAATTCTTGGTTGGGGCGAGTGATGGGCCACAGAACATGAAGTGCTCCAACCAGAAGTTCAGGAAGGCTGTGTGTTCTCTCTCTGTCACAGGACCTTTGGTTTTCATATAACGATTGAGGTAGGCACCCCAGCTGGTACACTCTTTTTTAGAGGAAAGGGTGAAAGGAATCTTTGGCAGCTTAAACGCAGAGGGGCTTGGGGATGCAATGTCTAGGCCTGTGATCATGGCCACGTCCAGCAGAGTTGGTGTCATAGGGCCGTGGCCAAACATGAAGCAGTTCAGTGCATCGGACCGTAAGTAGCCGATGGTTTTCAGAATATTTTCATTCTTTTCAAGGGGAGACAATGATAATGACAGGGCATCGGCTATCCCTATAGTTTCCCAGGTGGCATAATGGGTTTTTGACACTCTATTGTACCATGCCACCCAACCCTCAGGAGGATTAGGCCAGGCTCGCAGGCAGTCGGCCCAAGAAGACAGATCTAAGTTCTGGTTCACGAAGGGGATCCTGTTAGCCTCGCACGAGATTAAGAGAGCGGGGCTCTCGGAAGAACGGGGACCAAGACACGTAGAATTTGCGAGAGAAGGATGTGGCAGCAGGATGTCTGAAACCTAAAATTAATAACGGAATAGGACATTAATTCAGGTGTTTGCTGTTAATCCTAACGTTGATTCGAATGGCGAGAGGCGGTTAAGGATTACCTTCAGACCGGAGACCATGGCGTTGGCATTGGATGATTCCGCCATTGGATGCGCTGTGGAGTTGGGATGGCGCGGTCGAGATCTGAGATGCGGGTGGCCGTGAGTTGGAGCTGCTCGGGCGGCGATTTGGGGATCTGAGTTTGTTTTCTCAGATGGAGGTCGCAGGTTACCGTTTGGAGGGGCAACTGGGTTGGCCTTACTCGCGTTTTATGGTAAGGCCGATGCGATGCCATCGGCTCTTTTGGGGGTGTTTGACTTTGACTGTCGGCAAAAAATTGATTGGGAACACTTCTTCATTAATAAAAGGGGGATTCTTACAATGAAGAGCCGATTGCTCAAGAAAGGAGGAACAAAAGAAGAGCCGATTGCTCAGGAACTACTAATCCTACATTACTAATCCTCGCTGGCCTCGTCGTCGGCATCGTAGTTACCACCGGCGCTGCTTCCGGAGAGTTCCTCGTCGCTGCTGCCCCAGCCCTCGGCCGGAGCTTCCTCCTCCTCGTCATCATCATCGTCTTCGCTGTCCGCCCAAGCACGGAAGCGCTTCGCCGGCGGATATCCAGCGGAGGAGGAGGAATCATCCTCTTCTTCTTCCTCTTGTTCCTCCTCTTCCTCCTCTTCTTCTTCTTCCTCCTCCTTGTCGGAGGAGGTGGGGTTCGCCCAGGAGTGGAGGTCGTCCTCGCTCTCGCTCTCTAGCTCCCCTTCGATGAGGAACTGGAGGTCGTCCTCCCCATCAGTCAGGGGCAAGTCACCATCTGACCCAACGACGGCCTCGGGTGGGCCATCTGGCACGAAGTCGAAGTCCCACTCTGGTTCACTCGAGGAAGAAGATTGGAAAGAGAGGCCTGATGAGACGGAGGAAGAGGAAGACATTGCTACAGGGAAAGAGGGTTTTTTGGTGCCGATGGTTAGAACAGAGCAAGGGGATGAAGAGGCGAACTGTTCGGCGCGGTTAAATAAAAGGGGATATAGTGGAGATTTAATGCCATTACAGTTTCCGAGGAAGTGATGCTAAGGCTATCAAATCTTGCAGAGGAGTTGAGAAGGCAAGGCGTCATGATGAAGAATACTGCGACGGTTCTGCTCTGCCACGACATGACCCGACGAAGGAAAAGTAGAGTGATTTTGGAATTATCAATTCCAAAACCAGGGGGGCATGTGTTATCACCAGAATTTGACTGGATTAGAGGTGGGCCGCATTCAAGATTGGGCTTGAAGAATATACATGGAAGATATACATGAAGCGGCCTTGTACAAGAAAGTTTGGGCTAGTTTGCCCGTGTATCTGTAAATATAGTAGGATACGTGTCGGTTAGGTAGAATTTGGCTCGTGCACGGTTGGGATTATTCCCACGTTAGAAAGTCTACGGACTATAAATATGTATCTAGGGTTATTGAGAAAAACAACAATCACGTTCATCACAAACCAATCTAGGCGCATCGCCAACCCCCTTGTTTCGAGGGTTTCTTCCGGGTAAGCATCATGCTACCTAGATCGCATCTTGCGATCTAGGCAGTACACGTTTATTCGTTGTTCATGCGTTGCTCGTGCTGAAGCCTTGTTGATGGCGAGCAACGTAGTTATCATAGATGTGTTAGGGTTAGCATTGTTTCATCGCGTTACATGCTTTCGTCCATGCAACCCTTAGACGTCTAGCCGCCTTTACGCCTATTTTAGGTGTAAGGGCGGCACCTTGCTTGATCTTTATTTAGTAGATCCGATCCGTTATGATTGCTCCTTGTTCTTCAAGGATTAGTTTAATATCTGCATAGTTAGGCCTTGCAAACGGGTTGAAGGATCCAGTAGCATGTAGGGTGTAGTTTCCTAGCCCTAGATAAGATGTTCCGGGGATCAACTTCATGTTGGTTTTTAGGCCTTGTCTAGGGTTGGTTTACTATCACCGTGCATGGCTGCCAGGCTCAATCACGCGTAGGATGTTCCGATTATGTGGTGAAAACCCTACATCGTCGTAGGTCGTTTTAGCTTTATATTGATCAAGCAGGACCACCATGTGATCGTAGACCTCATACGAACCATGGGTGGATCGGCTCCTTGAGCCGATTCACAGGACAACCTGAGAGCCGATCGAGGCTCATATTTAATGTTTACGTGTATGCCATGCAGGAAACTAAGCGAAGCAAATCCATCACCTTCCCGATCGGTATAGGTCAGGTGGCACGCCCTTGCACCAGCATCGGGACGTGTGTACCAGGAGCTTTGCGGGCCGTCGCTCGGAGGGACCAGGGCCAGCCGCAGCCCTAGGTTGTTCCCGGCTCTTCGTGTTGCCAGCCGTTGCTCGCCGGTGGGTTTCGGACGCCAACAACTGTTTTCTGCAAACAATCATCATCCACACTATACATCTAATCCTTTGTTACAACAAGCCGGTGAGATTGACAACCTCACTGTTTCGTTGGGACAAAGTACTTTGGTTGTGTTGTGCAGGTTCCACGTTGGCGCCGGAATCCCTGGTGTTGCGCCGCACTACATCTCGCCGCCATCAACCTTCAACGTGCTTCTTGGCTCCTACTAGTTCGATAAACCTTGGTTTCTTACTGAGGGAAAACTTGCCGCTGTACGCATCACACCTTCCTCTTGGGGTTCCCAACGGTCGCGTGCTGTACGCGTATCAAGACTGTTTTCTGGCGCCGTTGCCGGGGAGATCAAGACATGCTGCAAGGGGAGTCTCCACATCGCAATCTCTTTACTTTGTTTTTGTCTTGCATTATTTTATTTACTACTTTGTTTGCTGCACTAAATCAAAATACAAAAAAATTAGTTGCTAGTTTTACTTTATTTACTATCTTGTTTGCGTTCTCAAAATTAAAAACACAAAAATTAGTTACTTGTTTTACTTTACTTAATTCCATGCATGTTTTTATTTTACTAGTTAGGCTTAATGGAAAACAACAAAAATATTAGAGATCTTTATAGTATTTATCTTGAGTTAGGACATGAGGTGTTTGAAGAGAAAATTAAAAAACCTATGGAACTTTATATGCGTGCTAATGGCAATGTTATTAGTATGAATGCTTTGAACACTATTATTGCTAATGCTATGGAAGAATTTAAGCTTGGGGAAGCTGGTTTTGATGAGCATGATATTTTTAGTCCCCCAAGCATGGAGGAGAAAATTTACTTTGATGACACTTTGCCTCCCATTTATGATGATAGTGGTATTTTGGTGCCACCTACTATTGAGGATGAAGTTTATTATGATTATACTATGCCTCCTACATTTGATGATTATGGTGATGAGAATAATAATGATAGCAACTTTGTTGAATTTGCTCCCACTACAATTAATAAGAATGACTATGCTTATGTTGGGAGTAGTAATTATTTTATGCATGAGACTCATGATAAGAATGCTTTATGTGATAGTTATATTGTTGAGTTTGTTTATGATGCTACTGGAAATTATTATGAGAGAGTAAAATATGGTTGTAGAAATTTTCATGTTACTAAAATACCTCTCTATATGCTGAAATTTTTGAAGTTACACTTGTTTTGTCTTCCTATGCTATTCACTTTGTTCTTCATTGACTTGTTTATTTACAAGATTCCTTTTTATAGGAAGTGGGTTAGGCTTAAATTTGTTTCATACTTGCTTTTTGATGCTCTCTTTGCTTCAACTCTCGTCCTTATGCGAGTGCATCGTTAAATTTACTGAGCCCATCTTAAAGGCGTTAAAGAAAATCGCTTATGGGAGACAACCCATGTTTTTACTACAGTACTTTTATTTTATATTTGAGTCTTGGAAGTTGTTACTACTGTAGCAACCTCTCCTTATCTTAGTTTTGTGCATTGTTGTGCTAAGTAAAGTCGTTGATAGTAAGGTTCATACTAGATTTGGATTACTCGCGCGTAAAACGCATTTCTTTGTCTGTCATGAATCTGGGCCTAATTCTCTCGTAGGTAACTCAGAAAATTATGCCAATTTACGTGAGTGATCCTCGGATATGTACGCAACTTTCATTCAATTTGAGAATTTTCATTTGAGCAAGTCTCGGTGCCTCAATAAAATTCTTCTTTACGAACTGTTCTGTTTTGACAGATTCTCGCCTTTTATTTCGCATTGCCTCGTTTTGCTATGCTTGATGGATTTTTCGATTCCATTGACTTTCAAGTAGCTTTGTGCAATGTCCAGAAGTGTTAAGAATGATTATGTCACCTCTGAACATGTAAATTTTAATTGTGCACTAACCCTCTAATGAGTTGTTTTGAGTTTGGTGTGGAGGAAGTTTTCAAGGATCAAGAGAGGGAGATGATACAATATGATCAAGGAGAGTGAAAGCTCTAAGCTTGGGGATGCCCCGGTGGTTCACCCCCGCATATATCAAGAAGACTCAAGCTGTCTAAGCTTGGGGATGCCCAAGGCATCCCCTTCTTCATCGACAACATTATCAGGTTCCTCCCCTGAAACTATATTTTTATTCCATCACATCTTATGTGCTTTGCTTGGAGCGTCTGTTTGTTTTTGTTTTTGTTTTGTTTGAATAAATGGATCCTAGCATTCATTGTGTGGGAGAGAGAGACACGCTCCACTGTTGCATATGGACAAGTATGTCCTTAGGCTTTACTCATAGTATTCATGGCGAAAGTTTCTTCTTCGTTAAATTGTTATATGGTTGGAATCGGGAAATGATACATGTAGTAATTGCTAAAATGTCTTGGATAATGTGATACTTGGCAATTGTTGTGCTCATGTTTAAGCTCTTGCATCATATACTTTGTACCTATTAATGAAGAAATACATAGAGCTTGCTAAAATTTGGTTTGCATAATTGATCTCTCTAAGGTCTAGATAATTTCTAGTATTGAGTTTGAACAACAAGGAAGACGGTGTAGAGTCTTATAATGTTTACAATATGTCTTTTATGTGAGTTTTGCTGCACCGCTTCATCCGTGTGTTTGTTTCAAATAAACCTTGCTAGCCTAAACCTTGTATCGAGAGGAAATACTTCTCATGCATCCAAAATCCAACCACTTTGCCATTTGTGTCCACCATACCTACCTACTACATGGTATTTCTCCGCCACTCCAAAGTAAATTGCTTGAGTGCTACCTTTAAAATTTCCATTCTTCACCTTTGCAATATATAGCTCATGGGACAAATAGCCTAAAAACTATTGTGGTATTGAATATGTACTTATGCACTTTATCTCTTATTAAGTTGCTTGTTGTGCGATAACCATGTTCCTGGGGACGCCATCAACTACTCTTTGTTGAATATCATGTGAGTTGCTATGCATGTTCGTCTTGTCCGAAGTAAGGGAGATTTACCACTAAAATGGTTAGAGCATGCATAATGTCGGAGAAGAACATTGGGCCGCTAACTAAAGCCATGATCCATGGTGGAAGTTTCAGTTTTGGACAAATATCCTCAATCTCATATGAGAAAATTAATTGTTGCTACATGCTTATGCATAAAAGAGGAGTCCATTATCTGTTGTCTATGTTGTCCCGGTATGGATGTCTAAGTTGAGAATAATCAATAGCGAGAAATCCGATGCGAGCTTTCTCCTTAGACCTTTGTACAAGCGGCATAGAGGTACCCCTTTGTGACACTTGGTTAAAACATGTGCATTGCAATGATAATCCAGGTAATCCGAGCTAATTAGGACAAGGTGCGGGCACTATTAGTATACTATGCATGAGGCTTGCAACTTGTAAGATATAATTTACATAGCACATATGCTTTATTACTACCGTTGACAAAATTCTTTCTTGTTTTCAAAATCAAAGCTCTAGCACAAATATAGCAATTGATGCTTTCCTCTTTGAAGGACCTTTCTTTTACTTTTATTGTTGAGTCAGTTCACCTATCTCTCTCCACCTCAAGAAGCAAACACTTGTGTGAACTGTGCATTGATTCCTACATACTTGCATATTGCACTTGTTATATTACTCTATATTGACAATTATCCATGAGATACACATGTTACAAGTTGAAAGCAACCGCTGAAACTTAATCTTCCTTTGTGTTGCTTCAATACCTCTACTATGAATTATTGCTTTATGAGTTAACTCTTATGCAAGACTTATTGATGCTTGTCTTGAAAGTACTATTCATGAAAAGTCTTTGCTATATGATTCATTTGTTTACTCATGTCATTTACATTGTTTTGATCGCTGCATTCATTACATATGCTTACAATAGTATGATCAAGGTTATGATGGCATGTCACTCCGTAAATTATCTTTGTTATCGTTTACTCGCTCGGGACGAGCGTAAACTAAGCTTGGGGATGCTGATACGTCTCCGACGTATCGATAATTTCTTATGTTCCATGCCACATTATTGATGATATCTACATGTTTTATGCATACTTTATGTCATATTTATGCATTTTCCGGCACTAACCTATTAACGAGATGCCGAAGAGCCGCTTGCTTGTTTTCGCTGTTTTTGGTTTCAGAAATCCTAGTAAGGAAATATTCTCGGAATTGGACGAAATCAACGCCCATGGGCCTATTTTTCCACGAAGCTTCCAGAAGACCGGAGGACTAACGAAGTGGGGCCACAAGGCGGCGCCACAGTAGGGCGGCGCGGCCCAGGGGCTGGCTGCGCGGCCCTAGCGTGTGGGCCCCTCGTGACTCTCCCGACTCTGCCCTTCCGCCTACAAATAGCCTTCGTCGTGAAACCCCCAGTACCGAGAGCCACGATACGGAAAACCTTCCAGAGACGCCGCCACCGCCAATCCCATCTCGGGGGATTCAGGAGATCGCCTCCGGCACCCTCGCCGGAGAGGGGAATCATCTCCCGGAGGACTCTACACCGCCATGGTCGCCTCCGGAGTGATGAGTGAGTAGTTCACCCCTGGACTATGGGTCCATAGCAGTAGCTAGATGGTTGTCTTCTCCTCATTATGCTTCATTGTCGGGTCTTGTGAGCTGCCTAACATGATCAAGATCATCTATTTGTAATGCTATATGTTGTGTTTGTTGGAATCCGATGGATAGAGAATACTATGTTATGTTGATTATCAATCTATGTGTTGTTTATGATCTTGCATGCTCTCCGTTACTAGTAGATGCTTTGGCCAAGTTCATGCTTGTAACTCCAAGAGGGAGTATTTATGCTCGATAGTGGGTTCATGTCTCCGTGAATCTGGGGGAGTGACAGAAACCCCTAAGGTTATGGATGTGCTGTTGCCACTAGGGATAAAACATTGATGCTATGTCCGAGGATGTAGTTATTGATTACATTACGCACCATACTTAATGCAATTGTCTGTTGTTTGTAACTTAATACTGGAAGGGGTTCGGATGATAACCTGAAGGTGGACTTTCTAGGCATAGATGCTTGCTGGATAGCGGTCTATGTACTTTGTCGTAATGCCTAATTAAATCTCACAATACTCATCATATCATGTATGTGCATTGTCATGCCCTCTCTATTTGTCAATTGCCCAACTGTAATTTGTTCACCCAACATGCTATTTATCTTATGGGAGAGACACCTCTAGTGAACTGTGGACCCCGATCCATTCTTTTACATCGAATACAATCTACTGCAATACTTGTTCTACTGTTTTCTGCAAACAATCATCATCCACACTATACATCTAATCCTTTGTTACATTAAGCCGGTGAGATTGACAACCTCACTGTTTCGTTGGGACAAAGTACTTTGGTTGTGTTGTGCAGGTTCCACGTTGGCGCCGGAATCCCTGGTGTTGCGCCGCACTACATCTCGCCGCCATCAACCTTCAACGTGCTTCTTGGCTCCTACTGGTTCGATAAACCTTTGGTTTCTTACTGAGGGAAAACTTGCCGCTGTACGAATCACACCTTCCTCTTGGGGTTCCCAACGGTCGCGTGCTGTACGCGTATCACTTCTGCATAAATTCCGAGTATTTTCCTGAAAGTTGGATTTCTGCACAAAAACGAGACACCAGAACAGTTCTGCTGAAAACAGCGTTAGTCCGTGTTAGTTGCATCCAAAATACACAAATTAGAGGCAAAACAATAGCAAAAGTGTTCGGGAAAGTAGATACGTTTTGGACGTATCAAGGGACGGAGCCAGAAGACCAGAAAGAGGGGGCCACGAGGCGCCAACCCCATAAGGCGGCGCGGTGGGCCCCTGGGCCGCGCCGCCCTATGGTGGCGACGCCTCGGGCAGCCCCAGGTGCCCCCCTCTGGACTACTTAAGGGTTTCGACCTAAAAACGCACGGGGGTTAGACGAAATCACCAGAAGCCATCCAGAACACCGCTGCCATCGCGAAACTCCGTCTCGGGACCAGAAACTCCGTTCTGGCACTCCGCCGAGACGGGGAATTGGAGGAGATCATCGCCATCATCGCCACCGACGCCTCTCCATCGACCAGCCATGTTTCTCCCATCCATGTGTGAGTAATTCCCCCACTGTAGGCTGAAGGGGATGGTAGGGATTGGATGATATTGGTCATGTAATAGCATAAGATTGTTAGGGCATAGTGCCTAGTGTCCGTAATTGGTACTTTTATGATATTGTTGCAACTTGTTATGCTTAATGCTTGTCACTAGGGCCCGAGTGCCATGATCTCAGATCTGAACATGTTATTGTTTCATGATGATATTCATTGTTTTATGATCTTACCTGCAAGTTGTATACACATGTCGCTATCCGGAACCCGAGGCCCCAAAGTGACAGCAATTGTGATAACCGGAGGGGAAGGCGGTGATGTGAGGATCACATGTGTTCACAGAGTGTTAATGCTTTGCTCCGGTGCTCTATTAAAAGGAGTACCTTAATTTCTAGTAGATTCCCTAGAGGCCCGGCTACCACCGGCTGGTAGGACAAAAGATGTTGTGCAAGTTTCTCATTGCGAGCACGTACGACTATATACGGAACACATGCCTATGGATTGTTTAGTACTTGGATACTGTTTTATTACTATCTGCAAATGCCCTACTTTGATTGTTACATGAGTTTCTCTCATCAATGCAACGCCCGTTCATCCATCCATGTGCCTACAGTATTTTAATCCTGTTGTTTACTATAATCACTACTGCTGTCTTTGTTACACTCGCTACCGATATTTCACTATCGCTATCGCTATAAAACTGTTACTACTGATAAACTCTTGCGAGCAAGCCTGAATTGACAACTCCGCTGTTAAGGCTTACAAATATTCTTTGGCTCCCCTTGTGTCGAATCAATAAATTGGGTTTTACTTCCCTCGAAGACTGTTGCGATCCCCTATACTTGTGGCTCATTAGCCCGTCTCGCCACACACCCAGCAAGGATCTTTCTTCTCCGTTTTCCACTTTTTCTTGAAGTTGGTAATCTGGGAGACTCCCTTGTTCTTTCCCTTGGACTTGTGAGAATTTTTCTGCACCATATTGGCTGCAGAACGTCCCTCAGTTCCTCCAGTGTGTGTGTCTTTTGCCCTTGCCTTCTCCTCAACATCCAGAGAGCCAGTGATATTGTCAACAGAGAACTGATGCCTTTGATATTTCAGAGAAGTGGCAAAGTTTAGCGATAATGCATCCCGCGAAAAATTTGTCCGGTAGCACACACTTGAGGAGCTCAAATTCCTTTGCCATGATCTATATCTCATGAGCCTGTTCCACCACAGATAAGTTCTCAACCATTCTGTAGCCATTGAACTGCTCCGTAGCATACAGTTCACCTCCGGCATTGGCTACACCGAACTTAGCGTCCAGTGCATCCCACAGATCCTTTCCATTTCGGATGTGCAAAAAAGCATCAACCAACTTGTCTCCAAGCACACTTAGGACAGCACCCACAAAAACTATGGTGGCCTCCCCGAACGCTTTATCATTATTAGGAGTAAGCAGACCTCTGGGAGTACCATCCGTAACTCGGTGCACGCCCATGGCAGTGAGCCACACGAGGGTCTTAGTCTACCATCTCTTGAAATGAGAACCGGTAAACCGGCTCGGTTTGAGCGCAACAGCAAAACCAGACGATGAAAATTGCCTAAGCATATAAGGTTTTTGGATTGTTAGAATATTAGGCAATTTCCGAGTGAGTTTATTTACCAAAAACAACACTACAGAAGCACTAGCAAACTTAACCGCACATATCAGACTAAGCAGATGCATCAGATCTGAACATGGTACAAGTAGCAGTGCAAGATAAGAGAGAAAACACACGTACATTGCGGCCGGGAAGGTCGCACCAGCAGCATCACCACTACCATGGCCATCGTTGATGTTGCACATGGTGTAGTAGGATTTTTAAAGGAAGCAGTCGAACCGGCGAACAAGAATACGAACAGTAGTGAGCAGTCGCGCCGAGACGCTTCCCAAAAACCTTATCGCCCGCCTCCCGGTGCAGGATCTCGATGGAAGGGGTTTCGGAGGCCTGCTCTCCTGGACGGTTGTGCACGTAGTCTTCGGGATGGAGAAGACTAGAGAGCAGCGCAGCAAAAGGAACTTTTTTTTCATGAGAGAGACAACACGTGGGAGGAGATTCGACCGACCGCGTTGCCACGCGTAGAAAGCCAGGGACACGCGGCGAGCATGCACATGCATGGTCGATTTAGTTTTCTCAAAAGGTGTCTCGAACTCGAGTCACGCGACGTGACGAGGCGGGCGGTGGAGGAGGAGGAGTGCGTGAGGGCTCCTTCTCTTCTCACTCACTTGGAAGAACTAGAAGAACAACCCTTATATACCACTCCAATTCCCTCCCAACTAGCAATGTGGGACTAAACTTTTTCCCCAAGGTTGTCCCCAAGCTGCCAATGTTATGAGCTTTCAGATTTCAGAAATTGTAAGCTACATGAGCTGCCTTAATGGACTGCAGCCCATCTACATTCAACAATTTCTACATCAACAATCAAGATAGACACGTTCTACTATCTTTTTGCTACTCCTGGTATAATACGTCATATGTTGGAAATATCTCAGATTTGTCCTCTGTATGAAGAAAGATGAAGGTCGACAATAAAATTTATATGATTATTCTTTCGTATAGCAACAGGGTAACAACCCAAAGGTTGCGCCATTAGTTTCAGACAAATCAGAAGAAAGTCCACTTTTTTCTCCTTAAACTTTTGAAAATGTTCACTTTTGCTCGTAAAAAATACTTTTAGTTTAGAACAGATTGAACTCTTAGAATAGTTCAATTTTCAACATTTTTCAATTAAGTTGAGTAAATCACTAGTGTGGAAAGAAGAAACGGTCAACCAACATAATTGGTTTTGAAGCAGACCAAGCCCATCTAATTGAGATGTCGAAAACAACATATTAACGCAAAATTTGAAACCCTCGTGTCTCTGAACAAATTTCTCGCTCGATTTCTCTATCTCTATCCCAATTCACTTTAGGCGTTGTGTCACGAAGGGCCATCTTTCTTTCCTTTCAACATCATCCTATCTCTCTCCTTTGCACAATTGCCTTGAGTTTTTGGCCACCCATAACATATACTTGTATAGTTCAATTAAGATAAGGACTGAAAGTGAATGATTCTGATAGTTTAAGGTTTAGCTTCCATATTGTTTAGGGATTTCTATTTTCGTGTCCTTAGGTCCTTAGTTTTCCCCAGCTCCTTAACTTTTCCTCAGTTTTCCCCTCGCTCTAGTTTGAAACAACACTCACAAGTGCTGGAACGGCCGGTAGCCGTAAGATCAGAGGCCTTGACCGTTAGTCTGACCGGGTGGGGTTGCACAGGGGCAGCTCCTCGCTGACCGTCTCGTGCTGACGGGTAGGGTCAGGAGACACGTCGGAGCAGCCATCCATCTATCGCTGACGTGTGGGCCGTTGTATTTCATGATTTTATACGCGGTGCTGCCAATGACAAATGGGGCCGCTCTATAGGGATACCGCAGCCAATGACCAGCGGGGTCGTCTATTTTTCAGGAAAAGACATATATTGCGGCTCTATGGGGCTGCCGTAGCCAATGACCAGTGGGGTCGTCTATTTATTTAGAGAAAATCATATATTGCCGCTCTGTGGGGCCTCCGCACCCAATGACCAGTGGGGTCGTCTATTTTTTAGGAAAAGACATATATTGCCGCTCTGTGGAGCTGCCGCAGCCAATAACCAATGGGGTCGTCTATTTATTTAGAGAAAATCATATATTGCCACTCTGTGGGGTCTCCGCAGCCAATGACCGATGGGGTTGTCTATTTATTTAGAGAATATCATAGAGAGAAGCAACAAGTTCGCTAATTAATTTTTCTTAAGCTAGACCCATCAGGTGACTATTTTCGCAGCTTATTCTAACGTGAATTTTATGCTAAACATGGCTGGAACCTAGTGTTGTGTATCTCATTAGTCACCGGAGAACCGCTGGCAGCTCGTTCCCCACCCTCGGACGGAGCAGCCATCACCGGCGCCTTGTCGCGCCCCCGGCTCTGTCCCCCGGTGGCGTCGGACAGACTGCGGCGGTGCACGTCAACCATGGCTCCAGCACTTGTTTCGTCCACATGCATTGTACCCATCGCAAGAAAGTCCGCCGCAAGCAGATCCGCCGCCCACGACGACTGGGATTTGTTCCGCGCACCAATTGGTAGTATAGCTTGGTAAGACCTCCGCTTCTGCCTCCCCTGCCCCCTAATCGATTCGGTTCCCGTAATTTATTGGAGTTTGCAGGTGTGAAATAGTCCTCAATGTCTGGTCGTAGCGGGTACACCGGCGAGGGTGGGGATTCGATCATGTCGTGGCCACGTTCTACTTCTCCTACCTCGTCGGAAGTGCAGGTATCTAGCTTCGCTATCTCGTACTACCGTTGAATTTGAAGTGCCGCCATGGCCTCGTTGGAGTGATTTCAGTTGTTCTTTTTTCCATTATTGTTACAGCTTAGCCAGTGCAAGCCGATGATCCATGGTACATTGCATACCAAGATGAATCAACCCAGTGGTGTAGCCAGAGGATGGATTTGGAGGAGAAGGTGGCCAATTTAGGTGATGAATTGGCCCGTAAAAACCTGATGATATTCGAGCTGAAGTGTACTGCGGGGGAAGAAAAGAAGAATTCAGAGCTTATTCGCAAGGAGAAGTTGAGAGTTGAGATAGATCTTGCCGTATTTGATCAAGTGGTAGAAAATCTAGAACATAAACTTCAAGTGATGGGAGAGGACAAAAGTAGATTCATCTGGGCAGTTTTATTAATTGCCATCCCTATCCTAGCAATTATGTGGTTGTGGTAGACGATTTAGATAGTATAAAATTGCTATTCAGTAGATGGCTCTAACCACTGTATTTTGTTGTGGCTCTATCACTGTATGTTAGCGTACAATTTCCTAGTTGTGCTAAGTAATGCGCGCGATAATTTTAGCATGCATGAACATCTTATAAAAGTGAAGGGATTCCAAAAGTGAAAGCATGTACCAGCCTCTCGGATCAAATACATATCAATCTTCCCAATCAAGTTGTGATAGAATTCAAATCATACATACGGATGTACATGGATACATCAAGAACGTGGAGAAGCTTTTTTGAGACGGAGGTAGTAGTTTGAATTTTTTTTATCCCAATTCGAAATTTAAAAACACAAATTTATCATAATTTATCCCAATTTGCAGCGTCGAACATGGCCGCGCAGCGATGGGCAAGAAGGGCCGGGACGACGGGTGGCTGAGGGGTGGTCATCTGCGCCATCCGCCGTCGAAGCGATGTTGTAGGCGATGGCTTCAATTTTCGTGGCATCGATGACCACTATCGGCACCGCCGCTGTCTTGGTGTACTTCATCAGCGACGGATCTGCGAAGGGCTGGATTGGCGGCTTCGCAGCACGGTTGTAGACGATGACTTCAATTGTCTTGGCATCGATTCGCACTCTCGGCACCGGAAGTGAGACATCAACAGGCTCCGACATTGAAGGCTGGATCTGCGCCGTCGAAGCGATGTTGTAGGCGATGGCTTCAATATTCATCGCATCGATGACCACTATCGGCACGGCCGCCGTCTTGGTGTCCTTCATCAGCAACGGATCTGAGGAGGGCAACGGAAGTGACACATCAACAGGCTCCGACATTGAATGCTGGATCTACGCCGTCGAGGCGATGTTGTAGGCGATGGCTTCAATGTTCGTGACATCGATGACCACTGTCGGCACGGCCGCCGTCTTGGTGTCCTTCATCAGTAACGGATCTGAGGAGGGCAACGGAAGTGAGACATCAACAGGCTCCGACATTGAATGCTAGATCTACGCCGTCGAAGTGATGTTGTAGGTGATGGCTTCAATGATCTTGCCATCGATGACCACTGTCGGCACGGCCGCCATCTTGGTGTTCTTCATCATCAACAGATCTGAGAAGAGAAACGAAAGAGAGAAAGAGAGAGACATTTCAACTATTTCTCAGGGTTAGATCCTCACCGGCACTCTTAGATCCATGCCGCCGCACGGTTAGATCCGCGCCGCCGCACGCACGGTTAGATCCGCGCCGCCGCGACCGCCGGAGTAAGAGAGGAAATAGGAGAGAGGAAGATGCGACTGGAATATGCGACTGCCAGGGTTTGTAGGTATGTGCTCTGCTCTTCTCTCCGTATGCGTCCATCGTGGTAGAGAGATATACAGGCCGTCCGATCATAAATGATTAAACGGTGCAAGCGTTCGTTGAGCTTTCAACCAACCAAGATCCGTGTGACATACATCTCGACCAATCAGAGATTAGCCAGTGAGTACAAGTGAGGAAAACTGAGTAGAACTAAGAGGGGGAAATGTGAGGAAATGTTTATCGGAAGGGCAAAACTGAGTAGGACTGAGTAAAACAAGTGGGCCCGGAGGGGAAAACTGAGTAACACTAACTAAAACAGGGGCACCCAAATAATAAAGGGACTAAGGGAAATTGAAGATTTTGGCATAAAAATTATAAAATTGTGTTATTTGAACAGTATAGTACATTTTGGCCGACGTGATATTGTTTGCAATTCAAAGACACACAAGTGTGACGAATTTGGACTCATTTGGACAAAGTTTGTAAGCATAGTGGGTATTTGGGAGGTGTGTTGAGTAGAAAGCCCTGCATCTTCATAGCTAGTAGCTCATGGACTAGGAAGTGGTTTTGAAGTTTTTGGCATAAAAACTTCATATCTCTATATTTCCTTTTCCATTATTATTTCTCTAGGTTGTAGGTAACATAACAAGACTCCATGGGAAGGTTCCACCATGATTTGAATTATTTTGAATTAAACCGTAAACCCTACCCAACCCTAAAACCCTAAACCCTAGAGAAAATGATAAATGTGGCTTAAATGTGGCTTAACACATACATTCAAGGGATCCCTACATTCAAATTGTTCAATACAAAGAGAACCCCAATACAAAGGGAACCCCAATACAATTTTTTCATAAAAATTCAAATTGTTCAATACAAAGGGATCCCCAATACAAATGGATCCCCAATACAAATTGTTCATACAAATTCAAATTGTTCATACAAATTAAAATTAGTTATTCAGAATAAAATCTTTCTCTTGCTCCTGGTGTGACTCGCTAGGGCCACCACCTTACTCCGGGTAACCCTACCAGGGATATGACCGGTGTCTACCTTCCTTTTGCCCTCTTTCTTGTTCTTCTTCTGCGAAGCTTGTGCTTTTTCTTCTGCAATCTGCTCTTCTAAGTTAGCACTCAGCTGGGCCATATTAAATTCAAAGCAATCTCTCTGAATCTGTTCCCTCTCCTCTAGACTCATCGGTTCAAGTAGCTCTCGATCCATCTGTTTCCTCTGCTCTCGATCCATCAGATCAAACAGCTCTCGATCCATCGGTTCAATCTCCTCATGTTGAATTGCTGCTTCAATCTCCTCATGTTGAATTGCTGCTTCAATCTCCTCATGCTGAATTGCCGCTTCAATCTCCTCATGCTGAATTGCTGCTTCAATCTCCTCATGTTGAATTGCTGCTTCATTCTCCTCTGCATTTGCTGCTCCCGCCTGATCTTCCATTCCAAAAGCTGGGTCAACTCCACTTTTACAAAGCCTAGCAATGTGTCCAGGGATTCCACAACTTTTGCACTTACGTCTTTGAATCGGTGCACCACCCTCTGCACTAGCTCTGATCCCATTCTTCCTCGGACTACCTGCCGGTCTAGTCAAAACTGGAGAGTACAGTTTGAAGCCTGGATCGACTTTCATCCATTGGTCTTTTCCCAACAAGGTAGGAACATTCATAGCATATGCAGCCCTAAATTTGGCAATAGAGAAATACTCTGACACATACTGATCAACTTCACCTTCTTCACCCCCTATAACACTCATGAAAAACAATGCGTGTATGCAGGGTATCCCACGGATCTGCCATCCCCTACAATGACATTTCCTATCAACCAAACTCACTGGATACCTCCACTGCATGTTTTTACTGTCAGTGTAGGTTACCTCAGCCTCCATTCCTTTTCTGACGCATTGCATCTTCAATTGTTTTGCCGTGTCATGCAAAGACTTAATCAAAGATGGGAGCATGAGATGGCTAGCATATTTTGTGGATGCAATTCTTTGATGCGAATCGATCTTTATCATGATCATCTGCCTAATCTTATCAAATATTTGCCACATCATAAGCCCTTTCAATGACTTGACCTTTGAATTGAAACTCTCCGCAAGGTTACTTGTTACATAGTCTATCTTGCAAATTTTATTGAATTGGCTTCTTGACCACACCCTACCATGATGTTCATCCAAGTACTCCTTCACCCCAGGTTTTTGTTTATACAACACATCCAAATGAAACAGATGCTTCCTAGAGCTGCATGTGTATGAAGCTGGCCATAGGTTGTCAATAAAAACTTTACCCTTGAATTTCTTTGTAAAATTTTGTACCAAGTGTCACATACATTCCCTATGCTCCACTCTAGGGAATACTGCTTCTACCGCACTCTCCAAACCTTTGCAAGCGTCTGTGTGGATAACAAGTCCCGGTGGATGACCTATTAGGTCGCACAAATTCTGCAGAAACCAAGTCCAACTTTCCTCTGACTCAACCTCCAAAACTCCATAAGCAACAGGGAACATCCAATTGTGTCCATCAACTCGCAGAGTAGCAAGAACTAGCTGTCCTTTAAACCTGCCATGAAGAGCTGTTGCATCCACGGCCAAATAAGGCCTGCAACCGTCCAGAAAGCCTTTCCAGCAAGCTTTGAAACAAACAAAAGCCCTTCTAAAACATTCCTTCAGCATTACCTTCCCGCTTTTCAATTTGTAGGGAACAGTATGCTTGTCTATCGCTACAACACTGTCTGGACTAGCCATCTCCACTTCAGCTTTGAAAGTGTAAAGCAACTGAAAGCTTTCATTCCATGGACCATTGATCTTGTCAAGAGCCATTTCCTTTGCATAGAACATCCTCATGTAAGGTACTGTTATATCAAACTTCTCAAGCATCTTTTTTCTTGAGTGCTGTTGGACCAAGTGAACGAGTTTCTCTCAGCCAATCTAGGATTATATCTGCCAACCACCTAGTCTTCGTTAGCTTTGTTTTGACCTCTGGCTCCTCCCTTGAGGTGGACAAGTATGGACGTGCTAATTATTCTTTATCTGGAACATAATTATAAGGGATGCCAGTAACAGTTAACAAATTTTACACCATGATCTAAAATACACAACTGGTTGGTGTAGTACGTGAACCAAGGTGCTTCTGCGCATTGTGGATGCATGCAGCCTCCACCTACACCTCTTGTATGGGCATTTAACTGTGAACCTACCTGGCTCACTTTTAATAACCTCATAATTATTCTTAGAGCGAAGGCAATATGTAGTAAGAATCGAGAATGAAGTTTTCATTCTGTACATGCCAGATCATGAATTAGTAACTGCATCCAATCTCCGAAAAGTCCCGATTGTTTCGATTTTTGGAATGGGATATTTAGGGAATCCCCATGAATAGGATCAAACCTTATTCCATGCTATTTCCATAAGATTCTTCTTTAATTGCATTACGACAGTCCATCATCGTTTGAAATACGGTGCCTGCTGCAAGCTGAGGATCCTCCCTGTTCCACTCAATTGTTGGCAAGTCATCACCTTCGTAATCGGCTAAAACGAGGTTGTCATTGTTCTCATTCTTATCTTCATCATCAGTGTCATCAAATCTGGCACCAAAAGCAATATCTTCCATGTATTGATCCTCCATTGCCTGCTTACTGCATCAATCTACCAATTCAGGAAACATCAACTCATCCTCATCATCTTGAGGAGACCGATCCCCAATCTCTGCATCGTCCTCCACATCGATCGCAGGAACGATCTGGCTACCACTAGCACTGGGGACAAATGGTGCTGCTGTGGATCTACAAGGAGCACCGCGACGCACACTATTAGCAGAGGCAACAGCAGTAGAGAGACATGATGCCTGACCACCTGATGATGCCCCAACACCAGATGATGCCTGGCCCCTGTCCACATGGATACGAATTTTACCGAAACGGAAAGAAGCATTCAAAGCAAAAAAAGAATTCCCAGATCGTCGTCGGAAATTAGTCGAACAAATCTTCGCTCCGTGCTATTGAAATATTCAAAATGAATTGCATCGCGAGAGCTCCAGGCGTACTTATCATAGATGTTAGCTTTGAAATCCCTCAACGAGATGGTGGTTGCAACCACCGTAGGGAAGTAAAACCCATTCTTATGGCGTTTAGAATCACGCGTAAAGCTAGAATCCAGCCTAACCACCAGCCGAAAAGCCAGCGCTGGATCAATCCTATTCGAAAAGCAACATAATTAGTTGAGCAACAACGATTGGCGCTCAAAAACGGCCTACTTTTAATTCACATAGGCAGACGATGCTTACCCAGATGGAATTCATGCGTTAGATCCCTCCGATTCCCAATCTTCTCCGCGGTTGACGGGAAGAGGCGGCACACCAGACGGAAATACAAACTCTACCTCGACAGGGGTATATCTAGATCTGGTCGAGGCAGAGCCCTCTCCGCCTCCCGGGAGTGGTGGTGGGGGCGGAGGCGGCTCGGCGGCGGACGACGCCATAAGGTAGGTGGGCAGGACGACGTGGCGGTGGAGGGGCGGTGTGTGAGATCCTCCAGTCTCGGGCGGAGGGGAAAGCTTTGGGTGAGCTCCTCCAGTCAACAGTCAACACAATTCGAAAGCAATGGTCAAGTCAAAACCACCGCGGCTCCCTAGCCGTCACCGGTAACGGAAGGCCTCTGACCAGACGACAACCGTCCCGTCCGAGCGTCTGCAAGGGGTTTCAAACTAGAGGGAGGAGAAAACTGAGAAAAAGTTAAGCGACTGGAGAAAACTGAGTACAACTAACGAACCAGGGGCACGGGAACAGAAAACCCTATTGTTTATTGACCAGATCAGGCGCATCTCAGATCAGTGGGTCCAAAGTACTAGCTGTGCAGCTACGATGTTTGCCAGCAGATAATGTACAGTTTTTATATTGGTTAGATTCCAAATAATTTATTTATATATGGAAAAACACGACTTGATCACGTTCCTGCTGCAGCGTTCACTAGTACAGATTGCACCCATACTCAGCTACGTGTACTGGACCTTCCTTATTGCTAATAATGTGCTTGGATGCACATAATTGAATCTGGAATTTATTTGGACTTGATATTTAAATTTAAAATGGAAAGAAAATGACTTCTAATGGAAATTCCACTATTTGGGTGTATTTAGAATTTTCTATTGAAATCATGGCGGAATCTAATTTTAGTTCTTGTTTGGATGTACAAACGATGAAATTCAATAATTTGTTGAGTTTAGACAATATAAACGTGTGTACATGTAAAAAAAATAGCTGGTGTATATTAGAATGTATATATATTAGTATCCACATGTAATAACATTAAAATAATACAAGCAGAGAACACAAAATATACTGTGTTAGATATAGCGGAAATTCAATTCGGTTCCCGGGTGCGTATGCTCCCTCTACCAAAAAATCATATTTCGAAATGTCGGAAAAATTGGACAAAAAATTATGCATGTACATCTTCATAATATACGTGCGTTCGTCAAGTTTCACAAAAAACCAATTTTTTGTGTGGTCTATATAAAAAAGAGAAAGTTTATATTGTGAAAAGCATTATTTTTAACACTGAATTTTATCTTTTTTACACACGTCACATGATAAGTCAATTTTTATGAAACGACTTTGTGAGCACGTAGCACGTGAAGATGTACGTGCGAACTTTTAGTTTCAATATTTTTTAAATTAAAATATATGTAAGATGCATTTCGAAATATAGGAAGCATATGCACCCATGTTCCAAAACACCGCTCCCTTAAATACTTGTGTTATGTTCAGCTCCTATGTTCAAACAACATTAAGTGAAACCAAGAACATAACGGATTGTGGAAAAGAAAGCATGCGTACTAGGAACACACGAGAAGTTCCAATGCGAGGAGGGAAGTAAGAAATTTGTTGTGGGGATCGTCAACAAGATAATATCTTGGTGGCTGCTGGCCGACATTGGGAGAGTGAAAGTATAGAGATGGTAAACCTAGAGGGGGGGTGAATAGGTTTCTACAAATTTTAATTCTTTCTTTGCAATATTAGGCTTTGCGGAATATAAAGATGAGCCTAATGCAAACTAGGTGAAGCAACCTATATGAGGATACAACTAACTCGAGCACGAAGGCTCTCACAGGCGGTTAAATCACAAGTAAGGAGTTCGGTTAGAGATAACCGATAGCACGCGGAGACGAGGATGTATTCCCGTGTTCCCTTGCTTTGCAACAAGGTACGTCACGTTTGGAGGAGTGGAGGTCCCACGAAGGATTCCCCGCGCCACGAAGGCTCACCCTATTCTCCGGAGCCTATCCCACGAAGGAATAGCTCACTCACTTGTGGTAGACTTTGAGGTAGCCTCCAAACCTTCACAATCTTGCCCGGAGCAAATCCACAGCCCGGATGCTTCCGGACTCTTCTTGCCTACCTAGGGTTTCCTAGGAACCCTAGGAAGCAAGCTTCTCAATGAATACAAGGGGGAATGAGATTTGGCTTGGTAGAACGGTAGATCGGGTCCTCCTCTAATGATTCCCCGGAGGGATTTGAGTTTGGGTGGAGGAGGAGGGAGATCTGAGGCTTTTGGTGTTTCTAGCAATGGAGTATGAGAGAGAGAGCTCAAGAACAGCTTGTAGTGTAGTGCCTAACTGTTCAGAGGTAGGAGAAGACCTATTTATAGTGTTCTTCTAAATACGGCCGTTGGTCACTTGCCACATCAGCAGATTCTTCGAGAAACCCGGTCAACCGGATTTTGCGCCGGACAGGCCGGTCCACAGCCCGGTCAGACCGGGCCACGGACCGGGCCGGCCGGTTTCCAACCGGAGCCGGGACCGGGACTTGACCGGGCAGGCTTCGGGCTTACTCGGATGTGGCCCGGATGTCACGAGCGCAGAACCCGGATGCTGACCGGGACGCTCGGTCAGGCGCCCGGTCAGACCGGGCCGTGGACCGGAGCAGCCGGTCCGAAACCGGGCTGGTGACCGGACGCGCGCCGGATGGCTTCGTTTCTTTACTGGATGTCGCCCGGATGGCACCGGTTCAGGGTCCGGTTGGCGACCGGGCTGCCCGGTGCCAGGGCCGGTCCGACCGGATCTCTGACCGGCCAAGCTCAGAAAAACTAGCTGATTTTTCGTCGAATTGGGGGGGTCTCCCGTTGCCTTTTGTTCCATTGCAACACCATCATACCTCTTTGGCTAATACCTGAAAGTCATCTTGTAGGCATGTATTAGTCCAGATACTCTAGCACGGTGTCATAGATACCAAAATAATGGATAAGGGTAGAATACCCTTACAATCTCCCCCTTTTTGGTATACGATGACAAACCGAGCTAGAGTAACACATAGATATTATGATAAGCTCTAAACCTTGATTCCATAGAAGATATTACGACAGCTCCCCCATAATGTGTGCACTTGGAGAGTTTGCGTTTGAATGCAAAGTGCACCATTTGTGGAATATGAGAAGCTCCCCCAATATCTTTAGGAAACAAGCATGGTATGGACAAGTATATCAACATATATAAGCACAAAGCATGATTATCCATAAAGCATAATTATCCTAACATAGAGTAGCACACATAATAGTCGTCCATACATATCCATACATGAATCATTCAAAGTAGCAAATGGTTCTTGAGAAATCAAAGCAAATACGCACAAGCCATATAAAATCCAAATAAAGCAACTCCCATGGCTTGTGACAACGAAAGAACCCCGTAATTCTAGACTCTACTCTCTTCTCCCCTTTGGCATCGGAACACCAAAAAGGCGAAGAAAAGAGGAGAGATGCTAGCGTCCCATCAATAGAAGTGGGGCACCGCGGATGGAGAGTTGCCATCACCATCCCCATCGTCATCCTCGTCATCATCATCCTCATCATCATCCTCTTCATCATCATCCTCATTACCGTCATCATCCTCTTCATCATCATCATCAGCAGGAGGTGCATGAGCAAATCTACCACCAAAGTACAGAGAAGGATCAAAGTTCTGGAACATCTCATCAGTGAGAGGAGGCATCTCCCAGTCTTGTGCATGGACAGGCTCCAACTCAGGGCCAGGAGGAGGGATAGGCACATTCCTAGCAGCCATGAACTCATTTTGGCGCCTCCTTGTCTCTTGGTTCAAAGCGAGACTTTGATGTGCAACATCATGTGTAGTTTTGCACATCTGCCATAAGCGAGAGAAGAACCGTGCGACACCACGCTGTGGGCGACGAGAGGAGCTGGAGCTAGCATGGTCATGGCGTGCCTTGGACCGGCGCTCAGAAGGCATCATTTCCGGAACATCCGGGTTATCACCTTGGGCAGGGATTTTGAATGCTTCCATCCTGACCCGCTCACCTAAAACATTGAGAGGTGCGGGCACAACCTTGTTGATGAGCAGCTGAACGTACTGGGCAAGATTAGGAGTCAACCTCTTGCGAACACAGCGCCGTAACTCGCAGTAGATGAGATCACAGCCATCAATAGGTTGCCGGTGCTCGGGGAGACAAGATAGTACATCAAGTTCGGATGGTATGCACGGCATTCACTTGTATCGCCGGACTTGCCGATGAGAGTCTCACGGAAGAGCTTGGCAAGTAAGAGGTAGGAGTAGTACATCCCGGATATGGTGGGAGGTCCAGTGTGGGCTCCGGCGGATAGCAACCAGCAATGTCCCCACGGTTGAACTTCGTCGAGAATATATCTTGAAGCCAGAAGTACGCCCTCCACCAAACCCCAAGGCTTCACAGAAATCAAGATAGTTGCAAGTGTATTGCTGTTTGCCCGTCATCCAAGTCATAGTCCGAGCTGCATCATCATGGAAAAAAACTGTGCAGTGGAACTGTCTCACCAAGGTTGGACAATAGCACCCATCAGTAGGTGTCAAGCACATAAGATCATACAACCCCATCCGCCTCAAGGTCGCAACCACAAAGCGGAACTTGGTGGCTTCATACATTCCAATGACATTCTTGATGGCCTTGGGCATAACAATGGTGCCTTTCTTCATGTACTCGCGGGAGTCATAGAATTCTTCCCACATGACTTGCTGTGTGTTGGTCCAGAAGAATTGATCTCCCCCTGTGTAAGTGGGTTCCGCAAAGCGATAGGGGTTGGACTCTCTGAGTCTTCTCCATGCCCCAATATGCACACTGCCAACATGGAAATCTGGCAGTACCTCATCACCATCCTGTGCTGCCTCTTTATCTTTCCTCTTATTGGCAGATTTCTTGATTCGGCCTCCAGTTGAGCTGCCACCCCTAGTCAGAGGAGCACGACCAGTAGAGCGCCGGGGTGGAACCCCGGAGCTCCTCCCTCTCTTGGCAACATGGCCAGGGTTCGCTTCAGTCCATTCATCACCTGTGAATCAGCATAATAGGGAGAGGATAGCAAAGAGGTAAGTGTACATGTCATCAGCATATGTGAGGAAGCCAAAAGCATAGCCTAGGTTCAAGTGCCTCGACGAGATCATGCGAAAAAGCTGAGCGAGCCGGCGCAGGAGCCGGTCCGACCGGACGACAGACCGGACGAGCCGGTTGGCCATCCGGTTGACCGGGCTGTGCGCCGGACCAGCCGGTCGAGAGGCCGGTCGACCGGGCTGTGGACCGGGTCATGCTGAGTTGTAACGTTTGCCCAGAAATTCGACATAAAATCATGCATAACTCACAAACTTGAACATAGATTATACCAGGAGAGTGAACAATGTGCATAGGAGGGGTGTGACACTCTAGGTGGCATGAGGACTTACTAACCCTAACCCTAACCCTAATTTTTCTCAACTTTCCTCAAAAATGAGCAATGTGGGAGGGAAAGCAAGAGGGAGAGGGATAGGGAGAAAGATTTACCCGAAGACATTGTCCTCTTGGCCCAAGTGAGCAAGAGGAACTCGTGAAGAAGGCTTGAGGACCAAATCCCCACGATCTCCCAAACTAGCTTGAGAGGGACCAAATGCTTTGGTGAAGATGCTTGCGAGATCCCGATCTATGTTTGTGTGAAGTTTGGGGAGAATCTAGTGGTGGGAAGTGCCTAGGATGTGGTGGAGATGGTGGAGGCGGCGGCCATGGAGGTTTGAGAGGTGGGGGATAATGAGGAAGAAGATCCCCAAGGGGTATCCTCTTCAAAACATAACAGCCCGCACGGCCGGTCGGGCACCCGGTCGACCGGGCCAGTGACCGGACGACCCGGCGCACAGGCCGGTCCGACCGGGCCAGTGACCGGCCAGAGACAATTTTCCCAAAAATGTGTCATTTTGCCTCGTTTTGCCCCTATTCTTTGTGTAAATGTGTGTGAGTGCTCATATGATGACATGTACATATAGATAGATAGATAATGATGAGATGAGCATAGACATGGGATTGGAAAACACAAAGTTCTCTAGGCATACCCATTGGAGTGAAAATGCAAACAAGATACAAATAGCTACAATGGGCATGATTCGAAGTATATCAAGAATCATAAGAGCATTTTGAAATAGTTTTTGCAATAAGATCATTTGGCCTTATATAGTCAAATCAAGTTGTAATGAAGGCTCAATGAGGGGCGGGGGATTACTCCCCCTATGTGAAAGCGCAAATGTCATGAGACCTCGAAGAGACATGCTTGGGTCCATATAATGACATTGGGTCTATTTATGTTGCACACATAGGTATGCATCATACCAAGACATGGTAAGATGACTATCCCCATATGTGCTATGCCTCTAAGCTAGATAGCAAGATAAATGCAAGAATATAGTGCAAGAAGTTAATCAATCCAAGTTTTTAGGATCAAGAATACCAAGTTCTCCTCTCAAGTTAACAAAGCGGGCTTCATCCAAAGGCTTAGTGAAAATATCCGCCAATTGGTAGGTTGTTCCCACATGAGTGAGATCAATATCCTTATTGGCAACATGATCACGTAGGAAGTGATGGCGAATGTCAATGTGTTTGGTGCGACAATGTTGAACCGGGTTGTTGGCGATCTTTATTGCACTTTCATTGTCACAAAGAAGAGGCACCGTACCAAGAGACACACCATAGTCTTTCAAGGTTTGCTTCATCCATAACAATTGAGTGCAACAAGATGCCGCGGATATGTATTCGGCTTCGGCGGTGGATAGGGCGGTGGAGTTTTGTTTCTTGGATGACCAACTCACCAATGACCGGCCAATAAATTGGCAAGCCCCGGAGGTAGACTTCCGATCAACCTTATCACCGGCCCAATCGGAATCCGAATAGCCAATGAGTTCAAAGGTTGACCCCTTTGGATACCATAGCCCGAGAGTAGGAGTGAGAACAGGGTATCTTAGTATCCGTTTGACCGCCACTAAATGGCTCTCCTTGGGAGCGGATTGAAAACGAGCACACATCCCTACACTTAGCATGATATCCGGCCTAGAGGCACAAAGGTAGAGCAAGGATCCTATCATGGAGCGGTATACCTTTATGTCCACATCCTTCTCACCGTCACATGAACCAAGTTGCCCCTTTACGGGCATGGGTGTCTTCATTGGACTTGCATTGGTCATGTTGAATTTCTTGAGCATGTCCTTCACATACTTTTCTTGAGAGATGAAGGTGCCTTTTGCAAGTTGCCTCACTTGGAAGCCTAGAAAGAACTTCAACTCTCCCATCATGGACATCTCAAATTTCCTAGTCATCAATAGCTCAAAAGCTTTGTTATGATTGGGGTTAGTTCCACCAAAAATAATATCATCAACATATATTTGACATATAAAGAGGCCACCCCTTTAACCCGCTTGGTGAAAAGGGTGGAATCGACCGTACCCATGCAAAACCCATCATGTAGTAAGAAATCCCTAAGGAACTCATACCAAGCACGTGGAGCTTGCTTGAGACCGTAGAGTGCCTTATGGAGTAAATACACGTGGTTGGGTCGGCATGGGTCTTCGAAACCCGGGGGTTGAGCCACATATGCGGTTTCTTTTAGGGGACCATTCAAAAATGCACTTTTCACATCCATTTGATATAATTTGAAATTGTGGAAAGATGCAAATGCAAGCAAAAGACGAATAGCTTCAAGACGGGCTACCGGCGCAAAGGTATCCTCAAAATCCATACCTTCTATTTGGGCAAACCCTTGCGCCACTAACCTTGCTTTGTTTCGTATAACAATGCCATTCTCATCTTGCTTGTTCTTGAATACCCATTTGGTCCCAATGACATTGATGCGATGATCCTTGGGTCTCTCAACTAGAGACCATACTTCATTACGAGTGAAACACTCCAATTCTTCTTGCATGGCAATTACCCAATCCGGATCAACCAAGGCTTCATGTACCTTAAGTGGTTCAAAACTAGACACAAAAGCATGATGTTGACAATAAGTGATAAGTAATGCATGGTGTCTACGAGTTACCACTCCTCTTGAGATGCTACCAAGGACTTGATCCACTTTCATGTCACTTGCCCTTGTAGCGGCCTTGATCTTCCGAATGGTTCCTTCATGATCAATGAATTCATCTCTTGCAAGTACTTGATCATGAGGGACCACTTGAGCTTGATCATGAGTAGAGGATGTTTCTTGATCGTCATCATGATCTTGCTCCATGGAATGAGGATCTTCTTCTTGTTCTTCGGATTGAGACTCATCTTGAGTGGAGGATGGTTCTTGAGTTGCACTTGATGGTTCGGCTTGAGTTGAGCTAGGCTCTACTTGTGGCGTGCTTGAGACATCTACTCCATCATCTTGATCATCGTTATGAACCTCCATGGGCCGGATGTGTCCAATGCCCATATGCTTGATGGCACTAGATGGATCAACATCATTACTCGCAACACATGGAACAACTTGCTCCACTTGGGAGCCATTATCCTCCAAGAACACCACGTCACAAGATACTTCAATAGTCCCGGAGGACCGGTTGTAGTATCTATAGGCGTGAGAGTTCTCCGCATATCCAACAAATATACCCTCTATGGTTCTAGTTTCAAATTTACCGAGCTTTCCTTTGTTGTTCTTAACAAGGCATTTGCATCCAAAGACACGAATATACATGACATTAGGCTTGTTACCGGTAAGGAGCTCGTATGGGGTTTTGTTGTGGAGGGGACGGAGGAAGAGCCGGTTGGAGTAGTGGACGGCCGTAGAGATGGCTTCTCCCCAAAAGTTGTGGGGTGAGTTGAATTCACTCAACATGGTTCTTGCCATCTCAATGATAGTCCGGTTCTTCCTTTCAACAACACCATTTTGTTGAGGGGTGTATGGCGCCGAAAACTCATGCTTGATACCCTCATCATCCACAAACTCTTGCATAGTGTAGTTCTTGAACTCGGTGCCATTGTCGGTCCTAATTGCCTTGATCTCGGATTCATACATACGTTGAGCTTTCTTGGCGAAGGTGATGAACTCTCTATGGGTCTCGTCCTTAGACTTAAGGAGAAAGACCCAAGAGTATCTTGAGTAATCATCAACAATGACAAGTCCATACTTGCTTCCACCAAGAGTATCATAGTGTGATGGCCCAAAGAGGTCCAAATGAAGGAGCTCCAAAGGCCTAGATGTGGTAACAATACTCTTGATGGGATGCTTCTTCTTGAGTTGCTTTCCGGCTACACATGCACTACAAACACGATCTTTCTCAAAAGAAACACCGGTTAGTCCCACAATATGCTCACCCTTTAGGAGTTGTTTAAGATTCCTCATGTTAACATGACCAAGGCGGCGATGCCACAACCATCCTTCGTCATGCTTGGCCGCCATTAGACATGTGGAGAAGGAGGGGCTCTCTTTCGAGAGGTCAACCACATAAAGGTTGTTCTCCACAAATCCAACAAGGACCAATTTGAGATTGTCACTCCTAAAGACTTGCACATAATATTTAGTGAAATATGAATTGTAACCGAGCATCGGCAAGATGATATATAGAAAGTAAGTTATAGCCAAGGTGTTCAACAAGCATAACCGTCTCAAGGCACAAGTCCTTAGAGATTGCTACCTTGCCATATCCAAGTACCTTTCCCTTTGAGTTGTCACCAAAGGTAATGCTTGACTTCTTGTGGATATCTTCAATGAATTGATCAAGCACACCTTTTCCTCCGGTCATATGATTGGTGCATCCACTATCAAACACCCATTTTGGACCACCGGAGGAATACCCCTACAAGATCAAGTAGAGGATTTAGGAACCCATCGATTAATGGGTTCCTTTGCAATGGCAACAATATCTTTTGGTACCCAAATTGAGTACTCTCTATAAGCATAGCCATTAGGAGGGCCAACATAGTTAGCATAGACATCACCATAATAATCAACAAATAATGCATAGTGATCGTTTGGCCCCGTGTGGGCACCATTAGTGGCTTTGCCCTTTGAGGCTTTGCCATTGTTAGTGACCTTCTTGTTCTTATCTTGAGCGGGTTTCTCCTTCTTGTAGTTGTTCTTCTTGTGAGACTTGGGAGTATATCCAAGTCCATACTTTTGATTGTTTGACCTTTGCTTACTCAAGAGGTCATCCAATCCCATCTTGTTCTTGGCGGTGGTGAACTTTGCAAGTTCCTTTGTTAGCCTAACATTTTCCTCAAGAATAGATGCTTGCTCACAAGAAGATTCATTAGGATGATAGTCAAGACCATATTTGGTCACCAAGGACTCAAGATATGCATTGGTCTCAACATGCAAAGAAAGTTCCTCTTGTAAACGAACATGTTCCTCAACAAGTTTAGCATGCTCACTAGTAAAGGAAATGGAGGAACAAGCAAGCTTTTCAACATCAATGGGATCCTTCATTGATCCAAGAGCCTTTTGTAGGATTCTTGAAGTAGATCATGATTCTCTCCAAGTTTCTTGAGCTCATCCTTGACAAGCTTGTTAGCTCTTTCAAGGTGGTCAAGATCCCTAGTGAGAGAAGCATGAGCAACTTCAAGTTCCTCCTTTGAAGCATTGAGCTCTTGGGTCAATAATTGAGCCCTGTCAATAGTTTCTAGGTCCTTAACTTTATCAAGTTCATAAGTTTCAATTTGTTGCTTAAGGCCTTGAGATATGCACCTTTCGGTTTTTAGCTCTTGTCTTAGGAGATTGAATCTCCGTTCCTTCTCATTCAATTGATATTCTAATTCCTCAATGGACTCATCCTTTTCTTTGAGTGAGTCCATCAAGAAATCAAACTTGACAAGAGCTTCACCACGAAGGGTGCATCTAACATCATAGAGTTCCTTAAGCATAGTTAATTCTTCTTGATCTTCGTTTTCATCATCAAGAACACTAGATAGGGAAGGTGGAGGTTCCATTACCTTGGTTTCCCTTGCCATAAGACAAGAGCCAATGATTGGAGAGGAGGGAGAGTCATCGGAGTCATCATCTTGAGTTGTTCTTGCCATGAAGGAAGAGCCAACATCATTCTCCGTGGAGTAATCTTTGGAGTAGTCATATGTGAAGAGTGACCCGGGCTTAGAGTATGCTAAACCGGCCACTCCGGCCTCCTTCTCCTCATCTTCCTCTTCTTCATCGGACAAGTACTCGGCCCCAACAAAAGCTCTTCCCTTGTTCTTCTTGTACCGATCGTTGATTGGGTTCGGCTTCAATCTTGGTTTGACCCCTTTGATGAACTTTGGCTTGTCTACCCTTTTCTCATAAGGGCACTCATTTGCAAAGTGGTTATCTTCATCACAATTGTAGCAAGTTCTCTTCTTCTTCTTGTCATTGAGGAGCATTGGGAACTTTGCCTTGTACTTCTTGGCAAAGAAAGCAAAGTCGGTAGCAATGTCACTAGTTGAAGTCATCTCTTCATCTTCTTCAATCTCATAGTCTTCTTTGCTTTCATGGTCGGCTCTAGCTTTGAGAGCAAGGTTGTGTGACGCTTCATGGTTGTGTGAGGCTTCATCAACACGGTTCATTGCCTTGAGCCTCTTCCCGGCTTTGGCCATGCTTTCATTGGCGGCCACATAGGAGACTAGATCATCGGAGTTGAGATCGGCACTCTTGGTCATGATTTGCAAGTTGAGTCCAAGGTTGGTGTCTTCTTGTTTGACGGCAATCATAGCAATGACCTTGGATTTATGAAGGCTTCGTTCATCTCAAATCCGTCATTGTACTTCTCAACACCAAGTCCCTTGACCCTTACTTTCAGAGCACCAAGCCTAGCATAGGCATCAAATATGGATTCTCCATCCCGAATCATGAATTGGTAGGCCTCTTGCTTTGCGGTCTCATAGAGAGCTGATTGGATCAAATCGGTTCCCTCTTGTAGTACTACGATCCGATCCCACAACTCTTTAGCGGAGACAATGTCATCGACTTGATCAAGAAGCTTGCGGTTGATGCCACTTCTAATCTTGTCACGTGCGGATGCATTGAGTTGACGGTTGTAGAACTCGGTGGATGTCAACCGAGTGGGATCTTGTGGCTCCGGATATCCATGAACAATGAGCTCCCATAGCTCCACACTGCAGCTGCGAATATGAGATTCCATAGCAGATTTCCAATGTGGAAAGTGAGTTCCATCGTAATGGGGAACGGTCCCACTATGGTTTATATGAGGCATGGGTGAAGTGTTTCTAGGATAGTTATAGTTAACATCATGGTAGGACTCCTTAGAGACCGAAGCCCCACTAGAAGTTCCACCCGCAGTTAGGTTCTTAAGCATGGCAGTCATTTCTGCCATTTGGTTTTGTAGCTCATCCTCCTTTTTCTTCTTCTCGGCCTCATATGCCAAGAATCTAGATTTCATCTCTTTAACCGAAAGGTTAGAGTCTTCATCTAGACCCTCGAAGAGTTTATCCATCTCACTCTTAAGGCGGTGAAGCCCTTAATAAGAGTCCAGGCTCTGATACCAATTGAAAGTATAGAGATGGTAAACCTAGAGGGGGGTGAATAGGTTTCTACAAATTTTAATTCTTTCTTTGCAATATTAGGCTTTGCGGAATATAAAGATGAGCCTAATGCAAACTAGGTGAAGCAACCTATATGAGGATACAACTAACTCGAGCACGAAGGCTCTCACAGAGGCGATTAAATCACAAGTAAGGAGTTCGGTTAGAGATAACCGATAGCACGCGGAGACGAGGATGTATTCCCGTGTTCCCTTCCTTTGCAACAAGGTACGTCACGTTTGGAGGAGTGGAGGTCCCACGAAGGATTCCCCGCGCCACGAAGGCTCACCCTATTCTCCGGAGCCTATCCCACGAAGGAATAGCTCACTCACTTGTGGTAGACTTTGAGGTAGCCTCCAAACCTTCACAATCTTGCCGGAGCAAATCCACAGCCCGGATGCTTCCGGACTCCTCTTGCCTACCTAGGGTTTCCTAGGAACCCTAGGAAGCAAGCTTCTCAATGAATACAAGGGGGAATGAGATTTGGCTTGGTAGAACGGTAGATCGGGTCCTCCTCTAATGATTCCCGGAGGGATTTGAGTTTGGGTGGAGGAGGAGGGAGATCCGAGGCTTTTGGTGTTTCTAGCAATGGAGTATGAGAGAGAGAGCTCAAGAACAGCTTGTAGTGTAGTGCCTAACTGTTCGAGAGGTAGGAGAAGACCTATTTATAGTGTTCTTCTAAATACGGCCGTTGGTCACTTGCCACATCAGCAGATTCTTCGAGAAACCCGGTCAACCGGATTTTGCGCCGGACAGGCCGGTCCACAGCCCGGTCAGACCGGGCCACAGACCGGGCCGGCCGGTTTCCAACCGGAGCTGGGACCGGGACTTGACCGGGCAGGCTTCTGGGCTTACTGGATGTGGCCCGGATGTCACAGGCGCAGAACCCGGTTGCTGACCGGGCCGCTCGGTCAGGCGCCCGGTCAGACCGGGCCGTGGACCGGAGCAGCCGGTCCGAAACCGGGCTGGTGACCGGACGCGCGCCGGATGGCTTCGTTTCTTTACTGGATGTCGCCGGATGGCACCGGTTCGGGGTCCGGTTGGCGACCAGGGCTGCCCGGTGCCGGGGCCGGTCCAACCGGATCTGTGACCGGCTCCGGCTCAGAAAAACTAGCTGATTTTTCGTCGAATTGGGGGGGTCTCCCGTTGCCTTTTGTTCCATTGCAACACCATCATACCTCTTTGGCTAATACCTGAAAGTCATCTTGTAGGCATGTATTAGTCCAGATACTCTAGCACGGTGTCATAGATACCAAAATAATGGATAAGGGTAGAATACCCTTACAGAGAGCTTGGGCAGGAGGGCCACGAGACGAGGGCAATGAAGAAAGGACATCAACCAGCGTAGGGGAATAGCTGCTATAATTGGAGATTTGAATGGAGAAAAACTTGGCCAAGAACACCTAGTCCGCCATTACCACCGTTCAATCTCTTGTCGCTGTCTAGTCGTGCGTGCGATTTAGGGTTAGGCCCGGTGTCGTCGTGGTGAACGAGCAGATGCCATAGAATGGCTTAGATTGGGGCCGAATGGACGCTAGAGGATTCGGGGGAGGGTTTGTGATCGGGTAGGATGAACTTCCGGATGGTTCCCTCAAGAACTTGGCCAAGGCCAGAGGTTGAAGAAGAAAGACACAAGGAAGAACTCGCTCTAGATCACCTATGTTCATTGATTCTCACAAGTTACAGGTTTGTGCTACTCATGTCCCGCTGTGTTCCGCGCCCGTGAAGGAGGGCTGCCCCCTCTCCTTATATAGGGGAGAGGGTGGCTTACAGTGCAAGAAACCCTAATGGCATCTTTGACTGGACAAACTACTTTACAAGGCTACTTTACAAAGCTACTTTAATCATAGATGACACCGGGGTCTTCTTTAATCAGGGAGGCTGACGTCCTCCGGCTTCTTTCAGCGTCATCTCTCTCTTTGGCGCCAGGGCTCTGATTAAAGCCACTTTGTTTAGCTCATCCTTGTCTTCTTGCTCTGAAGAGAATCTTTGACCAGTCTTGCCGACGTGCTACAGTGACCCCGGTACCGGTTTTCCGGTACCTTTGCTCCGGTACCTTTGCTCCGGTATCTTTGATCCGGTATCTTTGATTCGGTATCTTTGATCCGGTATCTTTGATATCACCGGTTGCCTTTACTCCGGTATACCCCTCATGGTATACCGGATTGTTTAATCCAACACTGTTGAACTCAGCCATCATAATCCGGTTTACTCTTCAATCCGGTATCTTATTCTTTTATCCGGTATCTTTGGTTAGAGACGACCATGTCCGGTATCAATATTAAACCGGTATCTTGATGGCTCATACCATCCGGTTTGGCATGCCTTTGGCATACCGGGGGTCATCCCCCCAACATTAGTCCCCGAAGCTGGTATAGTCCGGTGGATCCTACCCAACGGACCATGCCAGGTTCTATTTTCTCAAGGTACCGGTTTAAACCTTCCGGCGTCTAGTTGAAAACCTTCCGGCGTCTCTACCGAAACCATCTCATCACACCGAATTCAGCTTTGGTATACTTGCTCCGGTATCTTTGCTCCGGTATCTTTGTTGTCAAAAATTTTCTCGGTGAAGTCGAGAATATGTGGGGAGCAGTGCCTGTCAGAGACATACGCACTGTTTCTGACGCGTCATGCCAGGTTCCCATTCCAAACGTACCGGATTAATCCTTCCGGTTTCCATTTAAACTCATCCGGCTCCTTGCCGAACCCACTTAGCTGAACAACCATCATTGAACACCTCCGGCTTCTTTCTGTCGGTTCCTTGGTCTTCAATGCTTGTCTTGACGAAGTCCAGAATACCCCGAAACTTGTGCCCGTGAGAGACATGCGCACCGTACCCGGCGTGCCGGCGTCGGGCTTCAAATCCTTCGTCTCCCTCGCGCAGTTAATGTGGCGCACCGGATCCATGTGACCCTTCCGGAACTCGGGCCGCCGGTTCCGGCTATGATGACAACGACTGTGTTGTGCTTGAGGTATTTACATCACTTGCGTTATCTTGTGCTTTCTTTGTGGCGCCGATTTCAGCCGATCGGTAACCCTCGGTGCTATAGCACGTGACTTCCATTGGTGCCAAAGTCGGGGATCCTCCGGCTTCCATAGTGCAGAAGGCTTCGGCTTTTGATGCCAGAAGCAGCGCTGCTCCGGATGCCAAGCGCCCTCAGGCCGAAAGAGGAAGAACCAGATTGCGGTTTCCTTCGGGTGAACCTTATCATCACAGCCTTCCGGTTTGCACCCTTGCATTTGCCCATACTGGGCGCGTCGCAAGGGTAGCCGACGAGAAGGTCTCAGCGCAGCCGGGCCGGATCACTGAGCTCAACCGCGGCGAGGTCAACCTGGGCCTGCTGCTAGAAAACGCTGAGAAGTGGAACCAGGCGGAGTTGTCTCCGGCTACCCGCGGCCCGGGCAAGGACAAGCTTCCGGTCATTGTTACTTCCGGTTCGCGGAGCACGGCGCAGCACTTGAGCCGGCTGACGCGCGTCGTCTAGGAGTTTGACACCGCTTGGCACGATGCCAGCGGCAACGTGGTGGTAAGCCGCACACCTTAAACTTCAAAGCTTCATCTTTCAAATCTATGCCGGTTTTCAACTTCCCGGCTTATATGTACATCCTCCCGGTCCCGAGTTTCGGGTTGAGAACGCAGTTCTTAGCGCGAAACTTTGCTGGAAACAAAAAAACCGGCATAGCCAGTCCCCGAGTTTCGGGTTAAGCACGCAGTACTTAGTGCGAACTTGCCAAGAAACCGGCATCTTTTTTTTTTTTTTTTTATACTGGTATATAGCCTTCTTGGGCGTTTACCGGAATAGATTTTGCCATCTTGGGCATGTTTGACATTTTGCCTTCTTGGGCTTGTCACATATCGGTGTATAGCCTTCTTGGCGTATACCGGATTGAAAATTTTGCCATCTTGGCATGTTTGACATTTTGCCCTCTTGGACTTGTCATATACCGGTGTGTACAGCCTTCTTGGCGTATACCGGATTGAAATTTTGCCATCTTGGCATGTTTAACATTTTGCCCTCTTGGACTTGTCACATACCGGTGTGTATAGCCTTCTTGGCGTATACCGGATTGAAATTTTGCCATCTTGGCCTGTTTGACATTTTGCCCTCTTGGACTATGTCAAGATGATATTCGACGAGCTATGGCCACTGGTCAACCCAGATATGCAGTGGTTTGACTTAGTAGTCAATGCCACGTTACTTGTGACATGATGTAGCTGACTTCGGCGTGATACTTTGGCCAACCGAGAATAAACAACGATCCGGGATATTAGATGGTGCCATGATAAACGGCGATCCGAGAGTTTGGATGATGCCATGATAAACGGCGATCTGAGATACTAGATGGTGCCATGATAAACGGCGATCTGAGAGTTTGGATGATGCCATGATAAACGGCGATCTGAGATACTAGATGGTGCCATGATATATTATGAGCTAAGAAAAATGATGGTAGCGATGAATTTTCATCGGAAAACAGTTGTGCCTGAAGACAGGGTTAGTCAATGCATATACATCATAAATATTTTACCTTAGTTGCAAGTCGACGCACAGGAAGGTCGGCCCGGCTTTGCTCGAGCCCGGCTTTGTCCGAGCTTCGCTGCCCCTAAACAAGCCACAGAAATACCTGCTACTTCCGCCCAAGCCCCGGAGAGCTCATCTCCATTTTACCTGTGAAAACTATGTTCCTGTCTCATGAAAAGCAACCTCGTGAAATTTTCCCGTATACCGGGTGGGAGTTGTATTAATGCGTTAAGCCCTCTTGGTGGTGCTGACTTTAACCGGTACACCGGTAGGCTTATAAGTTGAGCCGGTATTTACATGATTAAGACCTTGCCGGTTTGTTTTGGTTTTGCTCGATCCTTGCATGGTGAAGATTCCGGATTTGTTTCCGAATCCAATCCGATGCACACTTGGTTCTTTTGCTTTGGCTCTGCCTACCTCTTTTGGGCGTTCGGCATATGAGACTCAAAGTTCTTTTGCCAAGCAAGCACTTTCTTGAATTTAGAAATAATTCGAAATGTTTCACAAAAAACCGGTATGACCGGGGTTAGTTAAATTTTCTTCTGGATTGTTCGTTTTCGGTCCCTTTTTTGTTTTTCACGTGCTTAGGACCTTCCGGTTTATCTTGCTTGCCATGAAGCCGGGTTTCGGACAGCAGCAAAGTCGAAGACTCCGGTAGGTTTAGCACGTTACCAGACCGGAAGAGCGAACCTTAAGCAAACAAACCGGTATACGGAAAGAATAAACATATTGCATGCAATTTCGATAGAGGCAGTCCCCGAGATTCATTCGAGGTACCGGCATACTACAGACAGCAAACCAGGCAGAGAAAAGAACTCCTTACATTACCGGGGTTAATAGCGATAGGCGTGGCCAACGAGCCAATGGCGGCCTGCAGCAGGGTTGCTGCCGGTGGCGCGGTAGAGGTGCCGGGATGATCCCGTCGGGCTCCGTTGGATGCTTTGCCATGTGCCCGAACTTGACGGGCCCAGCGCCCTCCTCAGCTGCCGCTTCGCCAACGCCTCCTGCGCCGGCCATCATAACCTCGACGCTGCCGGCTGCGCGGTCGGTGCGCAGCCCGCGAGTTGGTGAAGATCTTGGCGGGTCTTGGCGCCTCCAGTACCGGCGAGAGGTACTGGCGCTCCGAGACGGTGCCGAGGTAGATGCGGTGGCTGCCGAACTCGATGATGCGACCGTTCTTGGTGAAGATGCCGCCGTTGGCGAAGCAGCCTGCGTTGTCGTTGATGAAGTCCGTGTCGAGGACGCGGTCGACGAGCGCAGTGACGACACGCTCGCCGTCGATGGTGAGGAGGCCCGCCCGAATATGTACTCCAGCAAGCGCCACTTCATGCCCCACGGTGGGCGCCAACTGTCGTCGTGGTGAACGAGCAGATGCCATAGGATGGCTTAGATTGGGGCCGAATGGACGCTAGAGGATTCGGGGGAGGGTTTGTGATCGGGTAGGATGAACTTCCGGATGGTTCCCTCAAGAACTTGGCCAAGGCCAGAGGTTGAAGAAGAAAGACACAAGGAAGAACTCGCTCTAGATCACCTATGTTCATTGATTCTCACAAGTTACAGGTTTGTGCTACTCATGTCCCGCTGTGTTCCGCGCCCGTGAAGGAGGGCTGCCCCCTCTCCTTATATAGGGGAGAGGGTGGCTTACAGTGCAAGAAACCCTAATGGCATCTTTGATCGGACAAACTACTTTACAAGGCTACTTTACAAAGCTACTTTAATCATAGATGACACCGGGGTCTTCTTTAATCGTGAGGCCGACGTCCTCCGCTTCTTTCAGCGTCATCTCTCTCTTTGGCGCCGGGGCTCGATTAAAGCCACTTTGTTTAGCTCATCCTTGTCTTCTTGCTCGAAGAGAATCTTTGACCAGTCTTGCCGACGTGCTACGGTGACCCCGGTACCGGTTTTCCGGCACCTTTGCTCCAGTACCTTTGCTCCGGTATCTTTGATCCGGTATCTTTGATCCGGTATCTTTGATCCGAGTATCTTTGATATCACCGGTTGCCTTTACTCCGGTATACCCCTCATGGTATACCGGATTGTTTAATCCAACACTGTTGAACTCAGCCATCATAATCCGGTTTACTCTTCAATCCGGTATCTTATTCTTTTATCCGGTATCTTTGGTTAGAGACGACCATGTCCGGTATCAATATTAAACCGGTATCTTGATGGCTCATACCATCCGGTTTGGCATGCCTTTGGCATACCGGGGGTCATCCCCCCAACACCCGGGCTGGGAGGGGGCATCCACGGGGAATATGGGAGGGGATGGTAGGGCATGGAGGATGGATTTCAAGGAAGGGGACACTACTAGAAAAAGCCTTAGCAGTGGCGCACCTGGGTGCGCCATTGCAATCACGTCACTGCTAACTTTTAGCAGTGTCGTAGCAGTGGTGCGCCATCGGTAATCCAAATAGTAGTGGCGCACCACCTAATGCGCCCTTCTAACGTATAGGTGCACCACTGCGCAAAAAAGAGGTGCGCCACTAGTAAAAATTGAAATTTGGATATGGATTATTTTTTCAATTTTTTAAATTTTTCGTTCTAGTATGCATGGTGACCGGAGTTGGACAAGGAGTGGAGGAGGAGGAGGAGGTCGGAGTGAAGGGGGAGGAAGTAGATGAGGAGGAGGTGGCCGGAGTTGGAGGAGTGGAGGAGGAGGAGGAGCGAGTGGAGGAGTAGTAGAGGATGGAGGAAATCTGTGGAGGGGGGAAGAGGGTGGGGATAAGGGTAAGTGGCAGGCCGGCATTTCAAATTTCGTGGGAGGGAAGTTAGCAGTGGCACACCCCATGGCTTGGTTCGCAACTGCTAGCTTTTCATTTTTTTAAAATTTTAGCCGAAATCTTAAACCTGAAAAAAGTCCAGTTTCCTTTTTGATTTTTGGGAATCTAAAATTTCTCAATATGACCGGAGGGAGTTGAAAGCGGATAGGAAATTTCGTGTACATACATTTTCATATAAACTTTTTTTCATCGGAGGTCGTATGCAATCAGAAATCCCGTTTTACCGATACATGACGCAATTTTGCAAAAGAATTCGGAATTCATGTTTGTTAGTTTTTCTTGCAACTAGATGACATAAAACATGGATATCTCGAAGGATTTTATATTTTAAAATTCTATCTATTTCTTTTATTTTTTAGAAAACTAAAAAAGGCAATCCAGGGGAGTTTTGGGCAGAGTTACAAGTGGCGCACCACATATAGGTGCGCCAATGCTATTTGAGGTAGCAGTGGTGCGCCACTGGTAACCCTAAACCTATCTATACCCACAGCCCCACACTTAGCAATGACGCATCCCTTCTTGGTGCGCCACTGTTCATGTGATATAGCAGTGGCGCACCAAGGAGGGGTGCGCCACTAGTAAGTCTGGGGAGGGGTGGCTTTGGCAGATCCGTAGTGACGGCACACTGCTCACCAGGTGCGCCACTGCTAGCATTCTACGGTTAGGCCTTTTTTTAGCAGTGGGAGGGTATGGAAGGGAGGCGAAATATGCATGCCGTCGGGTCTCTCGTCGCTGGCGTCTGGAGGGATGACATCGTTGGCGTCGGGAAGGAGACATCACTATGTTTTTGAAGAGAACCGGTACGCGCACGGGAGGCTTTTCCACGCGGTTCTGAGGGGGCAATCTGCGAATCCTGGGTTGGCTCTTTACAAACGAGGAAGCTGAGGCTTGGAATTTCTTTCTGTTTCGGCGCAACAATTCAGAGGACAAACTAAAAGATAGAAATTGCTCCTCAACTCCAGATTCCATGCCTAATTCTGTATCCAAATGTAGCGTAAGTTTTATTTCAAAATGTGGGGCCAATATTAAGCTCCGGAATCTCGTTATCCTTCCTCCCCGGTTCAGCGGTACAGCAAACGCAGATGTGTCATCAAAAATTGAAAATTCTGTTACCCCCTGAGAAACACTGATACTGGCCAAAAATATTCGGATATATTTGAATTTAAACTAGAATCTTTGGTAAAATAGGCATCGTACACGGTATTTGCCAAATAGTTTGCTTTGGCGCCCTGGTTATGTTACATGGTGCAATCTTCTATTAATCCACCACGCAGAATTTTCTTTTATTCAATTTAATTTACTCTTTTGTTTAAACAATGGGAATGTTTTTTTTTTAAACTGAAAAATGGGAATATTGGCAGAACTGAGAAAAGGCCAAACCGGCTTTTTAATAGGAAGGTATTACCGCTGCTTTACATAGGCAATGTTGCTTTTTTACGATAGAATTTTTTTGTTTTGTTAAAATAAAATTGAACTCTATTTTACGATTAAAAAAACTTGAGGCATGACGCCTAAAATGGATGTATATCCAAAACATAAGGCTCGAAAGCCCGACTTTGAATTAACAAAGCCATCAACCGGCCAGGCGTACAACGGTAGCAACAACAGATAAGAAAAAACAGCGGAATGTTGGGGTTACCAGCTTACGATACACCAAAAGGAGCAACAAAGAAGAAGAAGAGAAACAAGCTACAAAACACTAGCTAACTAGGCAGAGAGCTTGATTCCGTCGATGGAAGCGTCGTCTTCTGTTGCAAGGGCACGACGCCGAGAACCGCCCGAACTAACAGATCTCCCATGCTTGCAAAGCGCACCCATGACCGTCAGAGCGTGGTTATCTTCCTGTCTCGAGATACTAAAGAGGGAGGGCTTGATGGAGACGCCTCCAAGGAGGAGAGCGGCGCCGAAGGGCGTCGCCATTGCCCGCACCGGCCGAGGCCTTGCCGGGCTTTCGCCCTAGCCCAACCACCACCCCTCAAGACGCAGCCTTGACACTTATCCTACGACACATAGCTCCCACGGCGTAAGGAAGAAACCACCGGCATCGCCTGAGGCATGACGCCGGCCTAGGAAACCACCCCTGGCTAGGAGGCCGCCCAAACCAGACCGAACACCGTGTATATGTAGCCACGGAGACAATGGCGGCGACAAGCACAAAGAAGGTGGAGAGGGTGTGCCTAAAGCCAAAGAAGAGAACTTTGCGCCGTCGGAGAAGCGCGCAAGTTAAGCATGGCGGCGTGATCCAACTACGAAAAAGGAGGGACATTTGGTGACGCCTCCAAGAAGGGACACGGCGTCGAGGACGTCGTCGTCACCCGCAGCGGCCAAGGCCTTGCACAGCTTTCGCCGATGTCCACCCCGAACCCGAGGCCGGCCACCACCATGAGACCGCAGATTGGGAAACAGAGCTGGCACCGCCGGCAACACTACACCAGTCTTGCCAGCCCAGGGGACGCAGTGACCTAGACCCCGGGTCAACTACGCCAAGCTCAACGCCGACACCAGCCGCGCACCACCAGAATTGCCGGAGCAACCATAGCGTGTACAGCCCGTCCATGCCGCCTTGGAGCAGCCCCTGCCGTCCATGGCAAAGCACAGCACCCCGCCAAGCATATGGCGAGGCGGCGACAAGAGCCGGATGCTAACACCGCCACCACCGCATCACCCGCGCGCGACCGCGGCTGGCAACCAGCAAGCATCAGCAAGCGCCACCCACCCCTGGAGCGGCGTCGCACGACTGCCCGGAGCCCCTGCCCCGGCAGCCAAGACACAGCCCCAACTGTGCCTGAGGCGGCACGGACCCAACCGTGCCGCCAGCCTGACTCCACCAACGCCAGGACCAGCAGCTTATCCCAAGCAAATCCAGGCCCGACACCCACCACCACGACGGGAGGACGACGCCAGATCTGCAGGGGTCGGCGGCTACGGTCGATTCCGGCCAGATATGATGTTGGGGCCCGTCACCACGACGGGGCGGCGCCGGAGCTGCACCGGGAGCCCGCAGCAGGCCTGGGCCACCGGAGACGACGTGGAGGAGCGGCGAGGGGCCCCCGCGCTGCGCTGACCTCCATCCTGCAGCGAGGAGGGCCACGGGGCCAGATCCCCGCCGCCCCCATCACGAGCGCAGCACGGCCTTTGCCGGCGGCGGCCTCCAGGGGCGACGAGGCGGGGAGGGAGGGGAGGGGGTGGCGGCGTTGGGGAGACGCAGAAGCCTTCCTAAACGGGTCCTCGTACTCCTCAGGATAAATATGCGTCTCACACTGATCTGCTTCTTGTCCCCTTCCTTTCTCTCCAGCTCTGCGAACTTTACAGTACAATGGTATTGCGATTTTTCTGTCAGAATCGAGGAAAGCGGAAGCTATCTTCTTTGAGAGCTATAACTATCTATAACGAAACATTTCTACACGACACTATGCAGTCTGTTCATCCGTAGTTACCATGGCAAAGGATCATCTGCTTCCTAAACTCTTTGTCCGTGTTAACTCTGAACTCAACTGATTTCTATCTTTTGATGCCAGAAGAATCCTCGGAAGCTACAAAAGCCCATTATATATTTTTTGCCAACACGGACAACGAGACAGTGATGTGTATGCGTGTTTTATGTATTCTTGCTCATATACTACCACAAAGTACGGTTCCAGTAGGTGTAGTGTATGGATCACGGGTCGTGTTCTTTCGGCTAAAGTATGTTGCGAGTACGAGCCACACTGCTATGCTTTGATTCCACCTATTGCATGATGAAGCCAGGAAAGCAAAGGATCCTTTGGAGATATCAGGCACGCTTTTGCGGGCATCGTTTGAGTTGGATCTCAAGAGAAAGAATAGCCTTCCCTGTCCCTGGCAAGTGCTCCGCAGTTGGCATGCCACACAACACAATCAGCAACAGCAGCATATCTGCATATGGCACGAGGTGCCCCTTTTGGCGCAAACATTCTCGAAGTGACGCGATGGGCGCGGCGAACATGCATGCGATCCATCACGGAAGAAAAGATGCATTAGATTAGGCCGAGCGAGCGAGCAATCATGGTACGACGACGAGTATATATAGAAATGTGGCAAAGAGCCAGCAAAGTACGCTTGTTCCAGGGATATCTGCAGGTAGGCAGGCCGTTGGGAAGCCTGCAACCGCCGTTCGAGGCCGATCGATCATGGCGGAATCATGGCCTCATGGGACCTTTGTTTATAACCTCTGATCCGGCCGGTGATCCAGCACCGCTATTGATCGATCCGCGGTTCAGTTAGCTGCAGGCTATAGTAACGGCTGCATCATGTCGTGCCGCCCAGATTTTATACTATGCAAGTTGCTGCCTTGATTTCATGACGATCGAGAGCGAGCATGGGGGCAGCTGGGACAATGGATGGAGCGGAGAACCGCCTGTCTGACGCGCGCGGCGAACGTGGAGGAGGTGTCGAATCGGGCAGGCAGGCAGTTAGATTGGGATTCACTTGCTGCATCGCGAGGCAGGACTTGTGTGCCTGTCTTTCAGATCTGGATGTGCAGCTACCCGGTGTGATTGGATTTGGATCGAATCACGCAGTGGTGGTAAATTGGTGCCGTGGTTGTACTATTGCCACCTATTAACGCACGCGGCAAGAGCCTTCGTCTTGCCCAGTTGCACGCCTGCCATGGTAGACAGTAGACACACGGTGACGGGTGGCACGGAACGCTGCCGGCTCTCGGCTGGGCTAGGTAGGCACACGAAGGGCACGGGGGACGGAGTCGATCGCCTGCATGCGCCCGGCCCGGCCGCCCGGGGCCGGGGCCGGTCCCTCGCTGGCCCGTGGTACTACGCAGCTCCGGTTCTGACTTGTCGGCACGGCAGTAATAACAGCGACGAAGTACAACTGTTAGTGTCGTTGCCTAATCAACGGTACCTCGGAGGAGGGATCCTCACGAGGGGGAGAAGAAGTAGGGGCCATAGGGCGGAGTGCACACGGGACGGTGGTACGCGATTTACCCAGCTTCGGAACACCTGCACGATGACAGGGCCTACTGCTGCTTGTCTGGAATTATCTGGGTGCTTTCGCGTTGTTACAATGAGTTGTGGTTGTGCCTCTAAGGCTCCCAGGATCCGGCTTATATAGGCGCACGGATCTAGGGTTTACATGGAGAGTCCTAGCCGGAATATAAGTTGCCTAACTACGGTTCAATGTCTTGCCGTGTACGTCAAGGATCCGCCTTCCTTCAAGTACGTGCCGGATCCGGATACTTCATGGGCCTCCACGGATCCGGCCTCCTTCGTAGGTCGGTAGAGATCCGGCTTTCTGTTCCTGGGCTGGACTTCATCCTTCATGATATACAGCAACTGGGCCGCCCGATGGGCCACATGCCTCACCACCAACTATGGGCCACCCGGGCTTGCCGGATCTAGGCCATGCCGTTGATATACCCATAAAGTATACCCACAACCAGTAGCCCCCGAAGTTCTCCGAGATTCATCATTCCTCCGACTTCATTCAGCTCGGATCCGAAGAGAATCTTGAAGAGCTTCAAAACTTTTACTTGATTCCGGGTTCATTCACTCGGAAGTCCTTCATCTTCAGATCACGTATAACAACGGAGACTCCGCTTTTCCCGCGCACAACCTCCTTATTTCCCGCGCTAAATTTTCGCAGATGCAAATCTTTAGCCGGAATTTTCGGGAGTGCATGGTTAAGTTACCTCCACGTCGTTTTACCGCACTTGACCTAAGACACGTGTCATCCATCCAACGGTGTGACCGTTCCGTTTCCACCGTCGGATCCGAATCCCGAATCTCCGCGTGTGGCCTATAAATACCCCGCGGCTCGGTAATTCTTCATTCTTTCACCTCTCCTCACCACTTCATCTTCCTCCTCGCGCCGCGCCGCCCGACAGATCTTGACTCCGGCGAACCTTGCCACGGTGAACTTCGCGCGCCGCCAGCCCAAGCCTCTCCTCGCGCCAAGACCGCTTCGGTTGAACAGGAAATTCTTCCCGCCGCCGATTCGTGGTCACGCGAAGTGATTCCCTGCAAGTCCGGCGACCTTGACTTCACCGGAGCTCCGTCGAGCCACCGCGCCATTAACGGTACGTGCGCCGGCCTCGTAGAAGATAGACTTAGTGTAGATCCGGATACTCAAATAATTTGCATGGGCGCAGCCGGAAGCATGCCACTTGATTCATCGCACTGTACTGGTAGCTCTCCGAGTAGCCCGGATCCCAATCCATTAGAACCAATATGTCCGGATCCCATAGCATACCTGCCACCATATGTTTCCGACATTAGGTTAGCTCAACCGTTTTCCGCATCTTCCAAAGACCGCTCCAGGGCCGGATCCCCTCCCTCAAAGAACTTCAAGAAGAACTCAAGGGACAAGCTAGGATGGCAGCTAAAGTACAGGAAGCGGAAAACAAGAGGGCGTCCAAGGCCCGGATCCGTGAAGGAGAGCGAGGTCAGTGGTGGCCCTGCGAAACTACTGATGTGGAGCTTAGAGAGCTCCAGAACGAGGGTATGATCTCCACCCACTGGAGCTTCACACGCGACTCCATCGTCCCCAAACCCGAAGCCGGAGAAATCGTCATGACTAAGGCTTGGGTGGAACGCGGATTATCACTCCCTTGCTCGGAGTTTTTCCTCTCTATCCTCAACACATACGGGCTCCAGCCCCACAACATCTGCCCAAACTCATATCTCCTCCTCTCCAACTTCGTAACTCTTTGCGAAGGGCACCTTGGGATCCGACCAGATGTCAAGTTATGGCAGTTCTTCTTCCGGGTGAAGAAGGAAACCAAAGACAAAGCAATGGTGAACTGTGGGAGTATGACGTTCATGCTCCGACCTAGCCGCATGTATCCTCCTCACGATTCGCACGAATCCGTCCGGCATCGGAACGCCGGATGGTTCTATGAGAAGAACGCCTCGGTCCCGACGTCCACGATGGCTTGCCCAAGTTCATCAACGAGCCTCCGGAAGAGCTCGCAAGCTGGAGCTTTGTTCCTTCGCTCGCCCAAACCCCTATCTTGGAAAAGGCAGCGCGGAGAATCTCCTGGCTAGTCCACGACGGACTGACCGGAGCCCAGCTCACCCTCAGCTGGTTTTCCCGGAGAATCCAGCCCCTGCGCTACAACGCACGCCTGATGTGCGCTTATACTGGGGCGGACGATCTCCTCCGAGTCACTCGCCACGATCTTCCGGCCGACTCCCTCAAGAGAAGGTTCAAGACGTTGGTGAAGATTCCTAGGGGCCAACAGGTCCCGGAACTGATCAAGGATATCTACACAAACGACCAGTGTCCTCCGGTAAGCTCTGTTCTTTCCGTTGCTTCAAACTTCACAAGTTTTTGGATGTTAACTCTGACTTTTATTCATATTCCTCCCAGCTCAACACTTTGGCGGAGGAAAACTTCCGCACCATTCTTCGTGTCCCTGTCAGCGGCGACGCGGCGGAGGAGGTTCCGGAAGACGAAGAGGAGGAAGAGGAACAGGCACCCCGCAAGGCGGCCCCTCGACCTTCGAAGCGTCCCCGCGCCAAAGCTTCCGGCTCAGAAGCCGGAGCTAGCGGCGAGGCCTCCGCCAAGAAGTCCAAGACCGTAAGGCCACCTCCGCTAGACTCGAGGAAAGCGGAACGTGCACGCCTGAAGATGCTTTCAACTGCTGGCAAACGCACGCGCCCCATCATCCCCGGTGCCCCGTAAGTTTCCGAATATGGTGCACCTCTATTTGTCGAAATTATTTCTTATTCGATCCCTTTCACTTGTTTGCAGGAATCCGAGTACCACTGCCACGCGGACCATCAGCCAAGAGCCTATTACTAAATACATGAAAAAGTCTCCGGCAGTTGGTCCTACTACTCCAGCTCCGCCAAGTACCTCCCACCCTACTCCTCGGCCATCTCCCCCTCAGGCTGATCAATCTCCCCCTCCTGCCGCAAACACTCCACCGGAAATAATTCCGGTAAGCAGCGAGAAAGTGGGCGGAGAAGATCCTAAGGCCAAAGGCCCTGCCCACGAAGACGCGAAGAACAAGGCCAAGGAGAGGCTGAAGTTACTTCTTCTGAGAAGGCCGGAAACGGCGCTGGCGACATCGTCGTTTTTCCGAAAAACTTTGGAGATCCGGCTGACACCACTTCCACCCCCAAGGCATATGCTACCAAGTTTTTTAACAAGTTAACCGAGGCGGAGAAATGGGAGCTTGAACAAGACTTGCTCAACACCATGCTGAACAACGCCTGCGGGAAGCCTGACGTCGCGACATCGGAAATCCAGGACTTTAAGAAGAATGTCGGCCAGTTCTTCGACAAACTCATCTGCAAGCAAAAGGTACTCCCCAGTAGCCCCCAAGCATGTAGGCGGAAACTCAAATAATAGTTAGCGCTTAGATGCTTAGAGAAAGATTACTTCCGGGAAAGTTTTTAAATTGGATCAGTAGCCCCCAAGCATTATGGCGGAAAGGTTCCGGCAATAATGCTTTGAAGGAAACCACTGTTACAGGCCGAATTTTTACTCCTGCCCTGTCTATGTTTTACAGGAACAGCAGGCGCTGCATTATGAGCTGCACAAGAACATTGCCCTTCAGCGCCGCGTTACTCTGAATCAGGCGGAAAATATCCGGACTCTGAAAGATGCGAATGCGGAATTGAGCAAACAACTGGCAGACGCCCAAGGTTGGTTTCCGTCTTTTTCGTCATTAGTTCATATTCCGGCTTTGAACTTGCTTTTGACTTACGTTATTATAGGCGCATCCTCTTCCCTTGCTACAGCCTCGTCGGAACTTGAGAACCTGCGCTCCTCGTTCCAAGAATTGGAGACGAAACTAAAGGAGGCGGAACTGAAGAGGGAGCAGGCCGATAAACAGCTGGCGGAGAAAAACTCCGAGCACATCAGGGAAAAGGGCGAATTTATATTGAAAAGAAATGCTGACAGCGAGACCATCAAGAGGCAGCAGAAAGAACTCAATGGACTCCGGAAATATATGGAGACCGCGGAACATCACTGGGACTTGCTCAACGAGAACATCTTGGGTACTATGCTGAAACCTTGTCTAGATGTTTGCTCCGACCTTTTCCTTTTGTGCTCAAATTGCATGCTGATATCCTGATTATCTTATGCAGAGCCGCTTGGGTATCCGGAAAAGCGTCGGAATTTGTTCCCACGAGACGACCTTCTTCAACTTGCAGGCGATGATTGCAAAGATCTCATTTCCGCCTCCCGCAAGATATGCTACAACTTATCCATCAAGAGGAGTCGCACTTGCAACGTTCGCAAACTTGTTGGAAAAATGGACGTTCTTCCGGAGCTGGTGACGGATCTACAAGCATCATCAGCCCGAGGTGCAGCTGCAATGACCTTAACTATGTGCTTAGCACATAATCCGGAGCTTGATCTTGAGCAGGTAACCGCGGGCGTTCCTCCGGATGCGGATGTTAACGCGCTCCTGGATGCAGTGAGCGGCTACGACACCCGTATCGCGCGCAGGATCCGGCATGATGAATTCTACGACAAGGTCGTTCTTCCTGCGGACGAGCCCTTGGAAGCCGAACTTCAGAAGGAGCGCGACGCGGAGGCGCGACCTGCGGAATCCGGAACCCAATTTACCTGGACCAGCTCCAAGGACGCTCCCCAAGAGGAACCCAAGACCAGCACTGCAGCTTCTGAAGAAGAGGAAGAAAGTGATGAAGACGTGTCATCTCCGGCCGAAGACGCCAAAGGAAAAGATCCAGAGGGCAAGACTTCTCCGGCTAAGGGGGAGTGAAAACTTTTATTCCTGCGGGAGAAACAATGCATCATTTTGGCCCCAGCGAGGGTTTGTAATATAACTTTAAATTCTTAAGTATCTAGGGACGAAACAATTATGCGTGGGCGGAAAACTTATCCTGCTATCCGTTAGAATCATTTGCATATTTCGTTTGTTAAAAGCAAGTGCTGGTTTGTTAATTTTCCGGCTTACTCATTTGACCTTCCACGAGCCGGAAAACCTTTGGCCGGAAACGCTCGCCTGCGGCGACGAAGCCCAATGGCGTCCGTCCATAACCGCGGAAACAAGCCCCCAGCCTAGGTGCCGGAAGTCGCTACCAGGAATCCACGAGTTCGCAACGAAAAAAATTTCCACCGTGAAAACTTAAGCTTACGTCCTAAAGGACGATTTTGAAAATCACAACTTTCATACACGCCTAGGCGGAAACATCCAGCTCTGCGGTTTTAGTCGGAAAACATACACGATCTAAAATGAACAAGTAAAGGAGGTAAAAGACTCAAAGAGTGAACCATAAGCTTTATTTCATTGATCATGTATAACTTATTACAGAGTTTGTAACTCGGAAAAAATATGCTAAGTGTAGAAAGGACGTAGCTGTGCGATGTTCCAAGGGCGATCTGTCTCGTCGTAGATGTCATCCGGATCCTCACGCTTGCGTTTCCGGTGCCAATTAGCAGGTCTATCCTTCAGCTCGTGGAAATCAACAAGGTAGTACGACCCGTTATGAAGCACTTTGCTAACGACGAAGGGTCCTTCCCATGGAGATTGCAGCTTATGGTCTTTCACCTGTCGAAGACGGAGGACCAGGTCTCCTGCCATGAAGGAGCGATTCCGAACTCGACGACTGTGATAGCGTCGGAGCTTCGCCGGTAGATGGCGGAGCGCTGGTCGCCTAAGTTCCGAGCTTCCTCGATCGGGTCCACGAGATAGCCGTCCGGCCTCGTCAGCCGTTTCTTCATTGTAGGCGGAAACTCGCGGTGAATCGTGGATGATGTCGGAGGGAAGCACGGCTTCGGATCCGTATACCAGGAAAAATGGGGTGAACCCCGTTGATCCGTTAGGGGTAGTTCGTAAACTCCACAACACAGCCTTCCAACTCATCAGCCCTAAGCTCCAGCTCGCTCGTCGCAGCGGTTCTTCAAGGCGCGGTTTAATTCCTGATAATATTAGGCCGTTAGCCCTTTCAACCTGACCGTTGGATTGTGGGTGAGCCACAGATGCAAGGTCCAATCGAATCCCTACTGTCTCACAATAATCCCTCAACTCTCCTTGAGCGAAGTTTGTGCCATTATCTGTGATTATGCTGTGTGGGATGCCGAATCTCATCACGAGGCTGCAGACAAATTTTAGTGCCGTAGCACCATCGGCTTTCCTCACTGGCTTTGCCTCGATCCACTTGCTGAATTTGTCAACAGCGACCAGGAGGTATTCAAAACCGCCGAGAGATGATCTTTTTAACTTACCAACCATATCGAGCCCCCGTACCGCAAATGGCCAGGTGATAGGTATGGTCTTCAGCTCTTGGGCTGGAGCGTTTGGTTGAGTAGCGTAGTACCGACAACCTCGGCAGGTCTTGACTATTTTATCAAGCATCTTCTTTAGCCGTGAGCCGAAGAAAACCTAACCGAAAAGCTTTTGCAACTAGTGACCTGGAGGCGGCATGATGCCCGCAGTCCCCTGCATGGATCTCTCTGAGGATTTCGATGCCATCTTGATTGGAGACGCATTTGAGGAATACCCCTGCTGCACTTCGTTTGTAGAGCTGTCCATCAACAATTGTGTAGGATCTTGCTCGTCCGACGATCTGTCGCGCAAGGACTTCGTCCTCTGGTAACTTCTGATCGATGAGGTAGTCCAGGAAAGGCTGTGTCCAAGCCGGAATGATAGCCATCACTTCCCTAGCCGGAGATACTGCCACTTCTGGGTTTTCCGGGTTAGCGCCCTTAACTGAGGGTATCCGGAGATGCTCCAGGAAAATGCCAGGCGGAATTTGCTTCCTGCCGGATCCGAGCTTGGATAGCATGTCTGCCGCTGTGTTATCATCTCGCCTGACGTACTTGACTTCGTATCCGAGGAAGCACTTGGCGATCTCGTCAACTTCGTCTCTGTAGGCCGCCATGACGGAGTTTCTGGCGTTCCAGGTTCCGGCTACTTGTTGTGCCACCAGGTCGGAGTCTCCACAGCATATGATGTGCTTGATCCCGATTTCCTTAGCGATGCGCAGACCGTGTAGTAGAGCCTCGTATTCCGCCATATTGTTTGTAGCTTCGAAGTGGATCTGCAGAACATACTGCAGTTCTTCTCCGGTAGGGGACTTCAGGGTGACTCCGGCTCCCGAGCCTTGATGCTGCTTGGATCCATCGAAGTGCATGACCCATGTTTCGGTTCCGGCTCCGGACTTGCATCCGGAGCTTCTCGTCCAATCTGCGACGAAATCTGCCAAGACTTGGGATTTAACCGCAGTCCTAGGCTTGTAAGCGATGTCGAAGGCGGATAATTCGATGCCCCATTTAGCCGTACGTCCCGTTGCGTCGGCGTTGTTGAGAATTGTTGACAGCGGAGCCTTGCTCACAATCGTCATCGGGTGCTCTTGGAAGTAATGTCTCAATTTTCGGCTGCCTAGGAACACTCCATAAGCTAGCTTCTGAAAGTGAGGGTATCTTTGCTTTGACTCCGTCAGTACCTCGCTAATGTAGTAGACAGGTCTTTGGACGTCATATTCATGACCTTCTTCCTTTCGCTCCACCACGATGACGAGGCTGATGACTTTGTTGGTAGCTGCCAGATAAAGGAGCATTGGCTCTGACTCGCTGGGGCTGCCAAGATAGGTGGGGAGGTGAGTATTTCCTTCAACCCCCGAAGAGCTGCGTCGGCTGCGTCGTCCCAGACGAATTTGTCTGTTTTCTTCAGCAGCTTGTACAAAGGTAGCGCCTTCTCGCCAAGACGGCTAACAAACCTACTGATTGCTCGCGACGCAACCAGCTTAGTCGTTGCACATCTTTGAGACAAGTTGGCCGTTTGATACACAGGATTGCCTTGATTTTTTCCGGTTAACCTCAATACCTCCGTGAGAGACTATGAAGCCAAGGAGTTTTCCGGCTGGCACGCCAAAGACGCACTTCAGCCGGATTCAACATCATCTTGTACCCGCGGAGGTTGTCGAAGGTTTCGTGAGGTCGCCGATCAAGTCGGATCCTTTCCGGGTCATGACCGCGATGTCGTCGACGTAAGCGTGCACGTTCCGGCCGATTTGGTCCTTCGTGCACCGCCGCATCGTACGTTGGTAGGTGGCACCTGCGTTTTTCAAACCAAAAGGCATAGTAACATAGCAAGTAAGTACCAAACGGGGTAATGAATGAAGTCGCCTTTTGGTCGGATTCCTTCATCCGGATCCGATGATACCCGGAATACGCATCAAGAAAACACGAAGTTCCGCCCCCGCCGTCGAATCAATGACTTGGTCAATGCGCGGCAAGGGGAACGGATCCTTCGGGCAATGCTTGTTCAAGCCGGAGTAATCGATGCACATTCTTAGTATTTCAGTTGTTCTTTTTGGGTACAAGGACGGGATTTGCGACCCAATCGGTGTGGATAACTTCTATTACAAAACCTGCCTCTAGTAACTTTGCTAGTTCCATTCCTATGGCGCGGCGCTTCTTATCTCCAAAGCGTTGCATAGCTTGCTTCACCGGTTTAGCCCCCGGATTTATATTGAGGTAGTGCTCGGCGAGTTCCCTAGGTACTCCGGACATGTCAGAAGGTTGCCATGCGAAGATATCCATGTTAGCGCGGAGGAACTCGACGAGCGCGTCTTCCTATTTGGGGTCCATGTTGGCTCCGACTGAAACCTGCTTGGAAGGGTCGCCTTTGATGAGGTCGTGCTTCTTGGTTTCTATCGCGGCCTTGAAGGAGGTTTTCTGTTCGGAGATCCGCTTCTTGGTGGTCCGCATCTCGCCGGATCCACCGCGGCTCGTAGCCTTTCAGCTCCTCTCCGGATATCACGTACTCGCGAAGGCGGCTTCGCCTAACTCGCACTCATGAGCCTTTTTGTAGTCTCCGGATACGGTAATCATACCTTTAGGACCCGGAATCTTGAGCTTGTTGTAGATGTAGCACGCTCTTGCGTGGAACTTGTGGTAGGTGGGCCTGCCGAAGATGACGTGGTAGGAGCTCTTGAAGGGCACAACTTCAAACGTGATCTTTTCTTCGCGGAAATTGTGAATATCGCCAAAAGCCACGGGAAGTGTGATGCTGCCGAGGGAATTTGCCTTCTTACCCGGAACCACGCCATGAAACTCAGTGTTACTGTGTTTGAGCTGTTCCTTGGTGAGGTTCATCCGCTCTAGAGTCTCCAGGTACATGATGTTCAAGCTGGCTCCACCATCCATGAGGCACTTGGAGAAGTCATACCCGTCTATGCGGGGACTTACAACCAAGGCGTAGCATTCTTTTGGCACAATGGCAGGGTGATCCTTCCTATCAAATGTGCACGGGATTTCCGACCACCTGACGTACCGCGGCACAGCCGGAACTGTGGCGTTCAGGATCCGGGTAGCAGACTTGGCAGCGCGGACTGTTGGGGTCCCGAGGAAAGTGCGGTAAGCCCCCACGCTCTTTTTATCGAATGGGTTGGATTTACCTGCGGATCCTGCCTTGGGATCCGGCGAGTTATCATCCTCATCCATCGCCTCGGAACTATCTTCCTCTTTGTCCTTGTTCTTGCCCTTGCCTCCCTTGCCGCGTGGGCGGTGCTTCCGGGCTCGCTTGTATCCTCGCCTCCGGGTCGTTCTTTAAATCATTGACCCACTTGCGGCTTGCGGTTGGTGTGAGTGGACTTATCCGTAACCGGATCCGGTGGGCCAGGCAGGGCATGTCTCCGTACTCCTCGTAGGTTTGCGGGGCGCGGGATCCGCCAGCCTGTGACCTCGGTGGCATGCTCGCCGACCCCTGCCGGCTCCGCCTCCACGGCCGCGTCCTCTTCCGCCTCCCGAACCTCCGCGTTGAAACGCCATGGCGACCATCTCGGATCCGCCACTCTTCCGGTCATCGTGGTTTTTGCGCTTATGGCTCGTCGTTGTTGCCGTTATCACGGTTCTTCTTTTGTTGATGTAGGGGGATTGCTCGTAGCTGCGAGATCACCGCCGCGTCGTCATCGGCGCAAGTATGATCACCGGCAATGGAGATCATCTCATCCAAAGTCAGCTTGTTTGAGTTAGCCAAACGAGTGAGCGTATGCCGCAACAATCCTCCCTCTCGCAGTCCACCACTGAAGGCATACATGGCGGTGGTGTGGTCGACGTTTTCGCACTCGTTCCTGCATGCCAACCATCGTGTGAGGTAGTTTCTTGAGGTTTCTCCCTTCTTCTGGATGCATGCTTGCAGGTCGCTTGCCGTGGCAGGTCTTTTGTAGGTGCCTCTGAAGTGTTTCTCGAAAGCGGTCTTCAGGTCGAACCAGCAAAAGATGGAGTTCTTCTCGAGGTCACTGAGCCAGATCCGGGCTGGACCTACAAGGTACAACTGGAGCATGCGGCAGGCGATGTTAGGGGTTCCTCCGGCAAAGGTTACCGCATTATAGTAATCCTCAATCCAGGTATCCGGCCTTTCGGTGCCATCATAATGCTTCAGGTTTCCGGGTAGCTTGAGGTTCATCCTTGGCTTTGGTTCCTCTTGAATCATCCTGCCAAAGCACTTCGGACCAATGTAGTCGGTTCCGTATTCGTTAAGGCGGTCCCGTGCGTCGCGCGGGCCGTGGCGAGGAGATTGTGAGCGAGAGCGGGATCTCCGGCCGTCGCCTCCGCCTCCACCTCCGCCGCCGCTAGGTGGTGGTGAGGGAGACCTGCGAGGTGGTCGGTCCGATTTTTTGCTTCCGCCGTCCGATTCTCCTCGGCCTTCCCGGTGCTGGCTCCGGCTCCTGTGGCTGCCTTCGCCTTGGCGCTGGCTGCCCTGGTCGTTCCGGCTCCGTCGAGGCTCCGGGTCGCGGCTCCGGCGAGGCTCTGGGTCGCGCTCCTCGTTCCGACTCCTCCTGGGCTCGGGCTCACGAACGTTGTTCTGGTTCCGGCGAGGTTTCGGCGAGCGCTCCCTGTTTCTGTTTCTTGGCAGCACGTTGTCGCGGATAACAATCCCACCATGCCCTGGGGGCCTGGTGTTTCCGGCTGGACTACGGCGGCGAGGGGGTCGCGGGTAACCATTGGGCGGAGGAGAGGGGTTGCGATATTTGTCTCGTCCAGAGTACATTGCATCCTTTCCCTTTCTTGGATCTGACGAAGGCGTCTTTGACGGAACGGGGATCGGATTTGGGTGTTCCCTGGTTCTTCTTCTGCGCTCCGAGGATCCGGTGTGTGATTCATCATCGGGATGCCGATTGGCGCGAGCGTCCTTCTCGCGCGGTAGATACACGCTTATCCGGATTGGATTCTAACCTGCGCGAAGTATCCGCCTTGCTTTGCTGCTGCATTGCTGAAGCGACAAGTTTGCGGAGATAGTTGATATCAACCTCTTCGTCCTTCTTCTTCAACAGCTCCGCAGCTTTTAGCATGTTGTCCTTTGGGGTTTCCAGCAGCTGCTGTTCTGCGGGCGTGGCGAAGTTGATTCTGCGAGGCGGAATTGCTTCTCTAACGATTCGATCGGCCTCCGCCTGCGCATAGGTCATCTTTACTTCCCACTCTTGCGTCATGCTCTTGACATGCTCGAGTGTGGCAGCAATTTCGCGATCCTGTCTGTCGAATTGGTCCACCAATCCTGCAGCTTCTGCCCTTTCCTCCCTTAATGCGGCTTCGGCATCGGCGAGCTTCTTGGCCGTGGCCAGCATTTCCTTTCTAGTGGCCTCTAGAGCCTCCGGATCTGCGGCGTCGCCCGGGGTTATAGGTTTGTTAAGAACTGCTCGTGCAACCATCTCTTCAGCTGACAGGAGTTCCTCCGAGGAAGACTCCCTACGGGGTCGCTCCCGTGACATTGGAGATCCTTGGTGGGACGGCTGAGGGTCAGATTGGTTGGTTGCCTCTTCTGATCCGGCTTGTCCCAGCCGCTGCTACGGTTGCGAGAACCTCGCTTAGGCCGGGCGGAGTCGACTTCGGGCTGATCACCGAAACCGTACTCCCTAGCTTGCGGTTAAACTCGTCGCATCCATGGAGGGGTATCTCCGGAAATTGGGCTCGCATTGCCCAAAATCGACTCTTCAACCGGAGTTTCGCTTTCTCCGACAGAGCTCAGCCTGATCCGGATCCGCGCCGTTTTCCGGTGCCTCTACCTCGCTCGTGACCAGCTCCGTCTTCTTGAGGGGCGGTTCCGGCGGTATGGGCCAAGAAGTGTACGAAGTGGCACCTCTGCTTTTCTAACACCTCGGGAGACCCGGGCGGATCCGCATTGGTCTTCCACCGTTCTTTCCTGCTCGGGGCGGATTGGGTGGGCTTTGAAAATTCCAGATCCGAGGCGGAACCTTCCTTGGGAAGCTCCCGCATCTCAGATCGGATCTTCGCGACGAGCCGTCCAGCTCCGCGGCGGTCGCGTCTGCGTTACTTACCGGTGGGTTTCCGTCGGAATCGACGGTTTCCCCGATGAAGATGTGTATGCCGCCAATCGGGACGATGGAGAGCTTGACGGGGTTTGTCCTAGCCGGAATCCAACACTCATCCGGAGGGACGATCGGCAGATTTCCGGCGTAGAGGACGCGCCCCACAGCCGATGGTGTCGTCGTAGCTTCCCATGGCGGAACCCTCCCGGTTCCGGCCTCCGTACGCCACAGGCCCCACGGTGGGCGCCAACCGTCGTTGCCCATCGATGGTACCTCGGAGGAGGGATCCTCACGAGGGGGAGAAGAAGTAGGGGCCATAGGGCGGAGTGCACACGGGACGGTGGTACGCGATTTACCCAGCTTTCGGAACACCCGCACGATGACAGGGCCTACTGCTGCTTGTCTGGAATTATCTGGGTGCTTTCGCGTTGTTACAATGAGTTGTGGTTGTGCCTCTAAGGCTCCCAGGATCCGGCTTATATAGGCGCACGGATCTAGGGTTTACATGGAGAGTCCTAGCCGGAATACAAGTTGCCTAACTACGGTTCAATGTCTTGCCGTGTACGTCAAGTATCCGCCTTCCTTCAAGTACGTGCCGGATCCGGATACTTCATGGGCCTCCACGGATCCGGCCTCCTTCGTAGGTCGGTAGAGATCCGGCTTCCTGTTCCTGGGCTGGACTTCATCCTTCATGATCTACAAAGAATCGGGCCGCCCGATGGGCCACATGCCTCACCACCAACTATGGGCCACCCGGGCTTGCCGGATCTAGGCCATGCCGTTGATATACCCATAAAGTATACCCACAACAGTTAGTCACACGGTGAACACGATGTGCTCGTGTTGTGCGATAGCAAAATAGTAAATGGTGTAGCAAATTATGTGGGCCCACGTGTACACAGTCCCGCCGGACATGTGCATGCAAAGCGACAGTTGGATGGAGGATGACGACGAACAGCGTCAACATCCGGTCGGAGCCCAAGGTGGGTAGAGACCGGTGGTTCTAGGAGATCCATGGCCACCATCGTATTCAGTCATCAACTCCCTTCCAATGTATGCTATGTGCTCGATAAAAGTGTCCGTCACAATCTTCATTCACTTTGAAAAAAGTGGAAGACAATTGCTTTGGGCTGACAAAGAACAAAAAATGCAAGGAAGATGCTTGGTGAGTTGGGATACTATATGCAAGCCTAAGAAGTAGGGAGGATTGGGAGTACTAAATCTAAGAGTACAGAATCAAGCATTGCTGATGAACAACTTATATAAATTCTATAATCACAAGGATATACCCTGGGTAAGCCTCATTTGACAAGCATATTATAATAACAGAGGTGCACCACATGCCATTACTCCTCAAGGCTCCTTCTGATGGAGAGATTGTATGTCACTAAATGATAAATTCAGAAGCATATTCACTTATGGAAAGATAAATGGGATGAATCTTATAAGGAACTAGTGGATACCCCGCGCGTTGCTGCGGGCGTTAGAGATGATTTTTTACGTGCAAGAAATAATATGAACAATCTATGCAAATAATGTTTATTTTCATGTATTGTTATAAAGTGCAAGATAGCTATACAAAATAGGCAGCATGGATCTGAAATATATTGATAACTGCAATAATTACAAAAATATTAACAACTGCAATAAAGAAGGCATTTGGTTGAAACAAAAGTGCGAGTTTTCGTGTGTCCATCCAAATAAATGAAAAAGATCAACCAGTTTTCCAAATAATATTAAATTGAAGAACGGATATCTACATATTCATCTTGGCAATTGGTGTTCGGTTTTCCTGTTCTGCAGCCTTTCTAATTAAAGATACACATGCAAATCTTGCATCCAATCCAGATTACATTGAACTCCTAGATGGATAAAACTCAGAAACGACCACAACTTTTTCCAGGCTATTCTGGATCCTAACACTATATCTCCTTGAAACATGACACAGGAGATGCCAATTACAGTACATTTATATGACCTATAATTTAAATTTAGAGTGGCTCATAGAAGAAGGGGGTTGAAGACATGAACATACAATCTTGAACATCTTTACTGGACCGAGAATATTAACTGACGTAAAATCTTATTCTCCCACCGAATGGCTGCAAGAAAGAAAGACATAAAACACATAGATATAAATACATAGGATAGATGATATAATTCAGAGAGAGGAGGGCCAGGTCAGATACCAGTACGCACAACGAACTCATATGGAGCCTTGAATATAAACTCGAAGAGTGATTATTGCACGATCTAACCTACAAAGAAACCAGAATTAGTCTAAAAAGACTGCAGCTTGTGCAAGCAGGAATAACCACCAAATAAGAAGCTAGTCATATCTACAAAGTATGGGCCCTTGGTGAACTCATTGGCCGTCCTGCACAGGCACATCAACTAATCAACGAAGGCTTCGAGTCGGCCCCCATCCCTCGGCCCCCTTGCAGACTGCTCAAGGCCCCATCAGGAGGAAATATTAGAGAGCTGCTCCACACCAGTGTCCCGATTGGATTCATCGTATGGAGGCACGTTGGCACAGGGTCGGCGTGGTGACACATGAGCTGAAGATAGCGGCACCAAGGCCATAGAGGAGGCACTTTAGCGTATACGGCGCCGTCCACTTTCCAGCTCTCGCTTCTGGTTCTTCTCCATCAGTCGCCATGGCTTGTCTGGTGGTGGTCATGTTGTAGCCGAGTCGTTTTCCGGTGAGGATTTCAGAGCGAGGGTGATTGCATATTTATAAGACGAAGCAGAGGAAGAGTAAGAGGTACTGGATCCAAGGAGTCACTTGCATATTTATAAGACGAAGTAGAGGAAGAGTAAGACGTATTGGATCCAAGGAGTCACATGGTAGTGGCCATTAATGTGAAGAAAACGAATGGATGAAGTGAAGCGTCATCATCGCTCAAAATTATAGTTTGTGGCTAAAATATAAATAAATATACACAAAAGCGGATGATGTGCCATTGCTGTAGGTGTGAACTAATGACCGTAGATTTGAAATCCAATGGATAAAAATAATTGGGATGATGTGACTGCATAAGATTTCAGCTTGCAAACATTAAATACATCTAAGTGGGGATGAACTTTATAGATATTATAGATTGGATATGCCTCAACTATACTCCTTTGCCAAAGATCAAGAACAAAATATGGCCTCGGTACACAATATTACAGAAGAGGATATTTATGATATGTTCCATCTGCCTCTATCTATCCTGGCACATCAACAATTACACACACTATATGAGAAAATACAGAGCATTCAGTTCAATGAGGAAAATGATGTGTGGACAATAAATGCAGGTGAATCATATTTATCGATAAAGAAAGTTTATAAAATTCTTATTGGGGAGCATGCAGCACATAAAACTATCACCAGTATATGGAAGACATGTAATATTCCAAGACAAAAGTTCTTTGCCTGGTTATTGCTACAAGGGAGATTAAATACTAAAGAAATGATGAAAAAGAAGAACTTCTATGTGGAATACTCTGATTGTGTATTATGTGAGGAATGTACTGAAGAAGACCATATGCACCTATTTTTTGAGTGCGCATTCAGCTTGAGTTTCTGGTGGGCTCTAGGCATTAAATGGAATACAGATTTATCTATCAAGGATATGGTTGAAGCAAGGGAAAGATATAATATCAATTTTCCTATGGAGATAGTCATTACAGGCTGCCGGAGTATTTGGGACCAAAGGAATGATGCCATATTTAATAACAATGTACCTAGCCTATCTAGATGTTTATGCAAATTTAAAACTTATGTGAAAACTAATATGCATAGGGCCAAGCCTAGTCTCAAGGAAGGCATGCAATCTTGGTTATATACATTGTGATCAAGGACTTCATGAGAAGTTGTTTGTACATATTTATGTTGGTTTTATATAAATGAAAAATGACCCAATAGGGAGCTTTTCCCTACTGTTTTTGTGCAAAAAAAAAAAAAATCGTATGCTTTCGGCGGCAGAGCAAGCACCCCAAACGTGACTGGGCTGACTTCTTCCGCTTGCACCAGTAGGAAGAACTAATGTGCATGGACTCAGGCCCGTATGGGTCATATGTGCTAAATGTACAACCGTACATGGCCTCCACATGATTAGGGTCTCCAATTTTCCTAAAATGACTGCTAGTTGTACTATTAATGATCGTGATTAGTGAGTAGTTGTGTAAAGCTTGCTCGTTTTCTCGCTTTATATTCCCCGTCTATCACACACACACATTTACTCTCTCACTTCCAACTATACATGGCCATGGGAAGCCCGGCCAGGCCCGAAATTTCCGGGCTTGGGCCAACCCGATCATCCCCGTGGGCCTGGCCTGGGCAATAAATTTAGGCCTGATGACTATGATGGGCCGGGCCTAGGTTTGAGAAATGCATGAAATAGGGAAGAGGACCGGCCCAAAGCTCGACGGGATTTTGCAGTGATGGGCCGGGCTTGGGCCTAAAAGTTAGTCCCAATGATCGGGCCGGGTCGGGCCTAGGCCTAGGTTTTTTGATTCGGGCTTTGTTAGGCCCAGACCGAAGCTCGTCCCGGCCCGAAGAATGCCCAGTTATACTTTCAACTAAACTATTAGTCTGTCTTGGTTAAGTGGAGGAGACTAGATCGAACACTTGTAGATGATGTGAATGGGATTGCTTTGCATACAGTTGTTATCACCAGATTTTGGCCAAATCAGGAGGTGGGCCGTAAGAGAGATGGGCTTGGAAGATTACACGTAGAAGATCTCTGAAGCGGCCTTGCACGAGGAGTTTGGGCTCGATTGCCCGTGTATCTTTAATTATGGTAGATTGTATCTTAGATTAAAAGTTAGAGTTTGTATCGTGCACGGTGGGGGTTATTCCCACGTTAGAAAGTCCCCTGGACTATAAATATGTATCTAGGGTTTATGGAATAAACAACAACCAACGTTCAACCAAACAAATCAATCTCGGCGCATCGCCAACTCCTTCGTCTCGAGGGTTTCTACCGGTAAGCGACATGCTGCCTAGATCGCATCTTGCGATCTAGGCAGCACAAGCTCCACGTTGTTCATGCGTTGCTCGTACTGAAGCCTTGTTGATGGCGAGCAACGTAGTTATCATAGATGTGTTAGGGTTAGCATAGTTCTTCGTGTAACATGCTATCATAGTGCAACCCTTGCATGTCTAGCCGCCCTCACACCTATCTTAGGTGTGGGGGCGGCACCCCGCTTGATCATTATTTAGTAGATCTGGTCCGTTACGATTGCTCCTTGTTCTACAAGGATTAGTTTAATATCTGCAATAGTTAGGCCTTACAAAGGGGGGGAGGATCCAGCGGCGCGTAGGGTGTCGTTGGCTAGTCCTAAACAGGATGTTCCGGGGATCAACTTCGTGTTGGTTTTTAGGCCTTGTTTAGGATCGGCTTACGATCACCGTGCGTGGCCGCGAGGCCCAACCTGGAGTAGGATGATCCGATTATGCGGTGAAAACCCTAAATCGTCGTAGATCTCATTAGCTTTATCTTGATCAAGCAGGACCACCATATATTCGTGCACCCCGTACGAATCATGGGTGGATCGGCTCCTTGAGCCGATTCACGGGATAACTCGAGAGCCGATCGAGGCTCGTATTTAATGTTTACGTGTATGCCATGCAGGAAACTAAGCGAGGCATCTCCATCACCTTCCCGACCAGGTATAGGTCAGGTGGCACGCCCTTGCAATCAGCATCGGACGTGTGACCGAAAGCTTTGCGGGCCGTCGCTCGGAGGGACCTCAGCCAGCCGCAGCTCTAGGTTGTTCCCGGCTCTACGGTGTTGCCCGTCGCTGCCCGCCGGTGGGTTTCTGACGACAACACATTCTGGCACGCCCGGTGGGACGAGCTTCTACATCAACCACATCGCCATCTACATCTGAGATGGCGGACGGCACGCCAGTCACCTACGAGGAGCTGCCCGACGAGCTCAAGAAGAGGTATGACGAGATCAAAGTCACCCTCGAAGCCGACCTCATCGGCTCTTTTCAGAGAACCCGTTCACATGGCATCAGATGGAAGGGGTTCTCACCGCAAGGTGCACTCGATGGGATAGACCTCTCGCCCCGTCGGAGGAACGCACCCGGTCCCTGCGGCAGGAGATCAACTACTTGGTGGCTCACTCGCTACACCGCCACTCTGAGAACCTGGTCAACACGTTGGAGCGTGTCGCTCTTCGCGTGATCCAGGAGATCATGAGGCACCAGTACTCGCCGTCAGGACCAGCTCTCGGGACGCATCAAGGAGAGTTGCCACTCCGAGTCCCGTCCACCGCTGCCATATGCGTTGGCAGCACCGAGAAATGCCGGCTACACCGGCATTCGTCGTCTACAAGATTGGTGGTGACCCTAGTGACTACCAGTTCTTGCCCGAGGCGCCTAAGGAGATCCCTCACGGGTACACGTGCACGTATGTGCCAGATTGTGGCAATTGGGCACTCACAAACCAGGCCACAACATCAGGGACTTCTGGGAAAATAGGAGGGACGTCAGCGACAGAGCTTGAGAAGCAGATGTGGCTAACTAAGTACGCCACCCCGACGAACCTCCATAGCTCAGCTCCTGCAGTTGGCTCAGAGCTGGAAAAGCAAACATGGCTGGCTAAGTTCGCCACCCCGGCGAATCTTCAGAGTTCAACTCCTGCAGCCAGCGACGGCGGATCAGATCGGTACTATACCGAGAGACCGAGTTCGGCATGGTGCCGAAAAGGAGGGCAATCGGCTATTCCAAGCCGTACCCCGACGATTACGAGATGATCCCGCTGCCACCTAAATATCGGCTCCCCGATTTCTCCAAATTCGGTGGATCGGATGGTTCCAGCTCCATCGAGCACGTCGGCCGATATTTGGCGCAACTAGGACCGGCTTCGGTGTCGGACCAACTACGCGTGAGGCTCTTCTCACGGTCCCTCACGGGATCGGCTTTCGGATGGTACACCTCTTTGCCACCGGACTCCATCCGGACTTGGAAGCGGTTGGAAGAGCGAGTTCCACATGCGGTACCATTCGAGAGGCTTCCGAGTCCGGCATTGCCGATCTAGCGCAACTACGTCGAAGCGCGGAGAAGCCGTGACGAATACATCCGGCGCTTCAGGAATCTTAGGAACCGATGTTATTCGGTTCGTATAACTGAAAAAGAAGCAGTCGAGTTGGCAGTAGCAGGCCTTGCAACACAGCTCAAGGACATGGCCTCCCAAGCAGATTATCCCTCGCTGGCGCACATGGTTCAGAAACTATCGGCATATGAACAGCGCCACCCGGACCTGTACCAAGACAAGTTCAAGCGTGCAGTAGTCCTGGTCGATGCAGAGGAAGACGAAGTTCCTGCGGGAGACCAAGAGGTAGCAGTGGCTGAATGGACTCGGGGAGGAACCCCCGTGTCCTGCAAATGGGTAAAGCCACCAGGCCCACCCAGGGGATTTGATTTTGACGTGACTAAGACTGAGCAAATCTTCGACCTCCTGCTCAAGGAGAAACAGTTGAAGATACCTGAAGGTCTCAAATTCCCCACGGTGCAAGAGCTGAACGGAAAGCCATACTGCAAATGGCACAACTCGCTCTCCCATGCCACCAACGACTGCGAGGTATGGCGTCAGCACATCCAAGCGGCGATAGAAAAGGGGCGTCTAATTTTCAACCAGTACGCCATGAAGGTCGACACCCAGCCCTTTCCCGCCGTTAACATGGTGGAGTGCACTTACCCTGAAGGTTGCCAGCCAGGATCCTCGTTCAGCATCAACATGGTAGGACCGGGGAACCACTCTGGCAAAGATGGAGACGAGGGCAGCTGCTCTCGTAGCAAGGACACAGAGGAAGCCGCTCCACGCGATCGGCTCCGTCATGATGGCAAGCGCTACGTCACAGAGGGAGAAGTGAAGAACATGAGATATCAGCGACCCCTCTCTGATCACCTCCTCAACAAGTATGTGAGTCAGTATGACCAACGCCGACATCCACCGATGATGATGAGAGAGATCGTCTGGCTAGAGAAGCCAGAAGACATCGTCGGCACGATCGCGATGAGGAGGAGCACGAGCGCCGTGCCATAGGACAATCAAGGGAGCAAGATGACAACGCCAGGCACTGGGACTGCCCCTTCTTCAGACACTACTGGGATTCAGGAATGAGCCGATTGCCCACAATCGGCAATTGCCCAGAATGCAACCAGAAGAAGAAGGAGGCAGCCAACGTGTCCGTGTTCGAGCGCTTAGGGCCTCTCCGCCACAAAGCAAACGTGCCGAGTCCCCTCGGTGGGCAGATCTCGAGGATTCCGAAGACGAGGGACAAGAAGGAGAAGAAGACAGGTACCACCGTCCAAGGTGGTGCCCTGACGGACTCAGCCGTTCACAAAAGCGCAGGGTTCAGCGATTGCGCGGCCTGGAGGAAGCCGAAAGGTTATACCTGCATACTTTAAGGAAGGCACGACCTGATCTAGCTGCAAAGGTTCAGCGAACCCTGGATGAAGAGGGTCGTCCACGGAAAATGGAGTGGCGCCCCAAACAAAGGAAAGCCGATGATGAAACATCGGCTGGCACAAACATGGTGCTCGTCCTTCCGACGGAGCTTAGTGCTCCACGATTCTACGATGCACTCAAGGTGGACGACAGCAGGCGCATCAAGTCAGAGGTTGGGCTGGTTTTATCTACCAGCCTGACCGAGTAGCAAGATTAAACCAATGAGCAAACGGGGTGAGGCTGATCCTTGTGATCGGCCCCAAAAATTATGAAGGAACATTACAGAACCTTCAGTCAGCGCTCCAATGGATATGGAGGCCGATTCCAGCAATCGGCCAAAATTATCTTCACTACGTGTTCTGCTTATGTTCAGCATCGATCCACGGGGCAGCGGCCACGTCGGCAGATGAAAGTCAGCACGAATCCTTACGGAGCCGACGTGCAAGTGCAGTGCCCTGGCTAACCATAGAAGCCGATATCTGCAGTCATTTGGCAGATTCGGCTCGGGGGGCATACAGTCAGATGAACATGTGCAGATAAGCGTGTGTAAACATGCGTGCATTGAAACATTGGGGGCCGATTAAGAAAAATCGGCCGAATAAAAAAAATTTTGCGCAAGAAGCGAAGCCGATGCGCAGCCATGAGACCAAGACCTACTGGCTATATGCTCAAAGTTCACGTCGACATCGACGATCTGTGCATCCTCGCCGGTATCCTCGCCTTGATTAAGGCTCGGGGGGCAGTTAACTTGGTAGATGCTCTGATTTGGGAGCCGATTGGAGTCACATCGACTGGCCCTGCATTATGATCTTCTCTGAGGTAGTGAGGTGTTGTAGAAAAAGACTACTGAAGCTATGGAGAGGAATCGGGAAAGGAGGCCGTCGGCTTTTACAAGTTTTAGACCATCCTGAAAGGGACTGGATTCTCAAAATAGCCGATGAGTAGTCATCGGCTAAGGGATTGCGAAAAATTATGGTCAGATATCAAATCGCAGTCTGAAATTGAGAAGTGCTTGACCAACGGGCTACTCGGCATGTGAGTCCGGCTTCACGGGCGTCCAAAAGAGAAGAAGTCCGATACGTTGCTATCGGTCTTGGCATAACAGGCGGAAGGAATGGAATTGGAGTAATTGAAGGATGAATTGAAAGAACAATTTCATTAATTCAAAGGAGCGGCTTTACAAGAAAGAGCCGATGGCTCTCAAAAGAGGGATCCGGTGCCTAGTGCACTTGCTACTACTAGTCCTATTCTACTAGTCGTCGCTGTCCTCGTCATCACCGCCGTCGATGTCGTCGGCGCTGCTCCCAGAAGCTCCTCGTCGCTGCTGCCCCGGCCTTTGGTCGGAGCTTCATCTTCCTCGTCATCATCATCATCCTCGCTGTCCGCCCAAGAGCGGAAGCGTTTCGTCGGCGGGTACCCAGCGGAAGAGGAAGATTCATCTTCCTCCTCCTCTTCTCCTTCTTCGTCGTCATCTTCGTCCTCGCTGTCCGCCCACATGCGGGAGCGCTTCTTCGGTGGGAGCTTGGCGGAGGGGGAGGCCTGAGAGGGAAGAGGAAGAGGAAGACATTGCTACAGGAGGAGGGGGTTTTTTGGTGCCGATAGCTAGAATAGAGGAAGGTGATGAAGAGGGCTAATCGATTGGCACAGTTAAATAATGGGAAGCCTGGTGGAAATTTAATGCCATTACAGTTTCCGAGGAGATGACGCCAGAGCTATCGAATTTTGCAGAGAAGCTGAGAAGACAGGGCATAATGATAACGGATACTGCAACGGCTCTGCTCTGCCACGACATGACCCTTCAGAGGAAAAAAGTGGTTTTAGAATTATCATTGCCAAAACCAGGGGGGCATGTGTTATCACCAGATTTTGGCCAAATCAGGAGGTGGGCCGTAAGAGAGATGGGCTTGGAAGATTACATGTAGAAGATCTCTGAAGCGGCCTTGCACGAGGAGTTTGGGCTCGATTGCCCGTGTATCTTTAATTATGGTAGATTGTATCTTAGATTAAAAGTTAGAGTTTGTATCGTGCACGGTGGGGGTTATTCCCACGTTAGAAAGTCCCTCGGACTATAAATATGTATCTAGGGTTTATGGAATAAACAACAACCAACGTTCAACCAAACAAATCAATCTCGGCGCATCGCCAACTCCTTCGTCTTGAGGGTTTCTACCGGTAAGCGACATGCTGCCTAGATCGCATCTTGCGATCTAGGCAGCACAAGCTCCACGTTGTTCAGGCATTGCTCGTACTGAAGCCTTGTTGATGGCGAGCAACGTAGTTATCATAGATGTGTTAGGGTTAGCATAGTTCTTCGCGTAACATGCTATCGTAGTGCAACCCTTGCATGTCTAGCCGCCCTCACACCTATCTTAGGTGTGGGGGCGGCACCCCGCTTGATCATTATTTAGTAGATCTGGTCCGTTACGATTGCTCCTTGTTCTACAAGGATTAGTTTAATATCTGCAATAGTTAGGCCTTACAAAGGGGGGGAGGATCCAGCGGCGCGTAGGGTGTCGTTCGCTAGTCCTAAACAGGATGTTCCGGGGATCAACTTCGTGTTGGTTTTAGGCCTTGTTTAGGATCGGCTTACGATCACCGTGCGTGGCCGCGAGGCCCAACCTGGAGTAGGATGATCCGATTATGCGGTGAAAACCCTAAATCGTCGTAGATCTCATTAGCTTTATCTTGATCAAGCAGGACCACCATATATTCGTGCACCCCGTACGAATCATGGGTGGATCGGCTCCTTGAGCCGATTCACGAGGATAACCTGAGAGCCGATCGAGGCTCGTATTTAATGTTTACGTGTATGCCATGCAGGAAACTAAGCGAGGCATCTCCATCACCTTCCTGACCAGGTATAGGTCAGGTGGCACGCCCTTGCAATCAGCATCGGACGTGTGACCAGAAAGCTTTGCGGGCCGTCGCTCGGAGGGACCTCAGCCAGCCGCAGCTCTAGGTTGTTCCCGGCTCTACGGTGTTGCCCGTCGCTGCCCGCCGGTGGGTTTCTGACGACAACAACAGTAACTAGGTTTCATACGAAGTTTACAAATGCTTTTTATTAATACTCCCTCTCATTCAAATCAATTGACTTTATTTTGTCTAGATACACATGTATGTATACTAAAACTTAACTATATATATAGGAACCTAGACAAAGTGAAGCCAATTAGTATGAGCCGGAGGGAGTATAAAATTCTTTAAGAATTTTTTTGGCTATTTTTACTTTTAATAAAAATTGTTGTAATTGATGATTTTCATTGTAAGGCCTAAGTTCAAATTTAGCTCAGGGCCCCTAATTTCTCAGGTACGGCCCTGCATGGACTGCCTCATTGGGCAGCCACCTCATCTCAGGTGTGCTAGGTTCCTGGACCGCACCCTGGATGTCATCATGGAGTGGATCTGGCGTCACGATCCTCAATTGGAGACGCTCGACGCACCACCACCGTCTCCACCTATTGTTAGGACGAACAATGTGTGTGTCCTTTCACATGGACTAAGGCCGCATGCTTGGCAGTGACTGAATCTTCTAGCCATTAATGGGATAGAATGGGTTGCGTTGCTGGGTAGCCAGACCGCGACCTAATTTTTGTTTAGGGAACGAGCTAAACGAATAAAATCAGATCATCTGCATGGTCTGTTGAAGATGCTCGGAGGCCAGCCGAATCCAAGCATCGCATGTCCGGCTAGCAAACCCTGGGGACATCTCCAACGGGCCGACGCATTTCGGACGCCAAAATTGTCCGCGCGCGTCTGTTTGCGTTGGCCCGCGGACACGAAATTGATCGTTTTTTTTACCGCGCGTCCGTTTGCGTCTGGGGGTGCTTCCAGTGGAGCGACATATTTGCACATCCGCATGAATTGGGATGTTTTAAACAACAAAGTAAACTTGTTCAAAGTAGTCTCAGTTATTATATCCAAATTCTTAAAAGTCTACATAAAAATATGATGGTATTGATCTCTACACATTGTCTTCATGACTAGCCAATACCCACTGATGCTCAATCAGATCCGTCTATAGGCGTCTGGACCTGTTATCATCAGTGATTTCCACATTCATATGCAGATACTCCTGCCGGAATGATGCCCCAATGATTGGCACAACCAACTCACCTTGGAAATCCCATTGGTGCTCATTGCGACCATCAGGATGCTCGTTCTCAACGATCATGTTGTGCATGCTCACGTAATAGATCATCACCTCATGCATGGTCTTCAGTGAACGTGTTCTTGCCGGGTGATAATGACAATTACCCGCCGAGCTTGGAGCACACCAAATTCACGCTCCACATCTCTCCTGCAAGCCTCTTGTATGTTGGCAAACCTCTTCGTCTTTTCCGTGTTTGGATTACAGACATTCTTCACCAGTGTGGTCCAGTTAGGGCAGGTGCCATTAGTAAGATAATATGGTTTGACATATTCATTTCCACTGATCTTGTAGCTCACCCGGAGAGCTTTGCCTTTCATAAGCATGTTGAAAACGGGTGATCGGTACAGCACAGTGATGTCATTGTTGGAACCGGCCATGCCAAACAATGAATACCAAATTCATAAATCTTGTGATATCACTGCTTCAAGAATGGCAGTGCTTCCCTCCGCATGGCCATTGTACTGACCCTGCCATCCAGATGGATAGTTCTTCCACTCCCAATGCACGCAATCTATATTGTCGATCTTTCTTGGGAACCCTCTAGACACGTTGATAGACAACAGCCGTCTTATATCCTCAACTGTTGGATCCCTATAATAATGTTCTCTGAACACGGCAATCACAGATCGGCAAAACTTGTACATGGACTCAAGGCATCTGCTCTCACCCATTCGAAGATACTCGTCGAATATATCATTAGGCATTCCATAGGATGGCATGCAAATAGCTGCGGAACATTTTTGGTACGAGGGTGAACCTAGCGCATATGTTGCATCAGGCCCGCATTGGAAGTAGGGGTCGTAGTCTCTGACACCCCGTAGAATGATGATAACCCACAAGTGTAGGGGATCGCAACAGTCTTCGAGGAAAGTAACCCAAATTTATTGATTCGATACGTACAAGGGGAAGTAAAGAATACTTATAAGTCTTAACAATGGAGTTGTCAATTCAGCTGCACCTGGAAAATCACTAGTAACAGGGGTGATGTGAAAGCAGCAGTAATATGGAAGCAATGGCAATAGTAACACATCAACAATAGTAGTAACACAGAGAAGATGGCACCAGAAAGTGTTCCCAGCTATCTACACTAGTGGCAACTCTCCAAATAACATGTGTTGGGTGAACAAATTACAGTTGGGCAATTGATAATTGTGAGGGCATGACAATGCATGCTATGATAAGATAAAGTTTACTGTAGTATTTAATTGGGCATTACAACATAATACATAGACCGTAATCCAACTTCGTCTATGACTAATAATCCACCTTCAGGTTATCATCTGAACTGCTTCTAGTATTAAGTTGCAAGCAACATATAATCGCATTAACAATGTGTGTAAAGTAAACAATAGAATTACCCTTGGATAAAACATTGTTAGTTTCTCCCTAGTAGCAACAACACATCTACAACCTTAGATGTTATTGTCACTCTTCCAGAAAACTAGAGGCATGAACCCACTATCGAGCACCTCTTGGAGATACATGCAACTACTTGATCAGGACAATCACAAGTACCGAGATCATGCAAGATCTTAAATAACAGTAGTATGATAATATGATGAACAATTTGATCACAATTCCACAATTTATCGAATCTCAACAAACACAACACCGATTATATCACATGGATCTCAATCATGTAAGGCAGCTCATGAGATCATTGTATTGAAGTACATGGGAGAGAGAGTACCAAATATCTACAGTCGAGAACCCGTAGTCCAGGGGGAACTACTCACGAACCATCATGGAGTCGAAGTGGAGGCGATGGAGTCGATGGAGATGGCTCTGGGGGTCAATCCCCATCCCGGCAGGGTGCCGAAACAGGAACTTCTGACCCCCGAAAATCGTCTGGACGATGGCGACGGTGACGGAACTTTTCGTGAACGAAGGCTCTGGCATTCAAGTTTTTTGCGTCAAAGGCTTTATATAGGCGGAGGAGATAAGTCGGTGGGGTGCCGGGTGGCCCCACACCACTCCTTGGCGCGGCCAGGGGCTGGGCCGCACCAAGGCATGGCCTGGCCGGCTCCTGGCCCCCCTCAGTCTCTCCTCTGGACTCTGTATTCCTGGCCCCCCAGGAGTAGGTAAGTGATAACAAAGATAATTTTTGCGGTGACATGAAGCCAACACAATCTTGATCAAGTTATTGTAAAAGCATTGTGAGCTGGGATCAAAGTACTCTAAAAATAGTAATGATAGATATAATTCAATAGAACTTAGCAACTATGTTATAGCAAGAGAAGTAACTCAAACAAAAGATCATGAATAATAATGCATTGAAAGCAACTGTTTGTTTATGGGCATAGCGAAAACATAACAAAGTGATATTCAGCTTGTCCTTTATGAATTAGCAAAACATAAATGCAAGGAGACCTTTAAGTTTAGAGGGTGACTAGATACAAATAATTTGAGAACAAGCAATAATCATAATCATGCATCAATCAATAATAAATTTTGGACTATGCACATTATATGACAACTATGATCTCTTAGTGGTCATAAACTAAGAAGGTGAAGACTCAACACAAAAGTAAAAGAAAGGCTCTGCGCAGAGGGAAGCAGGGATCACTCATGTGTTAGAGCTTTTTATTTCGCATAAAACAGAGGTGTTGAAAATGTATTTCCAGAGGTATGTATGTCTATGTCAATGACTGGTATCAAATGATCTATCATCTCCTTCATATTTAATGGCCTCAATAGCGGCTCCCATAGAGAGAACAAAAAGTTCCTCTGATCATTTGTTTGAACAAGCTAACTTCATGATTTCTTCTTAAGTACATAGTGTTAGGAGATTTTGATTATGTGTTTAATTTAAGTGGGTTGGGCATCCGCGCTGTCTCTTTTTGCAATATTAAGGACTAGCATATTATGCATGCTAGTCAAGCTGTGAAGCCATAATAAACATGAAAGAGATGATAAAGCATTCAATATTCTCATGAGCTAAAGCAAAACATAAAACATGTAATAATTTTGAAGGTTTAAAGGTAGCACACACGCAATTTACTTTGGAGTGGCGGTGAAATACCACATATAGGTAGGTATGGTGGACACAATTGGCAAATATATTTTTTGGTGGTTGAATGCACGAGTAGAGCTCATACTCAGTACAGGCAAAGGCTAGCAAAAGACTGAGAGCGACCAACTAAGAGATCAATAATGGTCATAATCATGCATATCGACAAAACATTATTAATCAAAGCATAAAGTGATATTATAAGTAAGAAACTAAATGGTCATAGGGTCTTGAGGTGACTGCTTTGTAGTCAAAACATGGTGTAAGCATGTGCCAAGTCGACCCAATAACAGCATTAAAGGAGAATACCACAATACTACGCTTTTGTATGATGGAAACAACACATGATTCTTTCAATGACGCATTAAGCACTCTCAGATATTTGAGACAAGTCATGCTAAAACAATATTTTACTAAGCATATAATAATAATATCATCCAACATGACATACCAAAGTCTATGCCTCAGTCTAAACAAGCTTTCTTTTTTGCATCACTATAAGCATGAAACATTTTACTCGTCTCCAACACCAATCAACTTATTTGAAATAGCTCTTAGAGATTAAAAACAATATGGACCAGAGAGATAATCATACATAAATAAAGAATAATATCGAGCTCTAAACAAAATTCAAATGGAAGAACAAGAGCTAACGCGGTACTAGAAAACTAGAACATTCGCAGAACAATAACAACGAAAACTAGACCGTTTTACGCAATTAAAACGGAGCGTGTCTCTCTCCAAAACAAATATGTTGGGGTCCAACCATATACTACAACAACAAAAAAGTAAGAACACAAATAAAGACACTCCAAGAACAACACATAGCATATGAAGCAATAAAAATATAGTGTCTTTAAAGATGACCTGATATTTTTGTGATGAAGAAGGGGATGCCTTGGGCATCCCCAAGTTTTGATGCTTGTACCACTTGGATATTTCTTGGGGTGGAATGGGCATCACCAAGCTTGAGCTTTTGTCTGTTCTTCATTCATCACATCATTCTTCTTTTTCTACACTTGAAAACTTCCTTCATACAAAACTTCACACAATTCTCATTAGCAGCATTAGGGAATGAAAATAACAAATCCACTTGGTTCAGTTCTAACATAAATAAAATATCCGTTAAAATTTTTAGCTACTGTATAAATTTCTTTTAAAAGCTCTTTCTCTTAAAAGTACTGAAAAAATAAGAAAATATCAAGAGGCGAATGCTAATGGTGATAGAAATCTATCAAAGCAGAATACCAGGTAAAGATCGATTTTTTTCGAAAATCCTCTGTTGCTCAGATTGAAAAGTGCAAAACTAATGAAAGTTAGATATAAACCTAGGGCATATGCTCAAAAATTGGCAGCTCAAAATTACGTACTGGCTTGGAGTACGCACTTTTACGGCAACAGCTCAGAATCTGTTTCTAGACAACAATTTTCTCAAATCTTACTTTCTTCCTATTAGAGGCCACTCTTGGCACAAAAATGAAGTAAAAATGATAAGAAGAGGTTGTTACATAGGCAACAACTTTCAAGACTAAAAAAAAAGAAATTACAGAAAATAAACATGGGTTGTCTCCCATAAGCGCTTTTCTTTAACGCCTTCCAGCTAGGCTCGATAGTTTTAATGATGCTCGCATGAAAATAGAAAATGAAGCAAAAGGAGCATCACGAAGAAAATTCAAAACACTTTTAATTCTAATCCACTTACTATGCATAGGAATCTTGTACATAAATAAATTCACAAAGAACAAAGTGACAAGCATAGGAAGATAAAACAAGAGTAACTTCAAAACTTTCAGCATGTAGAGAGGTGTTTTAGTACCATGAAAACTTCTACAACCATATTTTTCTCTCTCATAATAATTTTGAGTAGCATCATGAATAAACTAAAAAATATAACTATCACATAAAGCATGCTTTTCACGATCTACAAACACATAATTTTTATCAAGCTAAAAAATAGTGGGATTAAAACATTCAAAAACCACTTTTAACAATTTTATAACAAGATGATTGATCATTCTCAAGAGGTATGGGGCTCCAAGATAAAGTCAAAATCCCTCCAATCTAATTTTCAGTAGTAGTACAATTAATATTATCAACCAATATAGGACCATCATCTAGAGTTTTATCGTAAACATTTTATAAGCAAAACTCTTTAGTACCATGCATTTCGAAGTTAGGCACAAATAAAGGATTATCATAACATTTATCAAAATAGCATAGATTATCATAGAACATGAGCATAATTATTATCACAATTTTTACTCATAGTAGATATTTCAAGAGAATCCACATGAACATAACATTCATCCTCCTTTGGTAAGCATGGGGACAATCAAATAATGTAAGGGATAAAAAGTTACTCTCCTTATAAGGTAGGTATGGGTAGCTAATCCATTCTTCCTCCTTTTGTTCATCACTCTCCTCCTTTTTTTCATCTAATGAGCTTTCAGGTTCAGCCATTTCTTCTTCAGCAATTTCTTCTTCCACAGGTTCCTGCAAATTGTGGATACATTCTTGTGCATGACTGAGTCTCTCTTTATAATCAATGATATAACAATTATTGCTGAAATTTTCTATGCAATAATCAAGGATAGAAGAGACCAGATCTTTAAGGTCTTTACAAACAACAGAGGTTTCATAATTTTTAGACATGAAGGATTCTATTTCAGAAGCTCCCATAAATAAGACAAATTGTTCTACTTCAAACCCATGATGAATATAGTTATTCCAATGATAGTACATAATCAAAATTTATTTACTAAATCCACATTGGAATTTAAGATGTCTAGTATCCTGTTTAGAGCAACAATTTATATCACAGCGTTTAAGCAAATTTTAGCAATTTGATCCAACCTTTTTAATGCGCCTCTCATGACTTTACCCATATATGATTCTCTATACTTTGTAAAATGTTCCATAGAGGGTATAGCAGGTTCTTCCATAACAACAGTTTTTTAGATTTTCGGTTTTTCAAAATTTTATGCATTTTGTGTATATAAGAAAAGTAAGATAAGACAAAAATAATAACAAAAGTTAAACAAAACACAACTAAACAGAAATAAACTAAGTAAAAATAAACTAGACAGGATAAAATAAAATAAAATAAAAACAGAGAGATAGGTAAAGTGTACTCCGGAGGTGAATTTATGAGTAGAGTTATGCCTCCCCGGCAACGACGCTAGAAAATAGTCTTGATGTCCCACAAATATAGGGCATCGCAACAGTCTTCGAGGGAAGTAAAACCAAATTTATCGATTCGACACATATGTAAAGAATACTTATAAGGCTTAACAACGGAGTTATCAATTCAGGTGCACCTTGAAAAGCACTAGTAACACGGGTGATGTCAAAGCAGAAGTAATATGAAAGCAATGACAATAGTAACACAACAACAGTAGCAGTGACACAGAGGAGATGGACCAAGAAAGTATTACAGTGCGGAGTTGACTTTAGAGAAATGATGATGACAGAAGGATCGAGGTTCCCAGCTATCTACACTAGTGGCAACTCTCCAAATAACATATGTGTTGGGTGAATAAATTACAGTTGGATAATTGATAATTGTGAGGGTATGACAATGCATGCTATGATAAGATAAAGTTTACTGTAGTATTTAATTGGGAATTACAACATAGTACATAAACCATAATCCAACCGCGTATATGACTAATAATCCACCTTCAGGTTATCATCCGAACCACTTCCAGTATTAAGTTGCAAGCAACAGATAATCACATTAAGCAATGTGTGTAAAGTAAATACTAGAATTACCCTTGGATAAAACATTGTTGTTTTCTCCCTAGTAGTAACACATCTACAATCTTAGAAGTTATTGTCACTCTTCCAGAAAACTAGAGGCATGAACCCACTATCGAGCATAAATACTTGATACGCGTACAGCACGCGTCCGTTGGGAACCCCAAGAGGAAGGTGTGATGCGTACAGCGGCAAGTTTTCCCTCAGTATGAAACCAAGGTTTATCGAACCAGTAGGAGCCAAGAAGCACGTTGAAGGTTGATGGCGGCGAGATGTAGTGCGGCGCAACACCAGGGATTCCGGCGCCAACGTGGAACCTGCACAACACAAACCAAGTACTTTGCCCCAACGAAATAGCGAGGTTGTCAATCTCACCGGCTTGCTGTAACAAAGGATTAGATGTATAGTGTGGATGATGATTGTTTGCGAGAAAACGAGTAGAACAAGTATTGCAGTAGATTGTATTTCGGTTTAGAGAATTGGACCGGGGTCCACAGTTCACTAGAGGTGTCTCTCCCATAAGATAAACAGCATGTTGGGTGAACAAATTACAGTTGGGCAATTGACAAATAAAGAGGGCATGACCATGCACATACATATTATGATGAGTATTTTGTGAGATTTAATTGGGCATTACGACAAAGTACATAGACCGCTATCCAGCATGCATCTATGCCTAAAAAGTCCACCTTCAGGTTATCATCCGAACCCCCTCCAGTATTAAGTTGCTAACAACGGACAATTGCATTAAGTATTGCGCGTAATGTAATCGGTAACTACATCCTCGAACATAGCACCAATGTTTTATCCCTAGTGGCAACGACACATCCATAATCTTAGAGATTTCTGTCACTTTCCCAGATTCACGGAGACATGAACCCACTATCGAGCATAAATACTCCCTCTTGGAGTTACAAGCATCTACTTGGCCAGAGCATCTACTAGTAACGGAGAGCATGCAAGATCATAAACAACACATAGATATAAATTGATAATCAACATAACATAGTATTCTCTATTCATCGGATCCCAACAAACACAACATATAGAATTATAGATAGATGATCTTGATCATGTTCGGCAGCTCACAAGACCCGACAATTAAGCACAATGAGGAGAAGACAACCATCTAGCTACTGCTATGGACCCATAGTCCAGGGGTAGACTACTCACTCATCACTCCGGAGGCGACCATGGCGGCGTAGAGTCCTCCGGGAGATGATTCCCCTCTCCGGTAGGGTGCCGGAGGCGATCTCCTGAATCCCCCGAGATGGGATTGGCGGCGGCGGCGTCTCTGGAAGGTTTTCCGTATCGTGGCTCTCGGTACTAGGGGTTTCGCGACGAAGGCTATTTGTAGGCGGAAGGGCAGGTCAAGGGGCATCACGAGGGGCCCAGATGACAGGGCCGCGCGGCCAAGACCTAGGCCGCGCCGCCCTGTGGTCTGGCCGCCTCGCGGCCCCACTTCGTTGAATCTTCGGTCTTCTGGAAGCTTCGTGGCAAAATAGGACCCTGGGCGTTGATTGCGTCCAATTCCGAGAATATTTCCTTACTAGGATTTCTGAAACCAAAAACAGCAGAAAACAGCAACTGTCACTTCGGCATCTTGTTAATAGGTTAGTTCCAGAAAATGCATGAATATGACATAAAGTGTGCATAAAACATGTAGATATCATCAATAATGTGGCATGGAACATAAGAAATTATCGATACGTCGGAGGCGTATCAGCATCCCCAAGCTTAGTTCCTGCTCGTCCCGAGCAGGTAAACGATAAACAAAGATAATTTCTGGAGTGACATGCCATCATAACCTTGATCATAATATTTGTAAGCATATGTAGTGAATGCAGCGATCAAAACAATTTAAATGACATGAGTAAACAACTGAATCATATAGCAAAGACTTTTCATGAATAGTACTTCAAGAGAAGCATCAATAAGTCTTGCATAAGTGTTAACTCATAAAGCAAAAATTCAAAGTAAAGGCATTGAAGCAACACAAAGGAAGATTAAGTTTCAGCGGTTGCTTTCAACTTGTAACATGTATATCTCATGGATATTGTCAATGTAGAGTAATATAATAAGTGCAATATGCAAATATGTAGGAATCAATGCACAGTTCACACAAGTGTTTGCTTCTTGAGGTGGAGACAAATAGGTGAACTGACTCAACAATAAAAGTAAAAGAATGGTCCTTCAAAGAGGAAAGCATCGATTGCTATATTTGTGCTAGAGCTTTGATTTTGAAAACAAGAAACAATTTTGTCAACGGTAGTAATAAAGCATATGTATCATGTAAATTATATCTTACAAGTTGCAAGCCTCATGCATAGTATACTAATAATGCCCGCACCTTGTCCTAATTAGCTTGGACTACCGGGATTATCGCAATGCACATGTTTTAACCAAGTGTCACAAAGGGGTACCTCTATGCCGCCTGTACAAAGGTCTAAGGAGAAAGCTCGCATTGGATTTCTCGCTATTGATTATTCTCAACTTAGACATCCATACCGGGACAACATAGACAACGAGATAATGGACTCCTCTTTTATGCATAAGCATGTAGAAACAATTAATTTTCTCATATGAGATTGAGGATATATGTCCAAAACTGAAACTTCCACCATGGATCATGGCTTTAGTTAGCGGCCCAATGTTCTTCTCTAACAATATGCACGCTCTAACCATAAGGTGGTAGATCGCCCTTACTTCGAGACAAGACGAACATGCATAGCAACTCACATGATATTCAACAAAGAGTAGTTGATGGCGTCCCCGGGAACATGGTTATCGCACAACGAGCAACTTAATAAGAGATAAAGTGCATAAGTACATATTCAATACCACAATAGTTTTTAGGCTATTTGTCCCATGAGCTATATATTGTAAAGGTGAAGAATGGAAATTTAAAGGTAGCACTCAAGCAATTTACTTTGGAATGGCGGAGAAATACCATGTAGTAGGTAGGTATGGTGGACACAAATGGCATAGTGGTTGGCTCAAGTATTTTGGATGCATGAGAAGTATTCCCTCTCGATACAAGGTTTAGGCTAGCAAGGCTATTTGAAACAAACACAAGGATGAAGCGGTGCAGCAAAACTCACATAAAAGACATATTGAAAACATTATAAGACTCTACACCATCTTCCTTGTTGTTCAAACTCAATACTAGAAATTATCTAGACCTTAGAGAGACCAAATATGCAAACCAAATTTTAGCATGCTCTATGTATTTCTTCATTAATAAGTGCAAAGTATATGATGCAAGAGCTTAAACATGAGCACAACAATTGCCAAGTATCACATTATCCAAGACATTTTAGCAATTACTACATGTATCATTTTCCAATTCCAACCATATAACAATTTAACGAAGAAGAAACTTCGCCATGAATATTATGAGTAGAGCCTAAGGACATACTTGTCCATATGCAACAGCGGAGCGTGTCTCTCTCCCACACAAAGAATGCTAGGATCCATTTTATTCAAACAAAACAAAAACAAAAACAAACCGACGCTCCAAGCAAAGTACATAAGATGTGATGAAATAAAAATATAGTTTCGGGGGAGGAACACGATAATGTTGTCGATGAAGAAGGGGATGCCTTGGGCATCCCCAAGCTTAAAGCTTGAGTCTTCTTGATATATGCAGGGGTGAACCACCGGGGCATCCCCAAGCTTAGAGCTTTCACTCTCCTTGATCATGTTGTATCATCTCCCTCTCTTGATCCTTGAAAACTTCCTCCACACCAAACTTAGAACAACACATTAGAGGGTTAGTGCACAATCAAAAATATACATGTTCAGAGGTGAAATAATCATTCTTAACACTTCTGGACATTGCACAAAGCTACTGAAAGTCAATGGAATCAAAATATCCATCGAACATAACAAAACAGGCAATGCGAAATAAAAGGCAGAATCTGTCAAAACAGAACAGTTCGTATTGACGAATTTTATTGAGGCACCATACTAGCTCAAATGAAAATTCTCAAATTGAATGAAAGTTGCGTACATATCTGAGGATCACTCACGTAAATTGGCATAATTTTCTGAGTTACCTACAGAGAATTTTTCCCAGATTCGTGACATCAAAGAAATCTGTTTACGTACGAGTAATCCAAATCTAGTATGAACTTTACTATCAACGACTTTACTTGGCACAACAAAACACTAAACTAAGATAAGGAGAGGTTTCTACAGTAGTAAACAACTTCCAAGACACAAAATAAAAAACAAAGTACTGTAGTAAAAACATGGGTTGTCTCCCATAAGCGCTTTTCTTTAACGCCTTTCAGCTAGGCGCAGAAAGTGTATATCAAGTATTATCAAGAGACGAAGTGTCAACATCATAATTTGTTCTAATAATAGAATCAAAAGGTAACTTCATTCTCTTTCTAGGGAAGTGTTCCATACCTTTCTTGAGAGGAAATTGATATTTAATATTACCTTCCTTCATATCAATGATAGCACCAACGGTTCGAAGAAAAGGTCTTCCCAATATAATGGGACAAGATGCATTGCATTCAATATCCAAGACAACAAAATCAACGGGGACAAGGTTATTGTTAACGGTAATGCGAACATTATCAACTTTCTCCAAAGGTTTCTTTGTAGAATGATCAGCAAGATTAACATCCAAATAACAATTTTTCAGCGGTGGCAAGTCAAGCATATTATAGATTTTCTTAGGCATAACAGAAATACTTGCACCAAGATCACATAAAGCATTACAATCAAAATCATTGACCTTCATCTTAATGATGGGCTCCCAACCATCCTCTAGCTTTCTAGGAATAGAAGCTTCACGCTCTAGTTTCTCTTCTCTAGCTTTTATGAGAGCATTTGTAATATGTTGCGTGAAAGCCAAATTTATAGCACTAGCATTAGGACTTTTAGCAAGTTTTTGCAAGAACTTTATAACTTCAGAGATGTTGCAATCATCAAAATTCAAACCATTATAATCTAAAGCAATGGGATCATCATCCCCAATGTTGGAAAAAATTTCAGCGTTTTATCACGGGTAGTTTCGGCGGTTTTAGCAGTTTCGAGCGGTTTCTGCGCTTTGCATTAGAAGTGGAAACATTGCTAACACCAATTCTTTTATTAGTAATAGTAGGAGGTGCAGAAACTTGTGTAGCATTAGCATTACTAGTGGTGGTAATAGTCCAAACTTTAGCTATATTATCTTCTTTTTCATTTTCTTCTCTTTCCCACCTCGCACGCAATTCGGCCATCAATCTTATATTCTCATTAATTCTAACTTGGATGGCATTTGCTGTAGTAACAATTTTATTATGATGATTTTCATTAGGCATAACTTTCGATTTCAAAAGATCAACATCAGCAGACAAGACTATCGACTTTAGAAGCAAGTATATCAATTTTCCCAAGCTTTTCTTCAACAGATTTGTTAAAAACAGTTTGTGTACTAATAAATTCTTTAAGCATGGCTTCAAGTCCAGGGGGTGTGTTCCTATTATTGTTGTAATAATTCCCATAAGAATTACCATAGCCGTTGCCATTATTATAAGGATATGGCCTATAGTTGTTACTAGAATTGTTCCGGTAAGCATTGTTGTTGAAATTATTATTTTTAATGAAGTTTACATCAACATGTTCTTCTTGAGCAACCAATGAAGCTAACGGAACATTATTAGGATCAACATTAGTCCTATCATTCACAAGCATAGACATAATAGCATCAATCTTATCACTCAAGGAAGAGGTTTCTTCGACAGAATTTACCTTCTTACCTTGTGGAGCTCTTTCCGTGTGCCATTCAGAGAAATTGATCATCATATTATCGAGAAGCTTTGTTGCTTCACCAAGAGTGATGGACATAAAGGTACCTCCAGCAGCTGAATCCAATAGGTTCCGCGAAGAAAAATTCAGTCCTGCATAAAAGGTTTGGATGATCATCCAAGTAGTCGATCCATGGGTTGGGCAATTTTTAACCGAGAGATTTCATTCTTTCCCATGCTTGTGCAACATGCTCAGTATCCAATTGTTTAAAATTCATTATGCTACTCCTCAAAGATATAATTTTAGCAGGGGGATAATATCTACCAATAAAAGCATCCTTGCATTTAGTCCATGAATCAATACTATTCTTAGGCAGAGATAGCAACCAATCTTTAGCTCTTCCTCTTAATGAGAAAGGGAACAATTTTAATTTTATAATGTCACCATCTACATCTTTATATTTTTGTATTTCACACAATTCAACAAAATTATTAAGATGGGCAGCAGCATCATCAGAACTAACACCAAAAAATTGCTCTCGCATAACAAGATTCGATAAAGCGAGGTTTAATTTCAAAGAATTCTGCTTGTAGTAGCGAGTGGAGCAATAGGTGTGCATAAGAAATCATTATTATTTGTGGTTGTGAAGTCACACAACTTAGTATTTTCAGGAGTACCCATTTTAGCAACAGTAAATAAAGCAAACTAGATAAAGTAAAAGCAAGTAACTAATTTTTTTGTGTTTTTGATATAGCAAACAAGACAGTAAATAAAGTAAAACTAGCAACTAATTTTTTTGTATTTTGATTTAGTGCAGCAAACAAAGTAGTAAATAAAACTAAGCAAGACAAAAACAAAGTAAAGAGATTGGGATGTGGAGACTCCCCTTGCAGCGTGTCTTGATCTCCCCGGCAACGGCGCCAGAAAAAGTGCTTGATACGCGTACAGCACGCGTCCGTTGGGAACCCCAAGAGGAAGGTGTGATGCGTACAGCGGCAAGTTTTCCCTCGGTATGAAACCAAGGTTTATCGAACCGGTAGGAGCCAAGAAGCACGTTGAAGGTTGATGGCGGCGAGATGTAGTGCGGCGCAACACCAGGGATTCCGGCGCCAACGTGGAACCTGCACAACACAAACCAAGTACTTTACCCCAACGAAACGGCGAGGTTGTCAATCTCACCGGCTTGCTGTAACAAAGGATTAGATGTATAGTGTGGATGATGATTGTTTGCGAGAAAACGAGTAGAACAAGTATTGCGGTAGATTGTATTTCGGTTTAGAGAATTGGACCGGGGTCCACGAGTTCACTAGAGGTGTCTCTCCCATAAGATAAACAGCATGTTGGGTGAACAAATTACGGTTGGGCAATTGACAAATAAAGAGGGCATGACCATGCACATACATATTATGATGAGTATAGTGAGATTTAATTGGGCATTACGACAAATTACATAGACCGCTATCCGAGCATGCATCTATGCCTAAAAAGTCCACCTTCGAGGTTATCATCCGAACCCCCTCCGGTATTAAGTTGCTAACAACGGACAATTGCATTAAGTATTGCGCGTAATGTAATCGGTAACTACATCCTCGAACATAGCACCAATGTTTTATCCCTAGTGGCAACAGCACATCCATAATCTTAGAGATTTCTGTCACTTCCCAGATTCACGGAGACATGAACCCACTATCGAGCATAAATACTCCCTCTTGGAGTTACAAGCATCTACTTGGCCAGAGCATCTACTAGTAACGGAGAGCATGCAAGATCATAAACAACACATAGATATAAATTGATAATCAACATAACATAGTATTCTCTATTCATCGGATCCCAACAAACACAACATATAGAATTATAGATAGATGATCTTGATCATGTTCGGCAGCTCACAAGACCCGACAATTAAGCACAATGAGGAGAAGACAACCATCTAGCTACTGCTATGGACCCATAGTCCAGGGGTAGACTACTCACTCATCACTCCGGAGGCGACCATCGCGGCATAGAGTCCTCCGGGAGATGATTCCCCTCTCCGGCAGGGTGCCGGAGGCGATCTCCTGAATCCCCGAGATGGGATTGGCGGCGGCGTCTCTGGAAGGTTTTCCGTATCGTGGCTCTCGGTACTGGGGGTTTCGCGACGAAGGCTATTTGTAGGCGGAAGGGCAGGTCAAGGGGCGTCACGAGGGGCCCAGATGACAGGGCCGCGCGGCCAAGACCTTGGCCGCGCCGCCCTGTCGTATGGCCGCCTCGTGGCCCCACTTCGTTGACTCTTCGGTCTTCTGGAAGCTTCGTGGCAAAATAGGACCCTGGGCGTTGATTTCGTCCAATTCCGAGAATATTTCCTTACTAGGATTTCTGAAACCAAAAACAACGAGAAAACAGAAGCGGCACTTCGGCATCTTGTTAATATGTTAGTTCCAGAAAATGCACGAATATGACATAAAGTGTGCATAAAACATGTAGATATCATCAATAATGTGGCATGGAACATAAGAAATTATCGATACGTCGGAGACGTATCAATACTCCCTCTTGGAGATACATGCAACTCCTTGATTAGGGCAATCACAAGTACCAGAGAGCATGCAAGATCTTAAATAACTATAGTATGATAATATGATGAACAATCTGATCAAAATTCCACAGTTTATCGGATCACTACAAAGGAAAACCTTTTTTTTGACAAATCACTTTCGTCATTTGAAGGCCAGTTTTCGTCAAGGATTACTTCGCGGTGATGAAATTTGATCGTCATGGGGTTCGTCAAGGAAGCCCCGTCATAAAATATCGGGGGTGACGGTATGCATTTTTTCATCAACGTCAAATGTTTGATGGTGACGACCTGCAAATTCGTCAACATCGAAGGTTGATTGTTGACAGACAGGTTTGTCACGAAAAATTGCAACTTTCGTCAATATCTAAATCTTGGGAAGTTTCGATTGGTCCAAAAAAGCATACGTGGCCTTACATGTGGGTCCCATTTGTCTTCGACAACATGGTCCGACAGCGCCGACATGGTGGGACTCACAAAATATTATGACAAGTCTGGACCCTCAATATTCGACCGGTGGGATCCACAAAATTCGGACAAGTGGGACCAGGTTGTTGCCGACATATGGGTCCCAATAATGCTGACTGATGGGACCCACAAATTCTGACAAGTGGGACCAGAAATTGGTGCCACGTGGTTTCATTTAATAGTGACGTTGTGACATTTTCCGTCACCTTTTGAATTTGACAAAATTTGAGAGCATTTGAATTATTTGTGAAATTTGGGGAACAAAAAAACTGGCGAAATATGAAAAAATAGACAATAAATATCATGCATAAATGGTGGCACAAGAAGTATATATGTCTCTCACAGACCGAAAGATTCATAAGAAAAATTACAATTGGAACACAAAGAAATTAAAATACCTATGATTAATAATATTGTAGGATGGTGGTGCAATAGATCAGTTGCCACAGGATTCGGACATGGATGGTGGCTGGGATGTCCTCAAGAGCAAATTAAGCACGGCATCCATTTCTCTCGCCTCTTTTCATAAGCCGAGTCTTTTCTTCTTGGGCTTTCTTCGAGCTTCAAGTTCTTCCTCTTGCTTCTTCCCGATCTCTTCAAATTTTTGATCTTGTTCTTGCAGTCTTGCTCGCATCTCACCTGCGGTACCTTTCGGTTGCTCGTATGGAGTTCTGCTCTTGATCCGCAGTCTTTGTTGTAGCTCTCGGATGCGTGTAGCTGAGACGAGAAGACTTCTCGGAGCTTGTTGCGACGCCCAATCTTGGTAGGAATGTCTTGTTGCGGGTGGTGGATGGGCTTTTCTCGCTCAGAACTAGCTGAACAATTTGCAAATCAGTCAAATCAGGTTCATCTTCATTGCGTGGCGCCATTTTTTTTGCCACCATTTTATCCTGCATAAAGATTACAATCATTGCATGGACAACATACAAAACTGGATTGTATTATATTGTGCTAATATGAAATATTTCTTACATATGCACTTTTTGCTTCAGCACTCATAATGTTATCCTTATTAGTGTGTGTTATTCTAAAAAATTCAATTGGAGAGGTTTCTTCTTCCTGTCTTAGCCTTACGCTTGAAAAAATGTAGAATGCACATTACCATTGTACACTGTGTATGACAGAAGTATGAACTGTATGGGGAAATTCAGAACACTTACTAAGTTCCCAGTGAGCAACAAAGCTTCGAGATCCAGTGGTATGGAACTGTTTCACAGCTTCTCTGTTCTTTCCATTTTTTACACATACTACCTATGTTCAGTACATGCATTTTATTTATCCAGATCAGAGAAATGTAAGAATTCGGTAGTCTGTTATTGAAAGGAATAACGTTTATGTACCTGGTACTTCTCATCAAACCATCTCTTCACCAATTCTTTCCAGCTTTTCTCTTCTACATGATCTGGCTTCTTCAGATATGCTTGCTCCAGTGTGAGATTTTTAGTTTTCGGCCAATACTCCTTTTTAAGCCTATATCGGAACTGCCGAATACTAACTTGCAGCATATCAGTGCACACATCTTGAGCCACCTCATCATTTTTGTCCATACAAAACTTTCCTCGCAAAATAGTGATGCATTAATCAGTAGATTCTTAGATAGTTGATCATGTAGCATACTAATTAGGTTAAACCAAGATTGTACAGGACTCACCGCTACTGTATTTATAGCATGAGGAATGACATGCTTGAGAGTTTCATCTTTCTTGTACTGTGTCCAGTGTGTTGCAAGCGGCATTTTCTCACGGATGTGAATACCAACCTCACTGCTCAGCTTTGCTGACTGGATATAATCCTTGGGTCTCCTGACACCAGCGAGAAAATTCAATTGGCATCTTATTGCCACCATGTCTTCTTGTGTACTCATGTAGTCCATGGCCCATGGTAGGTCTGCGTCCACCTCTCTTTCTCTTACTACCGCCAGATGTTGTCAATGACTCTGAAATAACAGATATGAAATGATTCTCTTTTATATGAAAATATGCGGTACAGTGTTTTGTTTTTACAAACTTTCATACCTTGCGGCTGAAAGTTTAGAATTTGATTGTCCTCAGGAGATGAGTTGCTGCCTCCAGATGTCATGATCTGGTTAGGTGAGGGTGCTCCTTCAGTGTTCTGACCAGCAGTGGCCGTCGGCTCATCGGATGACCCAGCTTCGGGTTCGGTTGTTGCCATTGATCTTGTTGCAATGTTGGATGGTGCAACTTCAGGTCCGGATCGCTTCTTACGTGCAACCGTTGCGGAAGAAGCAACTATCTGCAAGCAAAGTAGAGGCTACATTAGTAGGAAACATTTAGCATGTACGTATTTGCTATCATAGTTCAGACATAGTTCCACGGACACTGAGCTGAAGTTTTGCCGACGGCGCGGCTGATCCTCATCCGAATGAAGATCATCATCAGCGAGTAGCTATCTCTTCGGATTCGGTTCGTACGAAGGGTCCTCTTCGACCTCCTTCTCTTCGCAGTCTGTGTCCTTTAGATTGTTACTAGTTCCTATTTGTACCCCACCATACACTAATGAACGTGCAAAACTAGAGAAATCTTCCTTATTTTTGTGGCCAGGTCCAAATCTTTCAGCCAAAACTTTTTCCATGCGTACTATATTTTCTTGCATTTGTTTCTCCTTGACAAGCTCATATGCCGGCTTGACGGGGTTTTCTGTCTGCGTTGAAATAATCGGAAGAGCGGATACCAAACCATTTTTTCAAATTCCTTGTCAAAATGTTTCAAAATGGATTTCCCAAGACCTTTAGCTCCAACTGAAAATACTTCCATCTCGTCACCATCAGGTTTTCTCCGTATGTCTTGGTTCCTATCATCTTTGTTAAATCTTGTTTCTGTGCCATCCTTGAAAAATCTAGAGCAAAAATCAAACACTCATCAACAATGTAGCCCTCTGCGATAGAACCTTCGGCCTTGCTTTGTTACGGACCGTAGACTTTAGATAACCTAATCTTCTCTCAACTGGATACATCCAACCATAATGAACAAGACCCCTCAAAAGAGCCTCGTCGGGAAGATGAATAGCTAAGTGCACCATTACATCAAAAAAGGCTGGGGAACAGCTTCTCAAGTTTGCATAGGATCACAACAATTTCAACCTTCAATCGATTCAAGCACATCAACTTTCGGGGTTTTGGCACACAGCTCCCTAAAAATCTTCCTAGCTCCGCAATAGCCACATACATTTCCTTAGATGCAATTCCCTTGAGCCCAGCCGGCAACACTCGCTGCAGAAGTATGTGGCAACCATGCGTCTTCATACCGGTAACCTTACAACCATCAATATTCACACATCTTCCCCAGTTTGCGCAATAACCATATGGGAACCTAGTGTTTGCCAAATACCTACACAAATGTCTCTTTTGTTCCTTCGAAAGCGTCCACGGTGCAGGGGGCTTCGCATAAGTTACTGCTGCATCATCATCATCCTTCACAATTTTCTTCAACCAATACTTCTCCCAGATTTTGAATTTCTTCAAATCAATTCTAGCACTAACAATGTCCTTATTCTTGCCCTCAAGTTCAAGTAGTGTACCAACAATATTGTCACATATGTTCTTCTCAATATGCATCACATCTAAGTTGTGAGCTAACTTAAGTTCTGGCCAGTACGGTAGATGATGTAAGCTGACTTTCGGGTGCCATGTTGGTTCACCGGGTACAGTTGCACGCTTCCGCTTTCTACTTATTGGATTTTTACCATGTTCAAAATCCTTAACCCTTTCTACCTTCTCAGCTACCTCTTTGGGTGTGTACTTCCTTGGTGGATCTCTAGTCTCAGTTTTACCATTGAAAAGTCTGCTTCTCCTGTATGGGTGACCTTTATCAAGAAATCGCTGATGCCCAATATATCCAATTTTGTTTTTCAAAGATTCATAGCAAGGATTCTCATCGCAATGCACACACGCTTGAAATCCTCTTGTGCTTCGGCCTGACATAGTGGCATATCCGGGATAATCATGAATAGACCAAAGAAACGCAGCATGCAATGGGAAATATTCCTCTGTGCATGCATCAAATGTCTGCACACCACTCCATAGCTGCATCATATCTTTTATCAGTGGCTGCATAAATACATGAAAATCTTTCCCTGGGGAATACTTTTCGGGGATTAGCAATGCCATCATGTAATTCGATTGATCCATGCACATCCATGGTGGGAAGTTGTAAGGAATGACAAAAACAGGCCACATACTGTAAGGATTACTCATACTTCCAAAGGGACTGAAGCCGTCTGTGGCAAAACCTAGTCTTATGTTACGAGGATCTTTAGAAAACCAATGAAACTTGGCATCGAAGTGCTTCCATGCCTCACCATCAGCAGGGTGCCTCAGTACATTGGGCTCATCAACCCTCTTCTCTTTGTGCCATCTAGTATGTGTCGACATTTCCTTTTTAACAAATAGTCTCTGCAACCTTTTAATTATAGGAAAGTACCTTAACACCTTGTGAGAGATTTTCTTTTTTGCAGTAGGGTCTCTATATCTTGATAATCCACAAACATGGTAGTGCGTATCGTCCTTGTGATCTCCCCAAAATAAAGAACAATCAAACTTGCATACATGAATTGTCTCATAACCAAGCCCAACATCAGAAAGAACACTCTTAGCATCAGCATATGATTTGGGAAAGTCCACACGTGGCAAAGCCGTACGTAAAAGCTGAAGTAAGAGATCAAATCCTCTGTTTGTTATCCGAGCTGTATGATTTGACATGAAGGAGCATAATAATGAACGACAACCTAGTGAAAGTGGTGCATCCCTCATGAAGTTCTTTTTTGGCTGACTCAATTAGATTAGCATAAATATTTGGCAGGTTAGGACCTTTATTTCCAGACTTCTGTAGTTCATCGATCATACTAGACGAATCATCAACATAACAATCACCATTGTCTTCCTCTTCATCATTGTCACTATCATATGCACCATCATCGTTTCTATCCCACCCTTCGTCATCACTAAAACCTTCCCCATGTCTAGTCCATCTTGTATACGTCATGGACATACCTGAACAATTGCAGTGATCCTCGACTGTTTTTATATCCCGACGTATCAGATTTAGGCAGTCCTTGCAAGGGCACAAGATTGGTTCATCTGTATTGTCCAAGTGTTCTCGCGCAAACTTGATGAAGTCCCTAACACCTGCCATGTACTTTGTTGTGAACTTCTGGGTGCCATCAGTTAACCAACTTCGATCCATTGCCTACAATTCAGTTAAGAATATGCCAACGTTCTTCAGAACAGATCTTGACAACTGATTAAAAAATCTGTACCTAGCGAATAATCAGGAGAACTCACCGATGATGCGTCTCGCCGCCTCCACAATGGAGCCTTCACGGATTTCTTCTCACCTCGACGAGAACCCTAGTCGATTCAACTGTTAGCAAGATCACCTAGATAGGCCGTGTCTGCTAGCGGCGCGACTTAAACGAGGCACCCACGGCCGACATAAATATTAATAAGGAAATTAATATATCGTAACATCTACATCACACCATTGAAATAAATATGTAGAATAGACTAGTTACGGATCCAGATCAAAACTCCATATCTACCTTAGCGGTAACACTCCGCGTCGGTCACGTCAAAGCTCTGGTTCGATTCTTCCAAAACACAATTTTTACTTAATTAAATATGTTCCTGACAAGTGGGTCACGCATGATATATAAAACTAATAACATTTAATAAAGTAACTTAGTATTATTTACCTGCTATGTGGGTCCGTTGTATATGCAAATCACGGTTTACATACACCACGAACCTTTGATTTCGTCACCTATTAACAGACACGATGGAAGCCCTTCCCGGTTGGGTAATGGGTGACAATTTTTTGTTGACGAAAAATCATACCGTCAAGCATTACCTTAAATGCATGACGGAAGATGAATTCGTCACCTATAAGGACACATCCATGACGGTATGCATTTTTGTCACCAGGGTTTTCGTCAACAAATATCCCATTTCTTGTAGTGGATCCAACAAACACAACACCGATTACATCATATGTATCTCAATCATGTAAGACAGCTCATGAGATCATTGTATTGAAATACATGGGAGAGAGAGTACCAACTAGCTATAGCCTACTCACGGACCATCATGGAGTCGAACTGGAGGCAGTGGAGTCGATGGAGATGGTTCCGGGGGTCAATCCCCATCCCGACAAGGTGCTGGAACAGGAACTTTTGACCCCCGAAACTCGTCTGGACGATGGCGGCGGCGACGGAACTTTTCGTGGATGGAGGCTCTGGTATTCAGGGTTTTTGCGTCGAAGGCTTTATATAGGCGGAGGAGATAGGTCGGTGGGGTGTCGGGTGGCCCCACACCACCCCCTGGTGCGGCCTAGCATGGCCTGGCCGGCTCCTGGCCCCCCTCCATCTCTCCTCTGGACCCCGTCTTCCTTTCGGTTAAATAGGCACTTCGGCTTTTGTTTTATCCAATTCCGAGAATATTTCCTGTACAACTTTTCTGAAACCAAAAATAGCAGAAAACAAGGAACAAGCATTGTGGCATCTTGTCAATAGGTTAGTGCCGGAAAATGTATAAAAGTGACACGAAGTGCGAACGAAACATATAGAAATTGGTGTAAAACAAGCATGGAGCATCAAAAATTATAGATACATTTGCGACGTATCGAATGACCATGAATAGGTCCCTTGACATCCTATACCAGCGCCGGAGCATTTTTCCCGGGAACACCTTATTGGTGCGGTGGAAGTAGTCCTTGTGGAGCCGGAGGTGTCCGTCCACTCTGTTGTGCGGCAGGTATTTTGAGCGTCTCTTCTTAGAGCCCCGGTGCACCGGCATCTGGCTGGCATTGTTCTCGTTGATGTCTATGGGTGCTTCTATTCTTGTAGACAGTGTTGGGTCTCCAAGAGCAGAGGTTTGTAGAACAGCAACAAGTTTCCCTTAAGTGGATCACCCAAGGTTTATCGAACTCGGGGAGGAAGAGGTCAAAGATATCCCTCTCAAGCAACCCTGCAACCACAAAGCAAGAAGTCTCTTGTGTCCCAAACACACCTAATACACTTGTCGGATGTATAGGTGCACTAGTTCGAGTGAAGAGATAGTGAAATACAAGTGGTATGAATATATATGAGCAGTAGTAACGGCACCAGAAAATAGCTTGATGCTACAAGCTGGCGTGTGGTTGATGGTGGTAATATTGCAGGAAGTACAGTTGCAGTAGAACAGTAAACAAGCAGCGATTTCAGTATTTGGGAACAAGGCCTAGGGATTATACTTTCACTAGTGGACACTCTCAACATTGATCACATAACAAAATAGATAAATGCTATACTCTACACTCTCTTGTTGGATGATGAACACCACTAATTGTGTAGGATTACACGAACCCTCAATGCCGGAGTTAACAAGCTCCACAATATTCGATATTCATGTTTAAATAACCTTAGAGTGCAAGATAGATCAACACAACTACACCAAGTACTAACATAGCATGCACACTGTGTCACCATCACACTATGAAGGAGGCATAGATCACATCAATACTATCATAGCAATAGTTAACTTCATAATCTACAAGAGATCACAATCATAACCTACGCCAAGTACTACACGATGCACACACTCGTCACCATTACACCGTGCGGGAGGAATAGAGTACTTTAATAACATCACTACAGTAGCACATAGATGAATAGTGATACAAAACACATTGCAATCATAAAGGGATATAAATAAGCACTTCACTATGCTATTCATAACTGTGAATAAGTATTCTGTGAAATATAGCCTAAGAGACCCACACGGTGCACACACTTGTCACCTTTACACACGTGGGACAAGGAGTCTCCGGAGATCACATAAGTAAAATCCACTTGACTAGCATAATGACATCTAGATTACAAGCATCATCATATGAATCTCAATCATGTAAGGCAGCTCATGAGATTATTGTATTGAAGTACATAGGGAGAGAGATTAACCACATAGCTACCGGTACAGCCCTTAGCCTCGATGGAGAACTACTCCCTCCTCATGGGAGATAGCAGCGTTGATGAAGATGGCGGTGGAGATGGCAGCGGTGTCGATGGAGAAGCCTTCCGGGGGCACTTCCCCGTCCCGGCGGCGTGCCGGAACAGAGACTCCTGTCCTCCAGATCTTGGCTTCGCGATGGCGGCGGCTCTGGAAGGTTTCTCGTACCGTGGCTTTTCCGTCTCGAAGTTTTAGGTCAGTGACCTTTATATAGGCGAAGAGGCGGAGTCGGAAGGCTGACGAGGCGGCGACACAGTAGGGGGCGCGGCCCACCCCCTGGCCGCGCCGGCCTGTCATCTGGGGCCCACAGGGCCCTCCTCTGGTGTCTCTCAGGTGTTCTGGAAGCTTCGTGCAATTCTAAGACTCTGGGCGTTGATTTCGTCCAATTCCGAGAATATTTCCTTACTAGGATTTCTGAAACCAAAAACAGCAGAAAACAGGAACTGGAACTTCGGCATCTCGTTAATAGGTTAGTTCCAGAAAACGCATAAAAATGATATAAAGTGTGAACAAAACATTTAGGTATTGTCATAAAACAAGCATGGACCATCAGAAATTATAGATACGTTGGAGACGTATCAGCATCCCCAAGCTTAGTTCCTACTCGTCCCCGAGTAGGTAAATGATAACAAAGATAATTTCTGAAGTGACATGCTACCAACATGATCTTAATCATACTATTGTAAAGCATATGAGATGAATGCAGCGATTCAAAGCAATGGTAAGGACAATCAGTAAACAAATGAATCATATAGCAAAGACTTTTCATGAATAGTACTTTCAAGACAAGCATCAATAAGTCTTGCATAAGAGTTAACTCATAAAGCAATAAATTCATAGTAAAGGTATTGAAGCAACACTAAGGAAGATTAAGTTTCAGCGGTTTCTTTCAACTTATAACATGTATATCTCATGGATATTGTCAACATAAAGTAATATAACAAGTGCAATATGCAAGTATGTAAGGATCAATGCACAGTTAACACAAGTGTTTGCTTCTAAGATAGAGAGAAATGGGTAAACTGACTCAACATAAAAGTAGAAGAAAGGCCCTTCGCAGAGGGAAGCATTGATTGCTATATTTGTGCTAGAGCTTTTATTTTGAAAACATAAAGAGAGCATAAAAGTAAAGTTTTGAGAGGTGTTTGTTGTTGTCAACGAATGGTAGTGGGCACTCTAACTCCCTTGCCAGACAAACCTTCAAAGAGTGGCTTCCATTTTATTTTTATTTTTGGGTGGCACTCATTCCAACCTTTCTTTCACAAACCATGGCTAACCGAATCCTTCGGGTGCCTGCCAACAATCTCATACCATGAAGGAGTGCCTTTTTATTTTAGTTTTATTTAGATGACACTCCTCCCCACCTTTGCTTTCTCAAGCCATAGCTAACCGAATCCTTCGGGTGCCGTCCAACAATCACATACCATGGAGGAGTGTCTATTTTTTTAATTAATTTGGGACTGGGAATCCCATTGCTAGCTCTTTTTGCAAAATTATTGGATAAGCGGATGAAGCCACTAGTCCATCGGTGAAAGTTGCCAAACAAGATTGAAAGATAAACACCACATACTTCCTCATAAACATTGACACAAATCAGAGGTAATAAATTTTGAATTGTTTAAAGGTAGCACTCAAGCAATTTACTATGTAATGGCGGAGAAATACCATGTAGTAGGTAGGTATGGTGGACACAAGTGGCATGGTGGTTGGCTCAAGGATTTTGGATGCATGAGAAGTATTCCCTCTCGATACAAGGCTTAGGCTAGCAAGGCTATTTGAAACAAACACAAGTATGAAGCGGTACAGCAAAACTCACATAAAAGACATATTGTAAACATTATAAGACTCTACACCGTCTTCCTTGTTGTTCAAACTCTTACTAGAAATTATCTAGACCTTAGAGAGACCAATTATGCAAACCAAATTTAGCAAGCTCTATATATTTCTTCATTAATAGGTGCAAAGTATATGATACAAGGGCTTAAACATGAGCACAACAATTGCCAAGTATCAAATTATCCAAGACATTTTACCAATTACTACATGTAGCATTTCCCATTTCCAACCATATAACAATTTAACGAAGCAGTTTCAACCTTCGCCATGAACATTAAAAGCTACGAACACATGTGTTCCTATGAACCAGCGGAGCGTGTCTCTCTCCCACACAAGCATTTATTCAAACAAAAACAAAAACAAAAACAAACAGACGCTCCAAGTAAAGTACATAAGATGTGACCGAATAAAAATATAGTTTCAAGAGAAGTGACCTGATAATTTTGTCGATGAAGAAGGGGATGCCTTGGACATCCCCAAGCTTAGATGCTTGAGTATTCTTGAAATATGCAGGGGTGAACCACCGGGGCATCCCCAAGCTTAGAGCTTTCACTCTCCTTGATCATATTGTATCATCCTCCTCTCTTGACCCTTGAAAACTTCCTCCACACCAAACTCGAAACAACTCATTAGAGGGTTAGTGCATGATCAAAAATTCACATGTTCAGAGGTGACACAATCATTCTTAACACTTCTGGACATTGCTCAAAGCTACTGAAAGTTAATAGAACAAAGAAATCCATCCAACATAGCAAAAGAGGCAATGCGAAATAAAAGGCAGTATCTGTCAAAACAGAACAGTCCGTAAAGACGAATTTCTAAGAGGCACCAGACTTGCTCAAATGAAAATGCTAAAATTGAATGAAAGTTGCGTACATTTCTGAGGATCACTCACGTAAATTGGCAGAATTTTCTGAGTTACCTACAGAGAATTAGGCCCAGATTCGTGACAGCAAGAAATCTGTTTCTGCGCAGTAATTCAAATCTAGTATGAACCTTACTATCAAAGACTTTACTTGGCACAACAATGCAACAAAACTAAGATAAGGAGAGGTTGCTACAGTAGTAACAACTTCCAAGACACAAATATAAAACAAAAGTTCTGTAGTAAAATAAACACATGGGTTATCTCCCAAGAAGTGCTTTCTTTATAGCCATTAAGATGGGCTCAGCAATTTCAATGATGCACTCGCAAGAAATAAGAGTTGAAGAGAACGAGAGCATCAAGAAGCAAATTCTAAACACATTTAAGCCTAACATGCTTCCTATGAAAAGGAATCTTGTAAATAAACAAGTTATGTAGGCATAATGCAATAAGCATAGGAAAACTAGACAAGCGCAACTTCAAGATTTTTAGCATATAGAGAGGTGTTTTAGTAACATGAAAATTTCTACACCCATATTTTACTCTCTCATAATAATGTCCAGTAGAATCATGAGCAAACTCAACAATATAACTATCACATAAAGCATTCTTATCATGAGTCTCATGCATAAAATTATTACTCTCCACATAAGCATAGTCATTCTTATTAATTGTAGTGGGAGCAAATTCAACAAAGTAGCTATCATTATTATTCTCATCATCAAATATAGGAGGCATATTGTAATCATAATCAAATTTATCCTCCATAACAGGCGGCACCAAAAGATTACTATCATTATAATCATCATAAATAGGAGGTAAAGTATCATCAAAGTAAATTTCTTCCTCAATGCTTGGGGGACTAAAAAGATCATGCTCATCAAAACCAGCTTCCCCAAGCTTAGAATTTTCTATATCATTAGCAACAATGGTATTCAAAGTGTTCATACTAATATGTTCCATGGGTTTTTTAATTTTTGCATCAAACCATCCATGTCTTAACTCAGGAAAAAGAATAAAAAGCTCCATGTTGCTTTCCATTATGCCAAACTAGTGTAAAACAAGAAACAAAAAGATGCAATTGCAGGATCTAAAGGAAATAGCTTCGAGTACTTACAACGGCGCCGGAAAATAGCTTAGTAGCCTAGATCCGGAGTGTGAGTACCTTTTACCTTTCCTCCCCGGCAACGGCGCCAGAAAAGTGTCTTGATGTCCAGGACTGGCGCGCTGTTGACGAGGGAGGAAATGGTGTAGCTGATACGCGTACAGCACGCGTCCGTTGGGAACCCCAAGAGGAAGGTGTGATGCGTACAGCGGCAAGTTTTCCCTCAGTAAGAAACCAAGGTTTAGCGAACTAGTAGGAGCCAAGAAGCACGTTGAAGGTTGATGGCGGCGAGATGTAGTGCGGCACAACACCAGGGATTCCGGCGCCAACGCGGAACATGCACAACACAAACCAAGTACTTTGCCCCAACGAAACAGCGAGGTTGTCAATCTCACCGGCTTGCTGTAACAAAGGATTAGATGTATAGTGTGGAAGATGATTGTTTGCGAGAGAACGGTAGAACAAGTATTGCGAGTAGATTGTATTTCGGTATAGAGAATTGGACCGGGGTCCACAGTTCACTAGAGGTGTCTCTCCCATAAGATAAACGAGCATGTTGGGTGAACAAATTACGAGTTGGGCAATTGACAAATAGAGAGGGCATGACCATGCACATACATATTATGATGAGTATAGTGAGATTTAATTGGGAATTACGACAAAGTACATAGACCGCTATCCAGCATGCATCTATGCCTAAAAAGTCCACCTTCAGGTTATCATCCGAACCCCTTCCAGTATTAAGTTGCTAACAACAGACAATTGCATTAAGTATTGCGCGTAATGTAATCAATAAATACATCCTCGGACATAGCATCAATGTTTTATCCCTAGTGGCAACATCACATCCATAACCTTAGAGGTTCTTGTCACTCCTCCAGATTCACGGAGACATGAACCCACTATCGAGCATAAATACCCCGTCTTGGAGTTACTAGCATCAACTTGGCCAGAGCATCTACTAATAACGGAGAGCATGCAAGATCATAAACAACACATAGATATAAATTGATAATCAACATAACATGGTATTCTCTATTCATCGGATCCCAACAAACACAACATATAGAATTACAGATAGATGATCTTGATCATGTTCGGCAGCTCACAAGACCCGACAATTAAGCACAATGGGGAGAAGACAACCATCTAGCTACTGCTATCGACCCATAGTCCAGGGGTAGACTACTCACACATCACTCCGGAGGCGACCATGGCGGCGTAGAGTCCTCCGGGAGATGATTCCCCTCTCCGGCAGGGTGCCGGAGGCGATCTCCTGAATCCCCCGAGATGGGATTGGCGGCGGCGGCGTCTCTGGAAGGTTTTCCGTATCGTGGCTCTCGCATGCGGGGGTTTCGCGACGAAGGCTATTTGTAGGCGGAAGGGTAGGTCAGGGGGCGTCGCGAGGGGCCCAGGAGACAGGTCGGCGCGGCCAAGGGTGGGGCCGCGCCGCCCTACCGCCTGGCCAGCTCGTGGCCCCACTTCGTTGACTCTTCGGTCTTCTGGAAGCTTCGTGTGAAAATAGGCCCCTGGGCGTTGATTTCGTCCAATTCCGAGAATATTTCCTTACTAGGATTTACGAAACCAAAAACAGCGTGAAAACGACAATCGGCTCTTCGGCATCTTGTTAATAGGTTAGTTCCATAAAATGCATAAATATGATGTAAAGTATGCATAAAACATGTAGATATCATCAATAATGTGGCATGGAACATAAGAAATTATCGATACGTCGGAGACGTATCGGCATCCCCAAGCTTAGTTTCTGCTCGTCCCGAGCAGGTAAACGATAAAAAAGATAATTTCTGGAGTGACATGCCATCATAACCTTGATCATACTATTGTAAGCATATGTAATGAATGATCAAAACAATGTAAATGACATGAGTAAACAGATGAATCATATAGCAAAGACTTTTCATGAATAGTACTTCAAGACAAGCATCAATAAGTCTTGCATAAGAGTTAACTCATAAAGCAATAATTCAAAGTAAAGGTATTGAAGCAACATAAAGGAAGATTAAGTTTCAGCGGTTGCTTTCAACTTGTAACATGTATATCTCATGGATAGTTGTCAACATAGAGTAATATAACAAATGCAATATGCAAGTATGTAGGAATCAATGCACAGTTCACACAAGTGTTTGCTTCTTGAGGTGGAGAGAGATAGGTGAACTGACTCAACAATAAAAGTAAAAGAATGGTCCTTCAAAGAGGAAAGCATCGATTGCTATATTTGTGCTAGAGCTTTGATTTTGAAAACAAGAAACAATTTTGTCAACGGTTGTAATAAAGCATATGTATCATGTAAATTATATCCTACAAGTTGCAAGCCTCATGCATAGTATACTAATAGTGCCCGCACCTTGACCTAATTAGCTCGGATTACCTGGATTATCATCGCAATGCACATGTTTTAACCAAGTGTCACAAAGGGGTACCTCTATGCCGCATGTACAAAGGTCTAAGGAGAAAGCTCGCATTGGATTTCTCGCTATTGATTATTCTCAACTTAGACATCCATACCGGGACAACATAGACAACGAGATAATGGACTCCTCTTTAATGCATAAGCATGTAGCAACAATTAATTTTCTCATATGAGATTGAGGATATTTGTCCAAAACTGAAACTTCCACCATGGATCATGGCTTTAGTTAGCGGCCCAATGTTCTTCTCTAACAATATGCATGCTCTAACCATTAGGTGGTAAATCTCCCTTACTTCGAGACAAGACGAACATGCATAGCAACTCACATGATATTCAACAAAGAGTAGTTGATGGCGTCCCCGGGAACATGGTTATCGCACAACAAGCAACTTAATAAGAGATAAAGTGCATAAGTACATATTCAATACCACAATAGTTTTTAGGCTATTTGTCCCATGAGCTATATATTGCAAAGGTAGAGGATTAGAAATTTAAAGGTAGCACTCAAGAAATTTACTTTGGAATGGCGGAGAAATACCATGTAGTAGGTAGGTATGGTGGACACAAATGGCATAGTGGTTGGCTCAAGTATTTTGGATGCATGAGAAGTATTCCCTCTCGATACAAGGTTTAGGCTAGCAAGGCTATTTGAAACAAACACAAGGATGAAGCGCTGCAGCAAAACTCACATAAAAGACATATTGTAAGCATTATAAGACTCTACACCGTCTTCCTTGTTGTTCAAACTCAATACTAGAAATTATCTAGACCTTAGAGAGACCAAATATGCAAACCAAATTTTAGCATGCTCTATGTATTTCTTCATTAATAGGTGCAAAGTATATGATGCAAGAGCTTAAACATGAGCACAAAAATTGCCAAGTATCACATTATCCAAGACATTTTAGCAAATTACTACATGTATCATTTTCCAATTCCAACCATATAACAATTTAACGAAGAAGAAACTTTCGCCATGAATACTATGAGTAAAGCCTAAGGACATACTTGTCCATATGCAACAACGGAGCGTGTCTCTCTCCCACACAAAGAATGCTAGGATCCATTTTATTCAAACAAAACAAAAACAAAAACAAACCGACGCTCCAAGCAAAGTACATAAGATGTGATGGAATAAAAATATAGTTTCAGGGGAGGAACCTGATAATGTTGTCGATGAAGAAGGGGATGCCTTGGGCATCCCCAAGCTTAGACGCTTGAGTCTTCTTGATATATGCAGGGGTGAACCACCGGGGAATCCCCAAGCTTAGAGCTTTCACTCTCCTTGATCATGTTGTATCATCTCCCTCTCTTGATCCTTGAAAACTTCCTCCACACCAAACTCAAAACAACTCATTAGAGGGTTAGTGCACAATCAAAATATACATGTTCAGAGGTGACATAATCATTCTTAACACTTCTGGACATTGCACAAAGCTACTGAAAGTCAATGGAATCGAAATATCCATCGAGCATATCAAAACAGGCAATGCAAAATAAAAGGCAGAATCTGTCAAAACAGAACAGTTCGTAATGACGAATTTTATTGAGGCACCAGACTTGCTCAAATGAAAATACTAAAATTGAATGAAAGTTGCGTACATATCTGAGGATCACTCACGTAAATTGGCATAATTTTATGAGTTACCTACAGAGAATTTTGCCCAGATTCGTGACAGCAAAGAAATCTGATTCTGCGCAGTAATCCAAATCTAGTATGAACTTTACTATCAACGACTTTACTTGGCACAACAAAACACTAAACTAAGATAAGGAGAGGTTGCTACAGTAGTAAACAACTTCCAAGACACAAATATAAAACAACGTACTGTAGTAAAAACATGGGTTGTCTCCCATAAGCGCTTTTCTTTAACGCCTTTCAGCTAGGCGCAGAAAGTGTATATAAAGTATTATCAAGAGACGAAGTGTCAACATCATAATTTGTTCTAATAATAGAATCAGAAGGTAACTTCATTCTCTTTCTAGGGAAGTGTTCCATACCTTTCTTGAGAGGAAATTGATATTTAATATTACCTTTCTTCATATCAATAATAGCAGCAACAGTTCGAAGAAAAGGTCTTCCCAATATGATGGGACAAGATGCATTGCATTCAATATCCAAGACAACAAAATCAACGGGGACAAGGTTATTGTTAACGGTAATGCGAACATTATCAACTTTCCCCAAAGGTTTCTTTGTAGAATGATCAGCAAGATTAACATCCAAATAACAATTTTTCGGCGGTGGCAAGTCAAGCATATTATAAATTTTCTTAGGCATAACAGAAATACTTGCACCAAGATCACATAAAGCATTACAATCAAAATCATTAACCTTCATCTTAATGATGGGCTCCCAACCATCCTCTAGCTTCCTAGGAATAGAAGCTTCGCGTTCTAATTTCTCTTCTCTAGCTTTTATGAGAGCATTTGTAATATGTTTCGTGAAAGCCAAATTTATAGCACTAGCATTAGGACTCTTAGCAAGTTTTTGTAAGAACTTTATAACTTCAGAGATGTGGCAATCATCAAAATCCAAACCATTATAATCTAAAGCAATGGGATCATCATCCCCAATGTTGGAAAAAATTTCAACAGTTTTATCACAGGCAGTTTCAGCAGTTTTAACAGTTTCGGGCAGTTTTTCGCGTTTTGCATTAGAAGTGGAAACATTGCCAACACCAATTATTTTACCATTAATAGTAGGAGGTGCAGCAACTTGTGTAGCATTAGCATTACTAGTGGTGGTAATAGTCCAAACTTTAGCCATATTATCTTCTTTTTCATTTTCTTCTCTTTCCCACCTAGCACGCAATTCGGCCATCAATCTTATATTCTCATTAATTCTAACTTGGATGGAATTTGCTGTAGTAACAATTTTATTATCTATATCCTCAGGTTTAGCAGCCATTTTATTAATTAAAGAAGATTGTGACGCAGACATGTATGAGATTCGGTTTTCAGCATTTGCAAGTTTAGTTTGTAACCCAGAGATCTCCATATTCAAATTTTCAAGTTGATTTCCTATACTCTTCAACAAGGTAGATTGCTCATTCATAGTTTTAGTAAACAATTTATTTTACTCATATTGTGATTGCATAAAGTTCCTGGTGGATCTTTCAATTTCTAACATCTTTTCCTCATTAGGTGAAGCGTGTTTACCATAAGAGTTACCATTAGCAGGATATGGCCTAGAATTATTATAATTTTTATTTTTAATGAAATTCACATCAACATATTCTTTTTGAGCACCCCATGACGCTAACGGAACATTATTAGGATCAACATTAGGCCTACCGTTCACAAGCATAGACATAATAGCATCAATCTTATCACTCAAGGAAGAGGTTTCTTCGACAGAATTTACCTTCTTACCTTGTGGAGCTCTTTCCGTGTGCCATTCAGAGTAATTGATCATCATATTATCAAGAAGCTTTGTTGCTTCACCAAGAGTGATGGACATAAAGGTACCTCCAGCAGCTGAATCCAATAGGTTCCGCGAAGAAAAATTCAGATCCTGCATAAAAGGTTTGGATGATCATCCAAGTAGTCAGTCCATGGGTTGGGCAATTTTTAACCAAAGATTTCATTCTTTCCCATGCTTGTGCAACATGCTCAGTATCCAATTGTTTAAAATTCATTATGCTACTCCTTAAAGATATAATTTTAGCAGGGGGATAATATCTACCAATAAAAGCATCCTTGCATTTAGTCCATGAATCAATACTATTCTTAGGCAGAGATAGCAACCAATCTTTAGCTCTTCCTCTTAATGAGAAAGGGAACAATTTTAATTTTATAATGTCACCATCTACATCTTTATACTTTTGCATTTCACAAAGTTCAACAAAATTATTGAGATGGGCAGCGAGCATCATCGGAACTAACACCGGAAAATTGCTCTCGCATAACAAGATTTAGTAAAGCGAGGTTTAATTTCAAAGAATTCTCGCTGTAGTAGCAGGTGGAGCAATAGGTGTGCATAAGAAATCATTATTATTTGTGGTTGTGAAGTCACACAACTTAGTATTTTCAGGAGTACCCATTTTAGCAGCAGTAAATAAAGCAAACTAGATAAAGTAAATGCAAGTAACTAATTTTTTGTGTTTTTGATATAGCAAACAAGATAGCAAATAAAGTAAAACTAGCAACTAAATTTTTTGTATTTTGATTTAGTGCAGCAAACAAAGTAGTAAATAAAATAAAGCAAGACAAAAACAAAGTAAAGAGATTGCGATGTGGAGACTCCCCTTGCAGCGTGTCTTGATCTCCCCGGCAACGGCGCCAGAAAAAGAGCTGGCGCGTAGTTGACGTGGGAGTTAGAGATCTTTGTGGTGTAACTTTTCTTCAAGTCCCCGGCAACGGCGCCAGAAAAAGAGCTTGATACGCGTACAGCACGCGTCCGTTGGGAACCCCAAGAGGAAGGTGTGATGCGTACAGCGGCAAGTTTTCCCTCAGTAAGAAACCAAGGTTTATCGAACCGAGTAGGAGCCAAGAAGCACGTTGAAGGTTGATGGCGGCGAGATGTAGTGCGGCGCAACACCAGGGATTCCGGCGCCAACGTGGAACCTGCACAACACAAACCAAGTACTTTGCCCCAACGAAACAGCGAGGTTGTCAATCTCACCGGCTTGCTGTAACAAAGGATTAGATGTATAGTGTGGAAGATGATTGTTTGCGAGAGAATAGTAGAACAGTATTGCGATGAGATTGTATTTCGAGTATAGAGAATTGGACCGGGGTCCACGAGTTCACTAGAGGTGTCTCTCCCATAAGATAAACGAGCATGTTGGGTGAACAAATTACAGTTGGGCAATTGACAAATAGAGAGGGCATGACCATGCACATACATATTATGATGAGTATAGTGAGATTTAATTGGGCATTACGACAAAGTACATAGACCGCTATCCGAGCATGCATCTATGCCTAAAAAGTCCACCTTCGGGTTATCATCCGAACCCCTTCCGGTATTAAGTTGCTAACAACAGACAATTGCATTAAGTATTGCGCGTAATGTAATCAATAACTACATCCTCGGACATAGCATCAATGTTTTATCCCTAGTGGCAACAGCACATCCATAACCTTAGAGGTTCTGGTCACTCCTCCAGATTCACGGAGACATGAACCCACTATCAAGCATAAATACCCCCTCTTGGAGTTACTAGCATCAACTTGGCCAGAGCATCTACTAATAACGGAGAGCATGCAAGATCATAAACAACACATAGATATAAATTGATAATCAACATAACATGGTATTCTCTATTCATCGGATCCCAACAAACACAACATATAGAATTACAGATAGATGATCTTGATCATGTTCGGCAGCTCACAAGACCCGATAATTAAGCACAATGGGGAGAAGACAACCATCTAGCTACCGCTATGGATCCATAGTCCAGGGGTAGACTACGCACACATCACTCCGAGAGCGACCATGGCGGCGTAGAGTCCTCCGGGAGATGATTCCCCTCTCCGGCAGGGTGCCGGAGGCGATCTCCTGAATCCCCCGAGATGGAATTGGCGGCGGCGGCGTCTGCGGAAGGTTTTCCGTATCGTGGCTCTCGGTGCCGGGGGTTTCGCGACGAAGGCTATTTGTAGGCGGAAGGGTAGGTCAGGGGGCGTCGCGAGGGGCCCAGGAGACAGGTCGGCGCGGCCAAGGGTGGGGCCGCGCCACCCTACCTCCTGGCCACCTCGTGGCCCCACTTCGTTGACTATTCGGTCTTCTGGAAGCTTCGTGTGAAAATAGGCCCCTGGGCGTTGATTTCGTCCAATTCCGAGAATATTTCCTTACTAGGATTTACGAAACCAAAAACAGCGAGAAAACGACAGATCGGCTCTTCGGCATCTTGTTAATAGGTTAGTTCCAGAAAATGCATAAATATGATGTAAAGTATACATAAAACATGTAGATATCATCAATAATGTGGCATGGAACATAAGAAATTATCGATACGTCGGAGACGTATCAGTAGCTTTCCTTCGTTCCCCGGCAACGGCGCCAGAAAAGTGCTTGATGTCTACGGGTGCTTCTATTCTTGTAGACAGTGTTGGGCCTCCAAGAGCAGAGGTTTGTAGAACAGCAACAAGTTTCCCTTAAGTGGATCACCCAAGGTTTATCGAACTCGGGGAGGAAGAGGTCAAAGATATCCCTCTCAAGCAACCACCGCAACCACAAAGCAAGAAGTCTCTTGTGTCCCCAACACACCTAATACACTTGTCAGATGTATAGGTGCACTAGTTCGGCGAAGAGATAGTGAAATACAAGTGGTATGAATATATATGAGCAGTAGTAACGGCACCAGAAAATAGCTTGATGCTACAACTGGCGTGTGGTTGATGGTGGTAATATTGCAGGAAGTACAGTTGCAGTAGAACAGTAAACAAGCAGCGATTTCAGTATTTGGGAACAAGGCCTAGGGATTATACTTTCACTAGTGGACACTCTCAACATTGATCACATAACAAAATAGATAAATGCTATACTCTACACTCTCTTGTTGGATGATGAACACCACTAATTGTGTAGGATTACACGAACCCTTAATGCCGGAGTTAACAAGCTCCACAATATCCGATATTCATGTTTAAATAACCTTAGAGTGCACGATAGATCAACACAACTACACCAAGTACTAACATAGCATGCACACTGTCACCATCACACTATGAAGGAGGCATAGATCACATCAATACTATCATAGCAATAGTTAACTTCATAATCTACAAGAGATCACAATCATAACCTACGCCAAGTACTACACGATGCACACACCTGTCACCATTACACCGTGCAGGAAGAATAGAGTACTTTAATAACATCACTAGAGTAGCACATAGATGAATAGTGATACAAAACACATTGCAATCATAAAGGGATATAAATAAGCACTTCACTATGCTATTCATAACGAGTGAATAAGTATTACGTGAAATATAGCCTAAGAGACCCACACGGTGCACACACTCTGTCACCTTTACACACGTGGGACAAGGAGTCTCCGGAGATCACATAAGTAAAATCCACTTGACTAGCATAATGACATCTAGATTACAAGCATCATCATATGAATCTCAATCATGTAAGGCAGCTCATGAGATTATTGTATTGAAGTACATAGGGAGAGAGATTAACCACATAGCTACCGGTACAGCCCTTAGCCTCGATGGAGAACTACTCCCTCCTCATGGGAGACAACAGCGTTGATGAAGATGGCGGTGGAGATGGCAGCGGTGTCGATGGAGAAGCCTTCCGGGGGCACTTCCCCGTCCCGGCGGCGTGCCGGGAACGGAGACTCCTGTCCCCGGATCTTGGCTTCGCGATGGCGGCGGCTGCGGAAGGTTTCTCGTACCGTGGCTTTTCCGTCTCGAAGTTTTAGGTCGGGGACCTTTATATAGGCGAAGAGGCGGAGTCGGAAGGCCGACGAGGCGGCGACACGGTGAGGGGCGCGGCCCACCCCCGGCCGCGCCGGCCATGTCATCCGGGGCCCACGGGGCCCTCCTCCAGTGGCTCTCGGGTGTTCTGGAAGCTTCGTGCAATTCTAAGACTCTGGGCGTTGATTTCGTCCAATTCCGAGAATATTTCCTTACTAGGATTTCTGAAACCAAAAACAGCAGAAAATAGGAACTGGCACTTCGGCATCTCGTTAATAGGTTAGTTCCGAAAAACGCATAGAAATGATATAAAGTGTGAACAAAACATGTAGGTATTGTCATAAAACAAGCATGAAACATCAGAAATTATAGATACGTTGGAGACGTATCACTCATGGAGGATGGAGGATCTATAAGTGGCCATGGTCTGCATCGTCTGATTGGACTCTTCATCGGAAGAGGGGTCAATGACCTTAGCGCGGAACTTGTCTAGCATCTTTCACATGTCCATCTGCCTGGGTAGCAACTGCGGATCAATGATCGCCCACAACAGCACCCAAAAGATGAGTAAGAAACCTATCGGCGCAATTGACCGAACATGTCGTGTACGGCAAGGCCGGGCGGAGCAACCGGTAGATGTTTGGCCCCCAAACACGTGACAAGTGCGGCCCAGAACCTACCCCGACTCTGATTCTGTTCTCCGGCGTGTCGAGGCCCGAGCAGACGACATGTACTGCGGCGGTGCGGCCGGGCGGCGGGGGCGAGGTTGGTGTGGTGGCGTCGCACTAGGGCAGCAAAGAAGAGAAAAATATAGCAAATCCACGCGGTCGATTTCGCTGTCCCTGATGCGTGGGACCGGGTAAGAAAATGAGTACGCTCGGCGTGACCGCGCAACATCCATGGAGTCGCAAATATGTCGCATAGTTGAGCCGCATTTGCATTTTCGCGAACAACCTAGTCACTATACGTCGAGTGAGTCGCTGGAGTAGGGTGCATACGTATTTTTCGAACTCGCGATCGCAAACGGTAGTCGCCCTGTTAGAGATTACCTGAGTCGCTGCATGGAACCGTCGTACCGTACGTGCGCACCTTTCTGTCATGAATCCGTACAGATAGCCAGTGAAATTCAGTTGTACTCTCGGCCCTCGATGGAATGGATCTGACACCACAGTGATCACATAGTACTTCTCTGACAGCCACGCGACAGCTCACGGACACTATCCACTCCTTCACATCGATCAGGATCAGTTGGTGCGTGCCGGCCGGAAAACGTATGGCTACATCGCGCGCAGCTTGCCTGGTAGTCGATCGTAGGCTCGTAGCTGGACGTGTTTCGTGCCATGCATGCAACGGTCCAATTCGGCGTACGTGCCGCGCGGGTTGCTACGTACGTAGTGTCTGGGCCAAAGCTAGTACATAGATAGCGCGGTGGCGGTGGGGAGTACATATCGATCAGCCGCTACCGCTAGCTATTATGCCCCCGACGGCTTTTGCTCCACCGTCTGCCCAACTTTTTTATTTACTTAATTATTACTACAAAGCATTTTCAGCTGCGTCTCCTAAACGAGCATCAGTGCCGAATCGATTGTTTTGGGGGCGTCGCAGTCTGATGTCACGTTTAGGGCGTGGCCTTTCCCATCCACATTCCCCATACGCGTTGCCAGATTTTCTCCTATTTATGTTTTCCTAATTTTGTAATTTTTAGACACATAGCCAATTAATACACACAATAAATCAGTTTTACGATATTGATTGTAAATGTTAATAGAACATACAAAAAAGTAAAATAACCATAAGTTCAACTTGATCAAGCTGCCGACACATTCAATGACTCTCATTTGAGCCCCAAGAGATGCTCTATGAGATCATTTTGTAGTTGGAATTTGTGTCTCCGCGTGTATGGCGAGAAAATCAGCAAAATCAACAGGCACCTAGTGCAAGAGGTTCCCGACACTCGTAGGGACCAACATGGTCATTTGTTCGAGTCTTGTGGTCACTCTCAATGACCATGATTATGTTGTGCATGATCACACAAGCACATACCACCTCCCATTTTTTATCTTAAGGCTAGGTAAGAGCACTGAACAATAGAAAATTGATATTGAAGCACATAAAATGCCTGCTCGACAAACTTCCTGTAACTCGCCTGGAGCTCAACAAAATGTGACTTCTGATGACCTGGAGGATCGGAGATTGTCTTCACACACATCTAAGATATATGTCATCAGATAGCTAGTACCCCTTGATATATGTGTGGCCATTGTTGCATGGTAGAGCATGACTTTCAATTAGTTTCGCAAACACCAGAAATCACTACGTCACGTTGATGTCATTGTGCAATCTCGCCATGTCAAAAAAACAATACCAAATCCACATGTCGTGATCTACCGCAGCTTTAACTACCACACTGCATTATCCATGATGCATTTCGTAGAAACCTTTCCAAGTAAACAGACAGTTCTTTCATGACGAGTGTACCAATCTACGCTTTCAAGTATGTCAGGAAATCATATTGCTGCGTTTTGTGCCATGATCCTAGTAGCCACTTCTTCATTTGGCCATCTCAAATAGTATTTCCCAAACTTTTCTACCACTGTTGTGCAAAATTTGTACGTGCACTCAGTGGCAGTGGACTCAGTCATGCGAAGGTAGTTTTCATGTGCATTGGTAGGGGCTCCATATGTAATCATCCTAATGGCAGCGGTGCACTTCTGGATTGATGAGAAACTAGGGGTGCCGAAGGCATCACGCTTCAGCACGAAGTAATAATCGTACTCTCTCATGCCAAGAATAATCGACATGAACATGTCCTTGCTCATCTTGTAGCACCTGTGTCGGCGTATGTTGCATCATTGACAAAGTAGTCAGTGTAGAGCATGGTATGTCCCTACATCCTCTGTCTGAACTTCGATTTCTTTCTCCCAAGCTACGAACCTCCATGTCGTAGGCCCTTCTACCGCTCGTCGCAATGCATTATGTGAAAATAAGCGATGATTGAAAGGTGTTTCTGAATGTCAGCGTCGAAGGCGTCCTCCTCCTCCATCAGTTGATGGATCATCATCTCGTCGTCATTGTCCAAATCTGAAAGTGAAAAAAAATTAATCAAAGCAGCGGCCGCGAGAGAGGAAAGAACATAAAAAGCAACGCCTACCAATGAAACATTCGGACACCTTGAGTGCGCTGAGTAGACGCCGCATTCGGGCCCTAGTCGGGGAACAACCGGCAGTGAAATGGGTGACTAGGTTAGGGAGGTGCACTGTGGAAGTTGGCGCAGGCATACTACCTTAGCGAAATAGGTGGTGGCGGGATGGGCGGGATGGGAGGCACATTGTGAAAGAAAGGCGCGAGGGGAGGCACGGGCGAACTGCGTTGGCTGGGACGCTAGGCGGTTGTACCCACCCAACGGTTCCTTACGTGGCGAGGGATGTGTCTTCCATTCGGGCCGCCGAGGTCGTGCCCTATGTAGCGGGGACGTCCATGGGGCTCCCAACATGGTATTAGTTCTCGCCGGAGAGAAAAGGTCTGTAGGACGCGGTGGTGGATACGACTTTCTGACTGACACACCCTAATTTCCTTTGTGAGACTGTTTGGTGGACGCGATTAAAGATACTCTTACTCTCCTGGAGCAACTAGCCGACACCCATGACATGGCCCTACATGGCAGTGGTGTCAATTTACTCTTTGGCGCCGCCGGAACTAATGGGGGTGAACGAAAACCTCTTTTTCTACTAGTGACTCTTTGGCGCCGCCGGAGAGGCCCAATTACTGTACCGGCCGAGAGCGCCACGGATAGTGTAAAGAGGCTTCTCCATGCATGCGACTTGGACAGTTACGGCACGCGCGGGCGACGAAACAGGGTACGGGGGCCGTACCGGTGTGTGGGTGCGGCTAATTCGTTTCGTTTCGTCTCGTTTGGCGCTTCCTTTTTCCGAACGCTGTGAGCTGGTGAAGATGATCACTCGACGTAGAACAGGGTCATGTGCGCGCATGAGCGGGCGATGAGTAAAAGCCAACATGATAACCCCCGCCCATCTCCATCTGTATGTAGATAGAACGATCCACCTCTTCCTAACGAGGCCGGGCAAGTTGCGGTTTTCGGTTAGCCACGGGCACGAGGCCCAGGTTGTACTGTTCAGGAAATCTACTGTACACAAGTGGCGTGCTCATTTTTTTAAAAATGTTTTGGTGTTTAAACTTCGACGCGGAACCAAGTGACCAGTAAACAAACCCCAAGCGGAATCCTAGCTTGCTAATGTGTATACATTGTTCGCCGACGCATGTCCCGACCATTTGTAGACATACATCCAGATGCGATCCCTCTATGTGTAAAGAGATAAGTACTGTACTAGTAGGAGGGTGAGCGGAGGAGGGAAAGAAAAAGACCAAGCTAGAGCGTGAGGGTGGTCCTAATGGGTGGATGGATCGATCCAGCTGATTTGTTCTTCTTTTTAGTAAAGTTTGCGTGTCCAAAGCTTCACTAACGAAGCTTATAACTGTCGTTTCTACGTACAGAGCTATTACAACAGAGCATATGCACCGCAAACCCAACAATGCACAGCAGTACAAAGAGTGAACCAATAGGCACAAACTACAAATCGCCGAGCATGCGTTTCAAGAAAAGAAAAAAAAACGACTTAACACGTCTCTGATCATTATCTTCAGCAGACCGGTGTTGGGAGAGAAGATCGAAGCATGCCTCCTAGCTAGGCTACAAACAACAGCCATCTCCTGAGTATTGGTGATTACTACTATATATAAGATGTTGTCTCAATACCTAGTAAAGATTAGTGTCGAATCTGGTAACTTGCACAGCACATGTGACCACCAAAACAAAAATATGCGAACGGTTCAATCCATATTCTACAATATGTTGCCTAGTCATATACTAGAAATCACTATTAAGATTTTTTTGGTAGATCAAACCCTTCATAGACTTTTACATATGTACATATACACTATGTTATTTGTGCAATTGTTAAAATATTTCAGGGACTTTTTATAAATATAATTTAAATTAGCAGAACGCAAGTTTTTTATTTTATTATATAGATTGCAACTATATATAGTAAAGAACACCAAAACTAAACTTTATGCTGCAATGCTAACCATGTCAAATAAAGAATGAAAATTACACTCATTGATATTGAAGCTTTTCCAAAAAAAAAAAAGAGTTCAGTATAAATTTTAGTTAGTTTTGTTTGCGGTAAAACAATTCTTTGGACCGTCCTACTCAATATGCTCTGTTTTTATCTACAACTTATGTTTGATTTAAATAGGTGTAATTGAAGGTAAAAGGGCCGGGTGTCGCTGAGCTACCGTGTAGCCACGCGTTCTCAAAGTAGAATTTAGGCTAAATGCAGAAAAAGATAGTAACACAAAAATAAAATAGAGCAATGCCACAAATTCGTACAGTAATGCCGAAATGCGGATTAAAAAAGGCTAGTCACGTGGATGATCAGACCCGCTGGGAAAGTGTGGTGCCAAGTAATTGGAGACACCTCATTGTCGCGTGGCTCGCCCTCGCGTTGGCAAGAATAACACGAGCCACGTGGTAGGGGTGTGTTTGCATAAAAAGACCGAATATCGATGGCTTGCAAAAAAAATAGTAGGTTAGCTTTGTTTGTACAATAAAGTTTTGAGTACATACTTGCAGAATAAAAGTAGTCATCAAATAATGCAATGAGGTTTACTTTAAAGTTACGTACAAAAAATGGAGGAAATATAATCTGATTTGGATTCCTCCATTCAATCTACTTTAAAAAAAAATTGATTTATTAAGAATTAGCTGAGTTTAGGATCATCAGTTTGCTCTTCTGCTATGCATTCATCATGGACGTGTTTGGTTGCCTCGACCCTTTTTCTACATGTGTAAAACATGGCTCTGTGGAGCATAGATAGGTGTATACGAGGTGTGTGTGTGTGTGTTAAATTTTGCATTTCCATTGGTCACGGCATCATCTTAAACTAGTCCCAATAGAAATTCAAGTCAGTGTGTTTGGTGTCTTTCCAAGATGCAAGTTGTGGGCGCACACATGACTCTTACCTCTTGTCTGAGAACGGGCCGTCGGTCCGTTGGTTAGCTCTGCGGGAGCGCAAGCTGCCGGCCAGCGTTCGAGTACTGGTACTCCCGCTGTGCACTCACGGAGTTTCTTCTATCAAAAAAAGCCAACAGGTGGTAGTGCCTGGGTTGATCTCATTTTTGACTCACACATCTTGTCTACACGACAAGCAATCACGACACTTAGAACAACTTGTTTTACGAGCCTTGAAACAAAAAAAAATTAGAACACAAGAGTTGTGTAAAACAACGAGAAGAAACTAGTGGCCAGGAAAATTCAAACACTAAACCAGTTGCGATGAATTTGATTCTTTTGTCTAAAATAAAGCTAAATTCGAAGAGGAATTTGCGAGTGTGAATGAACCCCAAATCGAGAGCGGTGGCCCGACCATGGAGCCCATCACTTGTACGCCAAACTTCGCGTTTTTATACACGATTCCCTCCGGCCGGCAACCACATACTGTGTGTACGGATGCATGCACGATCGATATTCCCTTTTTTCTTCCAGTTTTTTTACATTATGTATGTGGTTAAAACCGTACTGTATTAGAAAAGAAAACGTAGTACGTAGTAGTTTGTAGAGTGAGTACAAGAGCAATTTTCGGCGTGTGGCACTTGACAGACAGTGGGATTTCAGTTAACACAGTCTTGATTACAGACCTGTCGATTGTGCGGATGAATTAATCAATCAACTATTGATGGCGAGAGCGCTTGTCTTCTAGCGCTATACATCGTACGCAGCCGATCATATCTTTCCAAGGTGCTTAACATTAATCAACGCGTAATCTCAAGCTGATTCGTACAAAATGTTGCAGGGGTCTTCTGAATCCGATGGCAGAGATCGAAGACCGTGCGGTAACAGGGAAAGTGTACGTCAGTCAGCTGCTCATCATATTTCAACGGCTGAAACTGAAAGCGGGATTAACTACAGGGAACAGAATAGATGCTTGACTTTTTTTGCTGCAAACACAATTTAAAATAATTATGTGTTTATCACCGGAAGATTGTAATGATTATTTGGAGAATAGTAGCCAGCGCCATGCTAGCTAGGCATGGTTCTGCAGTTAGTTTATCTCATCCAGTATCTTGTGAATGATTAACTGGCTAACAGCTAAACGGAAACAGTTGTTTAAGACAACGAGCCATACTGTATGCATGATTGCTGCGTTGTTGTTACAGCTTGTAATTATGCTCACGGGACTGCTGGGGGCATCCAGCCTGTATCAGCTTTCCGCATCATTTCTTCAGCAACAATCAAGATAGGCACGTTCTAACTGTTTACTACTACTCTCCTGGCATGATACGGCATGTATAGGAAAGTATTTTACTCCCCTTCCTATTAAACATGTCGGAGGTTTGCTAAAATTCGGATGTACGTGATACTATATAGTGTCTAGATATATCTAAATTTAAGAGACGGAGGGAGCAGATCAGTTCTGCTTCTGAAGAAAAACAAGGATCGACAAGAGAATATATATCACTATTTGTTCGGTGATTTTGGTATTGCAACAGTGCAACAACCTGGCTGCCTTAGTTTCAGAAAAATTAGTTTCTAGGAGATCAGACTCCAATACATCTGACTTTTTCATTTAGAAGTTTATTAGTACTTTCTTACGTTTAGTTTAATCACACAGCATTGTACTCTTAGTACATGTTCTCTTCTTACTTTTTTTTATATAACGATGTTATCTTCTTACTTGGGAGGGTGATTTGCAAGTAAAGAAGAACTGCACTATTGTTTATTGACCAGATCAGGTGAATCTCAGATCGGCGGGTCCACGGTACTAGCTACCTAGTGGCTTTGTTACCATCAGATTTTCGTACAGTTTTTGTAGCTGTTTACTTCCAAAACGTCGATCTAAAAATGGGAAAACGAGATGAGATCACGGTAATGTTCAGCTGGAGCGTATGAAATACATGAAAAACTGAGGGAGTGCACGTCTTCGCCTTCAGGTTTCAGCTTTTGATCATCGTATCCCGCTTGCTTCGACAGATATAGATGTGACTTACGCGTCTGGCAAAAGCACGGTCATGCAATCGGCATGGTCTTACACGAGCAGACGACAGCAAGAAGATGCGTGTGAATTGTAATGTGCTTCATCTCATTTCGATGCATGCTATCCAGGCACTTCGAACAGGCTCTAACACTTGTCTCAAAAATTTTGGGAACTAACCGGTGAGTTACTTTGTTTAGTCCAACAGTGCTTCCATGGAAATTTCCGTGTCCGTTGCTTTGAAATCAATCGGGCGATTAGTTATCGTCGTGTATCTCATCTCTCTCATCTTTCCATGGAAAACATGACAGCAGGCTTTTAAGTTTTTTTTTTTTGAAATAGGGATAAAAATCTCGGCTTCTGCATCGCGATGATGCACACGACATTTTATTAAAAATTCTCATAAATTCAGTTTTACAACTCAGTCATCGCCCACAGTCGATACAAGAATCAACCAACGAAATAAATAGAACATAGTATCACTACTCATCACTGTAGTCTCCTAGTATGCCGCCAACCAGCCTGACACAAGATATCCTGAGCGGCCGTTTGGAGCCGTGTGCATCCAGAAGCCATAGCATCTCTCAGTCCCTCCGGCGAAAGGAGAGCCCGTAGCTGAACCCAATGTGACATCATATGGATAACCTTCAGGAAATGAAAAGATTGTTTTTTTATTAAAGATGATATCATTTTTTACCCTCCAAATAGACTAACATAAAGCAGAAATCCCAATTCAGATGAATGCCTTAGATTGTCTATCTACTCCATTTAACTAATTTCTAAACATATTTATAATATTGGCTGGAGGTGGAAGATCAAAAGTGAAATTAACCGTGCGACAAAGAAGTTTAGCTAAAGGACACTCAATAAACAGATGTTCAATGGTTTCCTGGTCTCCACAGAAAACACATTTCATACATCCATTCTAATTTTGTTTAGCTAAATTATCTTTGGTTAACAAAACCTTATTACTTAGAAATCACATGAAGATTTTACTTTTTAAGGGAACTTTGACTTTTCATAGATATTTTCTCAAAAAAGCGGTATGGTCACTCATAAGATCTTCATACATAGACTTTCCCGTAAACAAACCATTTGTTGTGAGTCTCCAACCAAAACGATCGTTTTCATCATTTATCTCTATCCTCATTAGTTTTCGGCATAACTGTAACCAAAAAGTTCATTTGTTTCACAACAACGTCCTTCTAAAACTAATATTCAGTGGAGTTTGAGCCAACACATGAGCTACTGTTACATTTTTGTGATGCACTATGTTATACTATAACGAAGGGTATTGTTGTGCCAAAGAGGTGTCCCGTAACCAAGTATCGTCCCATAATCGATAATCGAGTATTCAAACTCTGTGAAGAATGTCAACCTAGTCTGCTGGTACTGGTTAAACAAGCTGTTTCATTCATGCCTGCTTTATATATGCCCATCATCGTGTCTACTTGGAGGTCCACTTTTATAATGCTCCCAAGGGCATCATCAATCATTATCACCTCGAGTTAAGATGGATCACGCTGTACAATCACGGAGATAACCAAGTGCAGGGGGTCGTGCGCCACCGGGACGCACACCAGATTAGATTCCACACCAAACACACGCAAACCACTTACTTCTTTTTTAACTTTGCTTTGGGAATGATCAAACAACCTATGATTACGGTATAGAATTACCCTTACGCTGCAGTGCTGAAGGTTAGTATTTGTTCCACTAGTTGTAGTGCCCTTGATGAAAGATGAGCTGGCTGGCTGACAGCCACACTGGTGGAAAAACAGGCTTCGGGTGAGCCCCATAAGTCGCGATGCTGCAGGATCCGCGACAAATGGTACCTTTAGTCGCGGTTCGGGAGGAGAACCGCGACCAAAGGCCTGGGCCCAGGGCGCTCGGTGGCCAGCCGGTGCACGTGGGGTCTTAGTCGCGGTTGGCCGAGCCAACCGCGACTAAAGTGCACCGAAGGCCTTTAGTCGCGGTTGGCCAGGCCAACCGGGACTAAAGCCCCTCCCCTATATATACCCATCCAAGCAGCCAACACTTAGCCATTTGGTGCCATTCTCTTCACAAGCTCACAAGTGGGTGTTAGGTTTGCTTTTGGTTCCTCTTATGCACATAAGGTGTTTGATGAAATGCCCCAAGAGCATGAAACAAACATGATATGAAGTGTTGGAGCCACACTTGAGCTTTCTCATTTATTTTTTCCTCCTCGATCGCGGTTAGCAACTTGAACCTTTGATGTGTCGTTGATAAAATGTGCATGTGTGTGTAGTTCATTGTTTAATTTATATTGTTTGTAGCTAGTTAGTTTAACAAATGCATGATGGTTAATTATATATTTTATATTATAATAATGCAGATGAATCGACAATGGATGTACGGTAACCGACTCTCCGGCGAGTTCAGTGCGGGTTTGAAAGATTTCCTCGTAGTGGCTAATGCGAACAAGCAGGGAGGGTTTTGTTATCCGTCCATGTGTTAAATGTAAGAATCGGAAGGGTTACTCTTCCTCAAGAGATGTTCACATGCACCCGCTTCGGCACGGTTTCATGCCAAGCTATAATTGTTGGACCAAGCATGGAGAAAGAGGGGTTATAATGGAAGAAGATGAAGAAGGGGATGATTTCATCGATGAAAGCTATCTTGCTCATTTCGGTGATACTTTCATGGAGGATGCTGAAGGTGAAGGGGAAGGTGAAGGGGAAGGTGAAGAAGAGGCACGTGATGATCCCGTTGATGATCTTGGTCGGACCATTGCCGATGCACGGAGACGCTGCGAAACTGAAAAAGAGAGGGAGAATTTGGATCGCATGTTAGAGGATCACAGGAAGGCGCCTGTACTCCGGATGCGATGATGGTCCGAAAAAGCTGGGCTGCACACTCGGATTTGCTGAGATGGAAGGCACGAGCAGGTGTAGCCGACTCGGCATTTGAAAACTTGCTGAAAATGTTGAAGAATATGTTTCCAAAGAATAACGAGTTGCCCGCCACTACGTACGAAGCAAAGAAGGTTGTCTCGCCCTCTAGGTTTAGAGGTTCTGAAGATACATGCATGCATCAACGACCGCATCCTCTACCGCGGTGAATACGAGAATTTGAATGAATGCCCGAGTATGCACCGCATTGCGTTATAAGATCGAGGCGATGACCCCGGTGACGATGTTGAGGGCCGGAAACCCAGGAAGAGGGTTCCCGCCAAGGTGATGTGGTATGCTCCTATAATACCACGGTTGAAACGTCCGTTCGGGAACAAAGAGCATGCCAAGTTGTTGCGATGGCACAAAGAGGACCGTAAGTCGGACGGGGAGTTGAGACACCCCGCAGATGGAACGCAATGGAGAAAGATCGACGAGAGAGTTCAAAGATTTTGCAGCCGACGCAAGGAACATAAGATTTGGTCTAAGTACGGATGGCATGAATCCTTTTGGCGAGCGAGCTCCAGCCATAGTACTCGGCCCGTGACTCTATGCATCTACAACCTTCCTCCTTGGTTGTGCATGAAGCGGAAGTTCATTATGATGCCGGTGCTCATCCAAGGTCCGAAGCAACCCGGCAACGACATCGATGTGTACCTAAGGCCATTAGTTGATGAACTTTTACAGCTGTGGGGCAGACCTCGGTGTCCGTGTGTGGGATGAGCACAAAGAAGAGGAATTTGACCTACGAGCGTTGCTTTTCGTAACCATCAACGATTGGCCTCGCTCTTAGTAACCTTTCGGGACTCGTCAAATAAGGGATACAATGCATGCACGCACCGCTTACATGAGACTCGAAAGTGTACATTTGCCAAATTGTAAGAAGAACGTGTACCTTGGGCATCGTCGATTTCTTCCGAAAGGTCATCCAAGTAAGAAAGAAAGGCAAGCATTACAACGGCAAGGCAGATCACCGGCCGAAGCCTCGCGGAACACACTCGGTGCCGAGGTATTTGATATGGTCAAGGGTTTGAAAGTCATCTTTGGAAAGGGTCCCGGCGGACAATCGGCTCCGAAGGGAGCCGACGGGCACGTAGCCATGTGGAAGAAGAAATCTATATTCCGGGAGCTAGAATATTGGAAAGTCCTAGAAGTCCGCTCCGCAATCGACGTGATGCACGTTACGAAGAATATTTGCGTGAACATCCTAAGCTTCTTGGGCGTGTATGGGAAGTCAAATGATACAAAGGAAGCACGGCAGACCAAGCAAAGTTTGAAAGACCCCGATGACCGGCATCCGAACGGTTTCAAGGTCGTGCCAGCCTACGCTCCGACCAAAGAAGAGAAGGTCATCTTTTTTGAATGCCCGAGCAAGTATGAAGGTCCCGTCAGGATTCTCGTCCAATATAAAGGGAATAATAAACATGGCGGAGAAAAAGTTCCAAAACCCGAAGTCTCACGACCGCCACGTGATTATGACGCAATTGCTTCCGATTGCTTTGAGGGGCTCCTGCTGGAAAATGTTCGATCGCCCATTGTGAAGCTATGTGCATTCCTCAATGCAATCTCTCGAAGGTAATCAATCCAGAAGTTCTACCACGCTTACGTAACGATGTGATCCAATGTCTTGTCAGCTTCGAGTTGGTGTTCCCGCCATCCTTCTTCAATATTATGACGCACCTCCTGGTTCACCTAGTCGATGAGATTTCCATTCTCGGTCCTGTATTTCTACACAATATGTTCCCCTTCGAGAGGTTCATGGGAGTATTAAAGAAATATGTTCGTAACCGTGCTAGGCCGTAAGGAAGCATCGCCAAGGGCTATGGAAATGAGGAGGTAATTGAGTTTTGTGTTGACTTTGTTCCCGACCTTAAGCCGATTGGTCTTCCTCAATCGCGGCACGAGGGGAGACTAAGTGGAAAAGGCACGATCGGAAGGAAATCAATGATATGTATGGACGGCCATTCTCTCGACCGAAGCACACCACACAGCTTCCGACCAATTCCAGCTTGGTTGCTCCGTACTTTGAGAAACACAAGAATATTTTACGCTCGGACAACCCCGGGAAGCCCGAATCCCGGATTAGGAAGGCCCACATGGAGACTTTCGGCAGTTGGTTGAGAAAACATTTAATGAGTGACAATAAGGTTGTAGATCAGCTGTACATGTTGGCCAAGACACCATCTTCGACTATAACGACTTTCCAAGGGTACGAGATAAATGGGAATACATTTTACACGATCGCCCAAGATAAAAAGAGCACCAACCAAAACAGTGGTGTCCGCTTTGATGCAAGCAACCGAGAATGGGCAAAAGGTCACATATTATGGTTACATAGAGGAGATATGGGAACTTGACTATGGACCCTCCTTTAGGGTCCCTTTGTTCCGGTGCAAATGGTTCAAGCTAACAGGAGGTGGGGTAAAGGTGGACCAAGCAATACGGAATGACAATGGTGGATTTCAACAATCTTGGTTATCTTGACGAACCATTCGTCCTAGCGAAAGATGTCGCTCAGTGTTTTCTATGTGAAGGACATGAGTAGCAAATCGAGGAAACGGAAAGATAAGAAAACGATCAGTACATCATGCGATGATCCAAAGCGCCACATTGTTCTTTCAGGGAAAAGAAACATCGTGGGAGTGGAGGACAAGACAGACATGTCGAAGATTATAATATGTTTGCTGAAATTCCGCCCTTCAAAGTGAACACCGACCCAAGCATTAAGTTAAATGATGAGGATGCTCCATGGATACGGCACAATCGTAAGCAAGCAGGGACACAAGGGAAGAAATGATGTGTAATAATTTATTGTACCAAACTTTGTTGAATGAATCATGTGAATTATATTACCCGTGATGTGTTTGGTGTCCATTTTCGAATGATTCAATTGACTCGAGATAGCACCGATGATACATGAAATTTGGAGTGACTAAGTCATACTCCCGCATGCATACATGAAATTTGGAGTGACTAAGTCATACTCCTTCATACGAGAAATTTGGAGTGACTAAGTCATACTCCCGCATACATGAAATTTGGAGTGATTTAGTCATACTCCCGCCTAGGCGTATAATATGCATACTCGTAGTCTTCATAGCCGCCGCCGTTGTACCGGTAGTCGTCGCCTTCTAAGTTGCCGGCATCGTCGCCGCCGCTCGTCGTCGCTCGTCGTCGGGCGGCGCTCGTGGCTCAAACCGAGGGTAGCGCAGGCGGGGGATATCGCCGGCCGTGATGTAGTCCATGACGCTCCGCGAGTCCGGCCGTACCACCATAGCCGACGGCCGGCCTCGTGGAAGTTTCCGGGAGGCGGACCGTCCTCCTCATACCTGGCGAGCGCCCTCTCACGCCGATTGATGAAGAAGGCGTCCCAAGTATGCTGGTTATCGGGATGCCAACGGGGATTCATCCGCTGCTCCGGCGTGAGGTCGAGGTAGTAGTGGTTCGTAATGGCCGCCCGCGCGCAGTGCACTCGAGGGACCGGGAGGGACCGGCACGCCGCCGGCGCTTAGGCTCCAGCCCGGCAGGGACGCGGTAGCCCCGAGGGCAAGGGTAGTTCGAGGCGCAAAGCTCCTCCACCTGCCGGTAGGTTAGAGTGGGTGCGGTGGAAGCCATGAGAGAGTGATGAGAGATTGTAGAGATGTGATGCTCGGCCAAGGCGGGCTACCTATATGTACCGACAAATGGCGGGAAAAATGGGAGCGGGAAGACGAGACGCGGGAAGAAAGAGGCGGGGAGAAAGTGGCGGGAAGAAATTGGCGGGAAAAAATTGGCGGGAAGAAAGAGGCCGAAAGAAATTGGCGGGAAACAATTGGCGGGAAGAAAGAGGCGGGAAGACAGGGAAGAAATGGCGGGAAGACGAGGAGGGAAGAGGGGGTCGGCGGAAAGAGGCGGGAAGAGGGGGTTTTAAAATTTTGAATTGAATTAGTTTTATTTTTCTGAATTTTTTGATATATTATTTGTATTTTAAGATTTTGAATTGAATTAGTTTTATTTTTATGAATTTTTTGATATATTATTTGTATTTTTAAGATTTTGAATTGAATTAGTTTTATTTTTATGAATTTTTTGATATATTATATGTATTTTAAACATTTTGAATTGAATTAGTTTTATTTTTCTTAGTTTTTTGATATATTATTTGTATTTTTAACATATTGAAATGAATTAGTTTTATTTGAATTAGTTTTTTTTTTCTGAATTTATTGATATATTATTTGTATTTTTAACATTTTGAATTGAATTAGTTTTATTTTTCTGAATTTATTGATATATTATATGTATTTTTAAAATTTTGAATTGAATTAGTTTTATTTTTATGAATTTTTTGATATATTATATGTATTTTTAAAATTTTGAATTGAATTAGTTTTATTTTTATGAATTTTTTGATATATTATATGTATTCTAAACATTTCTGAAATGAAATAATTTCGAAAAAGTCTTTAGTCGCGGTTGGCCGAGCCAACCGCGACTAAAGGTCATTTTCCGCGGGAACCTCAAATGGGGCGAAAAAGGCTTTAGTCGCGGTTGGGGTCACCAACCGCGACTAAGGGTAGCCTTTAGTCGCGGTTGGTGACCCCAACCGCGACTAAAGGTCATCCGCTATAAATATCGCGCGGCCGAACGGCCGCGCCAGTTCCCTTCTTCCTCCGCCCGTTCGTGTACTGAGACGATCTCTGCCGCGCGCCTCGACGACGCCGCCGACGCCTCCTCGACGCAGACGCCGCCGCGCGCCATCGACCGCCGCCACCCGCCGCGCACCATCGACCGCCGCCACCGCGCGCCATCGACCGCCGCCACCAGCTCGCCGTAGCCCCCGTAAGGATCCAAACCGCCCCGCCGCCGCCCGCCCGCGCCGCGCCCGTGTCGCCGCAGCCGCCGCCGCGCACGTACCCCGCGCGCGCCGCCGCCGAGAGAGAGGCGCGGGCCCCGCGCGCGCCACCGCCGCGAGAGAGGCGCGCCGCCGGCCAGAGAGGCGCGCCGGCCACAGAGAGGGCGCGCGCGCGCGGCGCATACCGGCCGGCCCGGCCAATTTTTTTTCTTTTTTTTTTAGTTTTAGTTTTTGTTAATTTCGAAATTAAAATTAACTAAAAATTGAGACTTATAATTTGAGACTTAAAAAACTACAAGAAGACATAAAATTTGAGACTTAAAAATTTGAGACTTAAAATTTTAGACTTAAAATTTGAGACTTAAAATTAACTAAATAATTGAGAGTTAAAATTTTGAGACTTAAAAAACTAAAAGAAGACTTGTAATTTGAGACTTAAAATTTTGACTTTTTTTGACTTAATAATTTTGACTTAAAATCTTGACTTAATAAAACGTACTAGATCTAGGGGGAGACGGAGGCCCGAAGGCCGGCCGGGGCGCGCGCCACACACACGCATTAGGACGGCGTGCCACACACACGCACTAGGGCGCCGAGGACACATAACTTAACCACCGCGCGAGGGTTATGTGTCCTCGGCACCGCCACCGCCCTTTCGCCACCGCCCTTTCACCACCGCCACCGCGCGCGTATACTGAGGGGGGAGCGAGCCCCTCGTCGCCCCTCCGCATACGCCTCCCTCTCCGTGACGCCGTCGTCTACCGCCCCGTCTCGCGCTCTTCCGCGACACCCTCTCCCAACCCCTTCCGGCTCGCCGGCCCCCTCCTTTTTGCCACCGCCCTTTTGCCACCGCCACCACCCCTTCTTCACTTAATTAATTTGTTTTGACTACATGTTTTCAGGATCGACATATGGCGGACGATAGAGCTGACCCGATTCCGGACAACTATGATCCGGACGTCGAAGACCATATGTTCGGCATCATAAAAGGCGATATTCCATATGTGCCGACCGGAGAAGAAGAAGATGATATCTCTTCTTATCTCGAACTTTGAGTGTGAAGATGAAGGGCGCCGTCAGCAAGCAGATGATGCCGAAGAAACGTCGATAAACGACGATCTTCAATTGGAAGTAGCAACCACCTCCGGCGCCGAGGTATATATATATATATATATATATATATACATATTGAGCGTCTGGTGATACAACTAACTGATTTGAATAAATGTGTGTGTACTAACGCGCGCGACTCTCTTTCTTATTTTAGCCCTCGGCCGGATCGTCGAAAAAATCGAGTACGTCGTCAAAGCGTGGCGCAACCAAGACGATGAAAGCAGGAGAAACATGCACCATCGATGTTGTCGACGAAGAAACCGGCAGGCCGCCGGAGCCCAAGCAAGAACGCCACCAAGTTTGTCGGCCAATGCGGAGCCGTTGTTAGAGACAACGTCTCGATCACCCGCCAGAGTGGAATGAGCCAAAGAAGGCACGTGTTGGTTTCACTTTTGTCGATAAGAGAGAAAAAAAGATTGCTTCAACAAGCTTATGGAACATTTCGTTCTACCTCCGGAATACCGCAAATACGATGAGGAGGGTAACAAGATTGCGGAAAACAAGAAGAGGCGCAAGCTAGTCAAACAGTTCGCTCTTTCTAGGATGGCCAACGCATTCGGAAATACAAGCAAAATCTAGCCCATGACTTTGTCAACCAGGGCAAGACTCCGGATTTCAAAGGACAATATGAGAAACCGCAACATGATTGGCCAGAATTTGTGAAGCAAAAGAAATCGGAGCAGTTCCTTGAACTATCGAAAAAAAATAAGGAAAATGCGGCCAAGAAGGAGTACAATCATAAAATGGGGCCAGGAGGGTATCGCTTTGGCAGCCTAAGTGGGAGAAGATGGAGAACGAGCCGAGGGCGCGAGGAATCCGTCCAGGTACGGAGGGATGGGACCCAAGGGCCAAAAGCGGGTGGTACGGGCATGGGGGATCGCTGAACCCGGAGACAGGGGAGTGTGTTTATCAGGGCAAAATAATTACACCCACCCAAAAGCTTATTGAGGCAATGAGGGAGGCTCAAGAGGGGAGGATCAGGTTCAACAGAGAGAACGACGCCCTGACAAAAGCCCTCGGGAATCCCGAACACGGAGGACGTATACGAGGCATGGGGCCCATTCCGTGGAAAATAGGGTTCCCCGGAACGATGACCCGTACGGTTACGTAAGCCGTAAGAGAAAGATGGATCGGGATGCGGATGTTGTGGCGAAGTTGGTAACGGAAATGGATGTGATGAAGAAAACCGTGAGTGTACTAGTCGCCGAAAGAGATGCAGCTCGAGCGCAAGCATGTCGAAGATCATCCAATGGATCTCGGAAGCCAGCAGAGAAGAAGCAGCGTGGCTTCCACGGAGGCCTCACCGGCCGGTGCACCGACGATAGAAATTACCGCACCGGAGCCTCCGGTGGTCGAAATTACCGCACCGGAGCCTCCTCGCTACCCCGTGGACGATATAAAGGAGATGAAAGCATGTCATCTGTATTATCCTATCGGGAACATGTCCATGAAGGTAGCCATCGGCAGTGCTTTACCACTCGGAGCACTCCACCACAACAACCCCATTCAAGATGGCTATGCTCGTGTGACGGTGGAGGAGATAGTCCAAGGGTTTGAGAACCTGGACATTGACATTGCTACACCCGAAGGGGTGAAAAGACTTGGAGATGTCAAGCGCCAGCTCATTCTATGGCGGAAGAAATTTATCAAGTTTCCGAGCGAGGCGCCAACAAGTCCACCCCCGTACGGTGGTGGCGGTGGCGGTGGCGGTGACGGTGGCGGTGGCGGTGGCGGTGACGGTGGCGGTGGCGGTGATCGGTGGCGGTGGTGCTTCACCTAATACACCTCATTCACGTCGGCCCACGCCGCCGCCCCCGGTCCTCGTCCGGCGGGTGATCGGACACCGGTACCGCCCCCAATCCACCTCCGGCGAAGAAGCGTAGCGGTCCCGGGTTATTAACCCGGACCCTTACGTACCTAAGAAAACAAAGGTACCGGAGGTATCACTGAAGCCTCTCCCCACGAGGCCTTGGGAAAGTAGTGCCGAGGAAGTCGAGGCGGGCGCGGCTGCTGATTTAGAGAAATGGAAGGCGAGCGTCAAGAGGAAAATAGAGGGCGAGCCCAAGCCAGTATATTCTGACAAGGAAAAGCAGTGGGCTAAGTCATTTTTGAACACACCGTCCCAAGCCGCGAAGAATCGCCTGACGACTATTTACGTGAACTTCGTAGGCAAGCACTCGCGTTCAAGAACAGGAAAGAGTTGGCGGAGAAGAAAGCCGTGAAGGACGAGGCCGAGTCAAAATTAGAAAGGGGGAAAGAAGTTGCCCAGCTCGGGGAACAAAGTAAACAATCGATCGCCCCGCTCATAGTGCAAGCCGCCGATCCGGATGCCCCCGATATCGTAGCAGCTGCGGCAGCACATGGATTGACTGTAACGAGTGCCGTAGAACAAGCGGCCGAGTTAGGTATCACTCTTCGTGCACTCGCTAGGCCTTGATGAGGCGCCAATGAAGGACGTAGTATTTACATATGTGAAGAATGGCCCTCTCGTCGAGCCTGCGCAGAAGGGGATCTACCTCGACAAATGCTAGGTCTCGCTAAATTGGTACAAGGGTTACATAAAACATAAAAACGCCAAAGACTATATCTATGCGGAAGTTAGATATGAGCATCACTTCAAACATTACTCGGGTACAAATTCCTCCGAGTGAATTGTTCCAGCTGTTCAATCTGCGCGACCTCGACAAATCTATCATCAGTTGCTACGTTCCGTAAGTGATTTATTAATTTCTACCCCATCTCGTTCATTGCCTCGCACTCGTCCTAACTATCTTGTTGTGTACGCTATTATGCGTAATGAAGAAGCGGGAAATGCGAATAAGGAACATCCATGATGTTGGGTTCATTGACCCACACATCGTTAATTCACATGTGTTAGAACACCACCCCGCCGACGTGGAGGATGACTCCGTGGCGGTTTATTAGAAAACAGCAACAGAAAAGTGATATTCTATTTCCTTACCATTTTGGGTGAGTGTTTCTGTCTTGAGCACATTCTCTTTTGTTTACTCCATGCATGGTATGTGGCTAATCGATGAGTTATGCATGATCGTGCATGTATCGTGTCCGCAGGTTCCACTGGATTCTTATGGTAATTAAAGTTCGGACCTCCTCAGCTCTCGTCCACGACTCTCCGAATATGGATCCGGCGCTTTGGGGCGACATGAGAAAAATGTTGCAAAAGTAATTATTTTCATTCATTTGCGCTCTATATCGATCGGCCTATTTCGTTCATCATTTCCTAATATCAAGTAACTAATTAATAACTCTCTTGTTTATTTAATTTTCTTTGCCTCGTAGGGTTTGGAGACGGTTCGTAGATACCAAGGTCGGTGAATTCAAAAAGAGCTATCTTTTAAAATGGCAAGTGCGGACGACCGGGGATACTCAGCCACCGGGGACCAATCTATGTGGATACTATGTTTGTGAGAGGATCCGGAGATACCGCAATGAGCGGGACCGGACGTGTGAGAACAACATCCTCGAGGAATAACCTCCGGAAGACGCTTAGTCCGAAGCTCGCTTCCGACCACTTCAAGAGGAACTAGCTGGATGGTTGGCGAGGGAAGTCATCGATCCTAGAGGAGAACACTATTACGATGACGTAGAACTTTATATGCACCAGAATTTGTAACTAACTTGTTCAAAATTGTATATGGTCATCCGATATTGAATATATATTGTATATGGTGATCCGATATTGAATATATATTGTATATTCCTCTTGAATTCTTTTTGGTTCTAATTTCAAATTTGTTTGAAATTGTACATTCATATGCATGTATGTATACAGTACCGTAGAATATGTGAAACTCCTTCAAAATTAAAACCCAAAAGAAATAAAATAATACAAATTAAAAAGAAACCAGATTTAGGGGGAGGGGGCTAAAACCCTAAACCCCGCGGAGGCCTTTAGTCGCGGTTGGCCTAAATATGTGAAACTCCTTCAGAATTAAAACCCAAAAGAAATAAAATAATACAAATTAAAAAGAAACCAGATTTAGGGGAGGGGGCTAAAACCCTAAACCTCGCGGAGGCCTTTAGTCGCGGCCGGCCGGAAGAACCGCGACTAAAGGTCCTCCGCCCGGCGCCGCCTCGCGGCCCACGTGGACGGGCCTTTAGTCGCGGTTCAGAAGGAACCGCGACTAAAGGGGGGGGCCTTTAGTCGCGCAGCTTTGGTCGCGGTTGCGCCACCGCGACTAATGGCAGTTGCCAACCGCGACCAAAGCCCTTTTTTCCACCAGTGCCAGAACCGTATGCATCATTGCGATACAGAGGCTGAGGCAACCCATTTGGAAAAGAAATAAAATACGGTATGGTCCAAATACTCCAGCCATCACATTTTGACGATGTCACTTCGGTTTAGTTGATTAATTCCCAAGTATAATCGTACTCTCTCACTACTCTCTCACGACTGAAAGTTATGCAAGTATGAAGTGTATTCTGTAGAATACTATTTTCAACATTTCTGTACATTAAATCTCACTTTTCAGCACCTCACCCTGGAATTCAATCCATGAAATCTGTCTCGTTTTACCTCTGGGACATTGGTTTTCTTATACTATTTTTTGATTGGGAAAAGTACAATAAACCAATGGTTATTATAGTTTGTTAACTTCCCAAACCGAAAAGCTACATTAACTAGTTGGAATAACATGTCAACTAGCTCGACTGATAAATCGATGCGTAATCATATAGGACACAATGAATTTTATCAAAATCGGTGAAGTGGTGACCATTTTGACGAACATATGCTCTAACAGCACCACACTGCTCCGTAGCGAATAAGGCACGAGTGGTCCAAAAACTTGCTCTTGAGCAGCAGTGAGTCCATTTTAAATTTTTTGAAACTTGCACTTTGGGTAGTAAAAGGAATATGAATTTTTTTTTATATAGCTAGACAAACACATTGGTTGAACGCCAGATATTTCGTTTAAACATATGTTGTATTTTGAGGAATGCATGCAGAAAACACAAATTTGCGACAAAAATACTTATAGATAACTCCTACATACTGCCAGATATCTCGATTTTTCTATAGCCACCAAAAACGAGTTTTCTACCGAATTTTTGCACGGATATAAGGACCATGTATTTTTATTTTTATTTTTTTAAAGATTTTTTTGAACTTAAAAGTACAAATTTCAAATTTTATCAAGAAATGACACACTGGTGCTCAGGTGCTACAAATTCAGTCTGCTCCCACATCATCCCAATAGATTGGTCCACTCTAATAGTTTGAAATAAATAATAAATATAGTAAAAATACACTAATATGTACAATGGGCACTGCATCACTGTCCAGCGATTGCCTAACATCAAATGAGGATTACTTTTTCCCAAAACGTCCTCTGACCATCACTAAAGATGGGCCGTTCAGGTTTCCCTAAAATTAGTACGCATTTTTGTAGTATGAGTCATTAACAATTGGCTCCATATTGTTGATGAACTACACTATTTTCAGCGTAAACTCTGCTTTGAAATCTTATCTGCCACCACGTGACCATAAAACTCGATCCATAATGCCCCGCCCCTCCTACCTAGATGCTCCCCCGAGCTATTTCTGAAACCTCGGTCTCTATCTTCTCCCTTTACATCCCTCCTCCTCCCGATCTCTACACACTCATCGCACATCCACTCCAGTTAAGCTACTCCCGCCACAATCTCCCTACCATCTCTCCTATATATACCACCCCTACACTACGCGCCGCAAACCTCCCATACAAAACACCATGCTTTTGCACAGAGAGACATCCCTCCTACGGTCTCCCATCCCATTGTCATCGCACATTGACACGGAGATCTCGTGGTCAGGTCTGCAAATATTGGTTTTTTATATGTAGGCAACAAATAAACAAATATGTCGATGAGTATATACGTACATATACTAACGCGTATAAATGTATGGGTTGGATTTTTTGATGATTTAGTTTCTTAATACTTGAAAAAAAAAGGCTCAGTGCAGCCCTGGCTCTATTTCAATTTTTCGAGGATGCTCGTTCTTATTTAGAAGTGCGGCCAAATAGACGCTATAACGCCAGCAGGATCCAGAATAGCGTTACCATTTTCATACATCCGTACACGATAAGCTATATAACTGAAGGGGACAACCAAAATAAGTTCAGAACAGAAACGTTGAGCACCAAGATTATCACCGTACAAAAGCTATGCATTATTAGCTCAAAGCGTTGGAGTTTTAAAGCCATAACTGGCAATAATCGAAAATGCAGTTTACCTTTGTTTAATCGAAACAATATAGTAATTTACCTGAATCTAAGGAATGCTGTACATATATCATTTGAACTGTGGCATTGGCGACGATCTGTTTGGAAGGGTCCGGTCCTACCTGAATTTCTACTGTGACAGTTCAACTGAAGGCTGGCATTTTGTTTTTCCAAGGTGGAGTCTGTACGGTACATCGATGAAGGTATACGATGCGGAGGGACGATCGACCTGGAGTGGTACTCGACTTGAGAGTATAACAAGCAGAGTAGAAACAAAAACAAAAGTCGAGGGTGCGGTCGTTTCTTTCCGAGCGTGGAAGCATGATAGACGGGTGGTGCTGTGCGCCGAGCTGGTAGTATTTCTTTACCTGGCTGGCATGAGAGTGATTTCAGCTGCAAAATGCGGTTTCGGTGGTGGGATCCGCGATAATCGCCCGCCACGTTCCGTCCTAGCCTAGCCGTGGGGTGGTGGACCTCGCCGCACAGCCGTTGCGGCGTATTCTTGTCCCCTGCTCCGTTTCCGTTTCAGATTCTTACCTATTTACCACGCAAGGAATCTCCTCTTCCTCGTTTCTTTCTTCTGCGTCTCCAATGTATACTTTGTTATACGGTTCGTCAGGTAAACTTTCTAACAGTTACTTAATTTTTACAGATACAGGAAAACAAGAAGATGGAGGTGGTGCTTTTAATTTGGCGGGCTATTTTTATTCCGTGCACGCAATAATTCGGCGGAGGATAAACACATGGGTGGAATAGCAACAAAATGCGACATGCATGACTGTTAGGCAAAATGGGTACAGCAAGAGGAGCGAGGTCCAGCCATCACGGCACCAGACATTATCCCGTTACTACAAAAAGATTGTATTATTGCTCTCTTCCAAGCTCACAAGCTATGCCGTTTCACGGGGCCCGTCCTTTTCTTAGGGATATCTGATTATGTATAATATACTGGTCTTAGTTAGTATTAAATTTTAAATCAAGGAAAATAGAGTACTGAGGTACTAGTAATTGTATATGCTTCGAAAGGTACGTGTGTGTACATCACTGCTCAATCAAGAGCCTGGTTGACTGATCGAGCCTATCAGTGATAATTAGAGCATGTCCAGCTGACATAGGCATTCCCAATGGGCCTACCGAAGATAGTACGCGGGGTTTACTAAAGGCCCACGACTCGAAGAATAAGAAGAATCGGAAGCCCAAGTTGTTATTAAGGAAAGCTAGAGTTGTATTAGGAGATAATATTTGTAATCTTGCGGGATGAGTTGGAAACCCTCCCGGACTATGTAACTTGTACAATACGAATCTCTCGGCTCCACCTCCTATATAAGGGGGAGTCGAGGGACAAAGAAATCATCGAATCATTGTCTCACAAACCCTAGTTTTCGCATCGTCGAGTACTTTTCGGCTGAAACCTTCGAGATCTACTTGCCCTCTACTTCTAACTAAACCCTAGTCTATAACCCGTAGGCATTGACAAGTTAATCCCTTTTCACCAGCCGCGTCCCTCAAAAAAATTTGGGGCGCGCCGACCAAAAAACCGTTCTAGTCGCGTCCCCCAACCCGAATTTTGTCCGGCGCGCCCCGAGCCCGTCCCCGTCCCACAGCGACGCTTTGGGCACGCCGGACACAACGAAAAGCGAGGCGGTGAGTGGCGGGGCCGACCCGTTAGCGGCACAGTTAATTTTAACCTAACCATCGCCTATCTCGCGACGGAAGTTATTCGCGCGCAGTGACACACGGCGGCATCTTTGCCTTAATGGCAACGGAGGGGCAGGCGAGACGTCTCGTCGGTGCTGCGCATCCTCCACGCGTAGCCGGCGTTGGCACGCCACCGCCCGTTCCCGCGCGATCTTCTCGCCTCTTCTCGCCTGTTCCCGCGCTTTCTTCCCGACGTCGGCGTCTATAAAAGGTCTCCCGGCTCAATGGTAGCCACCACACCCGCCGGCAACAAACACAGTCGTCATCGCTCCACCGCCGTCTCCTCCACCACCAGTGGCAATGGCGAACCGCCCCGGCGCTGGCCACTTCCCTCCACCGCCGTCTCCTCCACTTCCAGTCCCGGACCGCAGTCGACACCGACCCCGCGGCCCGGGAAGAGCGGCGGCGGCGAGGGATGCAGAACTGGCGTGCACACCGTCAGCTGCGGCGGGAGGCACTCGAGCAGCATGCCCGCCAGCAGCGTGAGGCGGCGCAGGCGGCGGATCTAGCGGCGTTATGCGTCATGAGCCCACCGCTGCTGACGAGGCCGCGGCGGCAGCAGCGTGGCACGAGCAGCTGTGCGACACCGTTGCGGCGTTCGACGCCTCGACGGGAGAAGAGGCGCGACGGCGCCGAACGGAGGAGATGGAGCAGCGGTGGGCTGATGAGCGCCGGCGCCAGCGCGATGAGCGGGAGGCGCTGTACCGTGAACGGCGGGAGGCGATCGAGCGCCGGCGGTGGGACTCGATCGAGCGCCAGCAGCAGCTGGCGGCGGAGGAGCGTCAGCAGCGAGAGGCGGCGCTGGCGGCGATCTGGGGGAGGCGGACGTGTTGGCGGCGGCGATGATGGAGGTGCCAACAGATGTGGAGGAGGAGGCGCCAATGGAGGAGGAGGAGGCCGAGGCGGAGGAGACCGAGGTGGAGGACGACGACGACGACGAGTTCGAGTGGCCCAACGACGACGGGCCGCACCCGGACGAGACGGCCGATCAGCAACGCGCGTCGTCGAGTCCTTCGAGTCGGAGAAGAAGCTCCAGGACGACGCTCGTGCCCGCGAAGAGGCGCAGATTCGTCGCGCCGTCGAGCTCTCCCTCCAGGCGGCGCAGCAGGGGAGAGCGGAGGAGGACGCGCAGCTGGAGCGGCGGCGTCTGGCCACCGCCCAACGTAAGGAGAGGAGGCACGCGCAGGAGGAGCTGCGGCGTAGGGGAGGCGACGATGGGGCGGGGCCGTCGAACGCACCGCCGGGCGGTCAGTAGTCTAGGTTTAGATTAAATCTAGCCGTTTTCATTCAAACTTCGTAATATATAATCAAATCTGAATGAAAACCTTTATTTTCGTGCACCAATATTTATTTGGGGGCGGTGCTTGGGGGACGCGGCTGGGGAGCGACGTCCCCCAAACGTGGCACCAACAAAACACGTCCCCCAAACGCTCAATCCGGCGCGTTTTTGGGGACGGTTTGGGGGACGCGACTGGAGATGCTCTTAACTAAGCGCGTATCATAGACAAAATCGAGAGACACCTTATCACAATCCACTCGATACCCTAATGTTGCTCCTAACGCAGCGCTGGGGAAAACCCTAGTCTCCCACCTCTCGCCCCTACCCTTTTTTGTCTGACACCATCGACCGGTGATGTCTACGAACGCTTCTATTCCTGTAGACAGTGATAGGCCCCCAAGAGCAGAGGTTTGTAGAACAGCAGCAAGTTTCTCTTAAGTGAATCACCCAAGGTTTATCGAACTCAGGGAGGTAGAGGTCAAATATATCCCTCTCAAGCAACCCTGCAATTAAGATACAAGAAGTCTCTTGTGTCCTCAACACACCTAATACACTTGTCAGATGTATAGGTGCACTAGTTCGGCGAAGAGATAGTGAAATACAAGTAATATGGATGATATAAGTAGTAATTGCAATCTGAAATAAAAATGGCAGCAAGCGAACATGTAGCAGAACTTGTTGGAAACGGTGTTTCAATGCTTAGAAACAAGGCCTAGGGATCATACTTTCACTAGTGGACACTCTCAACAATGATCACATAATTGAATAAATAAATGCTACTCGCAAACACTCTCTTGTTGGATAACAAACACCATTCATTGTGTAGGGCTGCAAAAGCACACCTCAAGCCGGAGTAAACAAGCTCAACAACGTCATAAAGGAATCACACACGATGTGCACACTGTCACCATCACACCGTTGAGAGTGACTCCGGAGTTCATATTAAAGTAACCACTAGAGTGCATAATAGACAAGAGCAACATCTACATATTCAACTAGATTACAAAGCTCATGATCACATAAAGATCACACCATGGGAGAGAGAGATGAACCACATAGCTACCGGTAGAGCCCTCAGCCTCGGGGGAGAACTACTCCCTCCTCATCATGGGAGACAGCAACGGCCATAAAGATGGCGGTGGTGTCGATGGAGATGACTCCGGGGGCAATTACCCGTCCCGGCGGCGTGCCGGAACAGAGATTTTGTCCCCCGAAACTTGTCTTCGCGATGCGGCGGTTACGTAACTTTTCGTGGAGGAAGACTCATCGTACTAGGGTTTTCGGAGATGAAGGATTATATATGCGAAGAGGCAGCGTCGGGAGAGCCAGGGGGCTCCCTCCCCACACCTGGGCGCGCCAGGAGGGTGGGCCGCGCCGCCCTATGGGGTGGCCCCCTGCTGGCCGTCTCCGACTCTCCTTCGATGTTCTTGAACCCTCCGTGGAAAATAGGGTCGTGGGCTTTTGTTTCGTCCAGTTCCGAGAATATTTCCTGTGTAGGATTTCTGAAACCAAAAACAGCAGAAAACAGGAACTGGCACTTCGGCATCTTGTTAATAGGTTAGTGCCGGAAAATGTATCAAAATAATATAAAGTGTATATAAAACATGTGAGTATTGTCATAAAACTAGCATGGAACATAATAAAATATAGATATGTTTGAGACGTATCAACCGGCCTATGCGACAGTAGCAGCGGGCATTGCCACCAAAGTGGGTGGGGTGGTGGCTCGGGAGGTTGTGCTCCTGGCTCAGATCCGGTCAGTTTTGGACCCGTCGGGGCTTGGCAGCGGGGAAGAGGTGGTGTTGGTGCGATCTTGGCTTCGGAAGCTAGTAGCCTCCACCAGGAGAAATCGCCGGTCAGCTCGGCGGACGATAAACACATGGTGTTGGTGCGATCCTGGTGGAGGCTACTAGGAGAAATCATTTCCCTGAGTTTGGTCAGGACCGGTGACACCCGTGGGTACCGTTGACTTTCTTGGAAGCGTCGTTGACAAGCCATATCTCGGTTGCGCGTTGTAGACATGCGAGCACCACTTCCACTTGTAGCAGGTTCGAGATTTTTTTGTGTTGGACACATTGGATACCGGCTTACTAGACGAAGTAGGAAATGTTGCGCGGCGCGAGGATGGCGCCGGTGCCATAGGAGGTGGCGCCCTAGGTGTGTAACGCCCAACACCAGTAGCACGTCCCTTCATCTGCGCTTCTTCAGCCAATTGTGATTCAACTTCTCTTGCATATGTAGAAGCTCATTCATAGTAGTGTAACGGTGATGACGAACAATACCTTTGGTATTATACTTCAAACCATGTAGAAAACGCTGCATTGTCATCTCCATGTAGGGATTCGTAGCATAGAAAACAAAAATTTCCTACCGCGAGAACGCAATCCAAGCCAAGATGCAATCTAGAAGATGGTAGCAACGAGGGGATGAACGAGACTAACCCTTGAACATTTCCAAAGCCTACGAGATTAGATCTCGTTGTTGCTGAAGATGATCACTTGCCGCTTTCAAAAGCGTGTAGAAGATCTTGACGGTGCCACAATCGGGCAGCACCTCCGTACTCGGTCACACATTCGGTGTTGATGAAGACGACGTTCTTCTCCCTGTTCCAGCGGGCAGCGGAAGTAGTAGATCCTCCTTGGAATCCCGGCAGCACGACGGCGTGGTGGCGGTGTCGATGGAGATCTCCAGCGGAGCTTCGCTAAGCGTATGCGGGAGAGGTGGTGGAGGAGGGGCGGCTAGGGTTTGGGAGAGGGGGCGCCGGCCACTATAGGGGTGCGGCCAACTAGGGCTTGGTGTGGCCGGCCCCCTCCCCGTGTCCCTCTTTTTATAGGTGGAACCCCAAAGAGTTGGTCTACAAGTCTTCGAATAAGACCCCAACCCAAAACCTTCCATGTGTAGGGAAACCTACCCAAGGTGGGATTCCCACTCAAGGTGGGATTCCCACCTTTCCTTGGAGGGGGGTGGACGGCCACCTTGGTGGAGTCCACCTGGGACTCCACCCCCTTAGGGTTGGCCGGCCATGCTTGGTGGAGTCCCTTCGGGACTCCGCCTTCCATAGTGATTTCTTCCAGACTTTTCTAGAACCTTCTAGAACCTTCCATGAATGCACCGGATCATTTTCAAACTTATAAAATGACTTCCTATATATGAATCTTATTCTCCGGACCATTCCGGAACTCCTCGTGATGTACTGGATCCCATACGAGACTCCGAACAAAACTTCTAACTCCATTCCATATTCCATATCTACTAATACGACATCAAACCTTAAGTGTGTCACCCTACGGTTCGCGAACTATGTAGACATGGTTGAGACCTCTCTCCGACCAATAACCAATAGCGGGATCTGGAGATCCATAATGGCTCCCACATATTCAACGATGACTTAGTGATCGAATGAACCATTCACATTTGTCACGCGATATTTTACTTGTCCGAGGTTTGATCATCGGTATCTCTATACCTTGTTCAACCTCGTCTCCTGACAAGTACTCTTTACTTGTATCGTGGTATGTGGTCTCTTATGAACCATTCATATGCTTGCAAGCTAATTAGACGACATTCCACCGAGAGGGCCCAGAGTATATCTATCCGTCATCGGGATGGACAAATCCCACTGTTGATCCATATGCCTCAACTCATACTTTCCAGATACTTAATCCCACATTTATAACTACCCATTTACGAAGTGGCATTTGATGTAATCAAAGTACCCTTCCGGTATAATTGATTTACATGATCTCATGGTTGAAAGGACTAGGTAACTATGTATCGAAAGCTTATAGCAAATGAACTAAATGATGTGATCTTATGCTACGCTTAATTGGGTGTGTCCATTACATCATTCACATAATGATATAACCTTTTTATTAATAACATCCAATATTCATGATCATGAAACTATGATCATCTATTAATCAACAAGCTAGTTATACAAGAGGCTTACTAGGGACTCCTTGTTGTTTACATAACACACATGTATCAATGTTTCGGTTAATACATTTATAGCATGGTATATAAACATTTATCATAAACATAAAGATATAATAACCACTTTATTATTGCCTCTTGGGCATATCTCCAACAGTCTCCCACTTGCACTAGAGTCAATAATCTAGATTACATTGTAAGGTACCTAACACCCATGGCATTCTGGTGTTGGTCATGCTTTGCCCTAGGGATAGCTTTAGTCAACGGATCTGCTACATTCAGATCAGTGTGTACTTTGCAAATCTATACTTCTCCATCTTCGATGTATTCGCGAATCGAATGATAACGCAGCTTGATATGCTTCAGCCTCTTGTGTGACCTTGGTTCTTGTGCATTGGCGATGGCACCCATGTTGTCACAATAGATGACTAGTGGGTCCAATGCACTAGGTGAAGGAGATATGCCCTAGAGGCAATAATAAAGTGGTTATTATTTATATCTTTATGTTTATGATAAATGTTTATATATCATGCTATAATTGTATTAACCGAAACATTAGTACATGTGTGATATGTAGACAACAAGGAGTCCCTAGTATGCCTCTTAAACTAGCTTGTTGATTAATGGATGATTAGTTTCATAATCATGAACATTGGATGTTATTAATAACAAGGTTATATCATTATATGAATGATGTAATGGACACACCCAATTAAGCGTAGCATAAGATCTCGTCATTAAGTTATTTGCTATAAACTTTTGATACATAGTTACCTAGTCCTTATGACCATGAGATCATGTAAATCACTTATACCGGAAAGGTACTTTGATTACACCAAACACCACTGCGTAAATGGGTGGCTATAAAGGTGGGATTAAGTATCCGGAAAGTATGTGTTGAGGCATATGGATCAACGAAGGGATTTGTCCATCCCGATGACTGGATAGATATACTCCAGGCCCTCTCGGTGGAATGTCGTCTAATGTCTTGCAAGCATATGAATGAGTTCATAAGAGACCACATACCACGGTATCGAGTAAAGAGTACTTGTCGTGAGACGAGGTTGAACAAGGTATAGAGTGATACCGAAGATCAAACCTCGGACAAGTAAAATATCGCGTGACAAAGGGAATTGGTATTATATGTGTATGGTTCATTCGATCACTAAAGTCATCGTTGAATATGTGGGAGCCATTATGGATCTCCGGATCCCGCTATTGGTTATTGGTCGGAGTGAGTACTCAACCATGTCCGCATAGTTCACGAACCGTAGGGTGACACACTTAAAGTTGGATGTTGAAATGGTAGTATTTGAATATGGAATGGAGTTCGAATATTTGTTCGGAGTCCCGGATGCTTGGATTGCGTGTTCGCGGTAGGAAATTTT
>NC_061514.1:72885603-72944600 GCF_022539505.1 Lolium rigidum
CGACAAAACCTTTGGGTTGTACCATATACAACTCTTTCACAATGTCTCCATTAAGGAACGCCATTTTGACATCCATCTGCCAAATCTCATAATCGAAAAATGCAACTATTGCTCACAAAATCCTCACAGACTTTAACTTCGCTACAGGTGAGAAAGTCTCATCGTAGTCAACACCTTGAATTTGTCGGAAACCCTTTGCGACAAGTCGAGCTTTATAGACAGTAATATTACCATCAGCATCTGTTTTTTCTCTTGAAGATCCATTTATTCTCGACAGCCTTGCGGCTATCAGGTAAGTCTACCAAAGTCCATACTTTGTTATCATACATGGATCCCGTTTCGGATTTCATGGCTTCTTGCCATTTGTTGGAATCTGGGCTCACCATCGCTTCTTCATACGTCGCAGGGTCTTCATCATTGTTGTCAACAATCATGACATTTAGACAAGGATCAAACCAATCAGAAGTGGTACGTTCCCTTGTCGATCTGCGAGGTTCAGTAGCTATCTCGCTTGAAGTTTCATGATCCTTATCATTAGCTTCCTCTGTCATCGGTGCAGGCGGCACAGGAACATCTTCTGGTACTGCGCTACTCTGATCAACGAGAGAAGGTTCAGTAACCTCGTCGAGTCTACTTTTCTTCCAGTAACTTCTTTAGTGAGAAATTCTTTCTCAAGAAAGGTTCCGTTCTTAGCAACAAAGATTTTGCCTTGAGATCTATGATATAAAGTATACCCTATAGTTTCCTTAGGATATCCTATGAAGACGCATTTCTCCGCTTTGGGTTCTAGCTTGTCCGGTTGTAACTTTTTTACATAGGCTTCGCAACCCCAAACTTTAAGGAACGACAGCTTAGGTTTCTTATTAAAACATAATTCATACGGTGTCGTTTCAATGGATTTAGATGGTGCCCTATTTAAAGTGAATGCAGTTGTCTCTAATGCATAACTCCAAAACGATAACGGCAAATCAGTAAGAGACATCATAGAACGAACCATATCTAAAAGAGTTCGATTACGACGTTCGGACACACCATTTCGTTGTGGTGTTCCCGGCGGTGTCAACTGTGAAAGTATTCCGCATTTATTTAAATGCATGCTAAACTCATAACTTAGATATTCGCCTCCGCGATCAGATCGCAGAAATTTAATGTTCTTGTTACGTTGATTTTCTACTTCACTTTGGAATTCCTTAACTTCTCGAAAGTTTCGTATTTATGTTTCATGAAATAGATATACCCATATCTACTCAGATCATCTGTGAAGGTTAGAACATAACGATAACCACCGCGCGAGGCTACACTCATTGGTCCGCACACATCGGTATGTATGATTTCCAATAAGTCTGTAGGTCGCTCCATAATACCAGAGAATGGAGTCTTAGTTATTTTTCCCATTAGACATGCTTCGCATCTATCAAGTGACTCAAAGTCAAGTGACTCAAGTAATCCATCGGAATGGAGTTTCTTCATGCGTTTCACTCCAATATGACCAAGACGACAGTGCCACATATAAGTAGAATTATCATTCAATTTAATTCGCTTAGCATCAATGTTATGAACATGTGTATCACTACTATCGAGACTTAATAGAAATAGACCATTCTTCTCAGGCGCGTGACCATAAAAGATATTATTCATAAAAATAGAACAACCATTATTCTCAGACTTGAATGAATAACCGTCTTGCATTAAACAAGATCCAGATATAATGTTCATGCTCAACACAGGCACAAAATAACAATTATTGAGGTTTAAAACTAATCCCGAAGGTAGATGTAGAGGGAACGTGCCGACAATGATCACATCGACCTTGGATCCATTTCCAACGCGTATCGTCACTTCATCCCTTGACAGGCTTCATTTATTATGTAGTTCCTGTTTCGAGTTACAAATATGAGCAACCGAACCATTATCAAATACCCAGGCACTAGAACGAGAACCAGTAAGATAAACATCTATAACATGTATATCAGATATACCTTTCTTCTTCTTGACAAGGCCGCTCTTCAGATCAGCCAAGTACTTGGAGCAATTACGCTTCCAGTGTCCCTTCTCCTTGCAGTAATAGCACTCAGCATCAGGCTTGGGGCCAGTCTTAGGCTTCATAGGAGGCGTGGCAGCTTTCTTGCCGCCCTTCTTGAATTTGCCTTTAGACTTGCCCTGTTTCTTGAAACTGGTGGTCTTGTTGACCATCAACACTTGGTGCTCTTTCTTTATCGAAATCTCAGCAGATTTCAGCATGGCGAAGAGTTCAGGTAACTCTTTGTTCATGTTCTGCATATTGTAGTTCATCACAAAGTTCTTGTAAATAGGTGGCAGTGATTGAAGGACACGATTAATCCCCGATCGTTAGGAATCACTATTCCCAAGTCACTGAGTTTCTTCGCATGCCCGGTCATGGCGAGCATGTGCTCACTAACAGAGCTGCCCTCTTCCATCATGCAACCGAAGAAGTGTTTCGATGCTTCATAGCATTCCACGGCCGCATGAGTTTCAAATATAGCTTTCAGCTCATTGACCAACTCATGTGGATCGTGGTGCTCAAAACGTTTTTGAAGATCGGCTTCCGGACTCGCATAGGATGGCACACCGAACTTGAGAGTACCGAGTTTTCCGAGTCTCGTAAACATTCTTTACTTCATCGGTTTCAGTTTCGCAGGAGGGTCACCTAGCGGTGCTTCGAGCACATATTGCAGGTTTCCACCGGCGAGGAAAATCCTCACATGACGGAACCAGATCGGTGAAGTTGCTACCATTGCTCTTAAGCTTTTCTTTCTCTAGGAACTGGTTAAAATTGATTGATGGGGACGCCATAATCTACAACATATATTTGCAATAGTTTAGACTAAGTTTATGACAAATTGAGTTCAAATTTTAATTCAACAAAATTAAAAATCTAGGTGAACTCCCACTCAAAACAATATCCCTCGAATTGTCTTAGTGATCACACGAACCAAATCCACCACACCAAGTCCGATCATCATGAGACAAGATGTAACTTCAATGGCGAACACTGAAAGTGTTCATCATATCAATCATATGATTCATGCTCTACCTTTCGGTATCACGTGTTCCGAGACCATGTTTGTATATGCTAGGCTCGTCAAGGCAACCTTAGTATCCGCGTGTGCAAAAACTGACTTGCACCCGTTGTATGCACATGTTGAATCTATCACACCCGATCATCATGTGATGCTTCGAAACGACAAGTCTTGGCAACGGTGCTACCAAGGATGAACACTTTATTATCTTGATATTTTAGTGAGAGGGATCATCTTATAATGCTACCGTCGCGATCTAAGCAAAATAAGATGCATAAAAGGATTAACATCACATGCAATTCATATGTGATATGATATGGCCCCTTTGTCTGTGCGCCTTTGATCTTCATCTCCAAAGCACGGACATGATCTCCATCATCAACGGGCATGATCTCCATCATCGTCGGCGTAGCGTCAAGGTCAATGGCGCTGTCTTCATGATTGTTCTCCCATGTAGCAACTATTGTAGGATAACGTTGCATAGAAAACAAAAATTTTCCTACCGCGAACACGCAATCCAAGCCAAGATGCAATCTAGAAGACGGTAGCAACGAGGGGTATCGAGTCTCACCCTTGAAGAGATTCCAAAGCCTACAAGAGGAGGCTCTTGTTGCTGCGGTAGACGTTCACTTGCCGCTTGCAAAAGCGCGTAGAAGATCTTGATCACGATCGGTTCCGGCGCCACGAACGGGCAGCACCTCCGTACTCGGTCACACGTTCGGTTGTTGATGAAGACGACGTCCACCTCCCGTTCCAGCGGGCAGCGGAAGTAGTAGCTCCTCTTGAATCCGACAGCATGACGGCGTGGTGTCGGTGGTGGTGGAGAAGTCCGGCGGAGCTTCGCTAAAGCTACGCGGGAGTTATGGAGGAGAGGGGGCGGCTAGGGTTTGGGAGGGGTTGGCCGGCCACTTCAAGGGGGGCGGCCAGCTTGTGGTCTTGGGGTGGTCGGCCCCCTCCCTTGGCCCCTCATTATATAGGTGGATCCCCAAGAGTTGGTCTCCAAGTCTTCGAATAAGACCCGAACCAAAAACCTTCCATATGGAGGGGAAACCTAGCCAAGCTAGGACTCCCACTAGAGGTGGGAGTTCCACCTCCCATATGGAGGGTGGCCGGCCCCCTAAGGGGGAGTCCACTTGGGACTCCTCCCCCACTAGGGTTGGCCGGCCATGGAGGTGGAGTCCCATGTGGACTCCACCTTCCTTGGTGGTTTCTTCCGGACTTTTCTAGAACCTTCTAGAACCTTCCATAGAACCTTCCGCGACATTTTAATTCACATAAAATGACATCCTATATATGAATCTTATTCTCCGGACCATTCCGGAACTCCTCGTGATGTCCGGGATCTCATCCGGGACTCCGAACAAATATTCGAACTCCATTCCATATTCAAATACTACCATTTCAACATCCAACTTTAAGTGTGTCACCCTACGGTTCGTGAACTATGCGGACATGGTTGAGTACTCACTCCGACCAATAACCAATAGCGGGATCCGGAGATCCATAATGGCTCCCACATATTCAACGATGACTTTAGTGATCGAATGAACCATACACATATAATACCAATTCCCTTTGTCACGCGATATTTTACTTGTCCGAGGTTTGATCTTCGGTATCACTCTATACCTTGTTCAACCTCGTCTCCCGACAAGTACTCTTTACTCGTACCGTGGTATGTGGTCTCTTATGAACTCATTCATATGCTTGCAAGACATTAGACGACATTCCACCGAGAGGGCCCAGAGTATATCTATCCGTCATCGGGATGGACAAATCCCACTGTTGGTCCATATGCCTCAACTCATACTTTCCGGATACTTAATCCCACCTTTATAGCCACCCATTTACGCAGTGGTGTTTGGTGTAATCAAAGTACCTTTCCGGTATAAGAGATTTACATGATCTCATGGTCATAAGGACTAGGTAACTATGTATCGAAAGTTTATAGCAAATAACTTAATGACGAGATCTTATGCTACGCTTAATTGGGTGTGTCCATTACATCATTCATATAATGATATAACCTTGTTATTAATAACATCCAATGTTCATGATTATGAAACTAATCATCCATTAATCAACAAGCTAGTTTAAGAGGCATACTAGGGACTTCTTGTTGTCTACATATCACACATGTACTAATGTTTTGGTTAATACAATTATAGCATGATATATAAACATTTATCATAAACATAAAGATATAAATAATAACCACTTTATTATTGCCTCTAGGGCATATCTCCTTCGACCTCCCACTTGCACTAGAGTCAATAATCTAGATTACATTGTAATATACCTAACACCCATGGCATTCCGGTGTTGGTCATGCTTTGCCCTAGGGAGAGCTTTAGTCAACGGATCCGCTACATTCGGATCGCTGTGTACTTTGCAAATCTTTACTTCTCCATCTTCTATGTACTCGCGAATCGAGTGGTAACGCAGCTTGATATGCTTCAGCCTCTTGTGTGACCTTGGCTCTTGTGCATTGGCGATGGCACCCATGTTATCACAATGAAATGATTAATGGGTCCAATGCACTAGGAACCACACCGAGCTCTACAATGAACCTCTTCATCCATACCGCTTCGATGAAGCCTCCGAAGCCGCTATGTACTCCGATTCTGTTGAAGACTTCGCCACCGTGCATCGCTTCGAGCTTGCCCAGCTTATCGCAGAGCACCATTCAATATAAACACGTACCCAGATTGTGACTTAGAGCCATCAGGATCAGTGTTCCAACTAGCATCGGTGTAACCATTTACAATGAGCTCTTGGTCACCTCCATAACAAAGAAACATATCCTTAGTTCTTTTCAAGTACTTCAGGATATTCTTGACCGTTGTCCAGTGTTCCATTCCTGGATCACTTTGATATCTGCATAGTCAAACTAACAAGCATGTGCTATATCCGGTCTAGTACATAGCATGGCATACATGATAGATCCTACTCGCCGAGTCATAGGGGATATTACTCATCCTTTCTCTTTCTTCTCGCCGTAGCCGGTCCTTGAGTCTTACTCAAGACCTTGCCCGGTAACATAGGTAAGAACCCTTTCTTACTTTCGTCCATTCTAAACTTCTTTAGAATCTTGTCCAGATATGTACTCTGTGATAGCCCTATTAGGCGTCTTGATCTATCTCTATAAATCTTGATGCCTAATATATACGATGCTTCACCAAGGTCTTTCATTGAAAAACTATTATTCAAATAACCTTTAACACTGCTTAATAGTTCTATATCATTCCCGATCAATAATATGTCATCTACATATAATATCAGGAATGCTATAGAGCTCCCACTCACTTTCTTGTAAATACAGGCCTCTCCATGACACTGTATAAACCCGAAGTCTTTGATCACCTTATCAAAGTGTCGGTTCCAACTCCTCGATGCTTGCTTCAGTCCATAGATTGAACGCTGAAGTTTGCATACTTTGTCAGCATTTTTAGGATCGACAAAACCTTTGGGTTGTACCATATACAACTCTTCCTCAATGTCTCCATTAAGGAACGCCGTTTTGACATCCATCCGCCAAATCTCATAATCGAAAAATGCAGCTATTGCTAACAAAATCCTCACAGATTTTAGCTTCGCTACAGGTGAGAAAGTCTCATCGTAGTCAACTCCTTGAATTTGTCGGAAACCCTTTGCGACAAGTCGAGCTTTATAGACAGTAATATTACCATCGGCATCTCGTTTTTCTTTTGAAGATCTATTTATTCTCGACGAGCCTTTCGGCTATCGAGTAAGTCTACCAAAGTCCATACTTTGTTATCATACATGGATCCCATTTCGGATTTCATGGCTTCTTGCCATTTGTTGGAATCCGGGCTCATCATCGCTTCTTCATACGTCGCAGGGTCCTCATCATTGTTATCCACAATCATGACATTTAGACAAGGATCATACCAATCGGGAGTGGTACGTTCCCTTGTCGATCCGCAAGGTTCGATAGTTTCCTCGTTCGAAGTTTCATGATCATTATCATTAACTTCCTCTCGGTTGCGTGTAGGCGGTACAGGTACAATTTCCGTACTCGCGCTACTCCGATCAACGAGTATAGATTCATCAATCTCATCGAGTTCTACTTTTCTTCCAGTCACTTCTTTAGTGAGAAATTCTTTCTCAAGAAAGGTTCCGTTCTTAGCAACAAAGATTTTGCCTTCGGATTTGTGATAGAAAGTATACCCTATAGTTTCCTTGGGGTATCCTATGAAGATGCATTTCTCCACTTTGGGTTCTAGCTTGTCCGGTTGTAACTTCTTTACATAGGCTTCGCAACCCCAAACTTTCAGGAACGACAGCTTAGGTTTCTTATTAAACCATAATTCATACGGTGTCGTTTCTACGGATTTTGATGGTGCTCTATTTAAAGTGAATGCGGCTGTCTCTAATGCATAACTCCAAAATGATAACGGCAAATCAGTAAGAGACATCATAGAACGAACCATATCTAAGAGAGTTCGATTACGACGTTCGGACACACCGTTACGTTGTGGTGTTCCCGGCGGTGTCAATTGTGAAAGTATTCCGCATTTCTTTAAATGCATGCCAAACTCATAACTCAGATATTCACCTCCACGATCAGATCGTAGAAATTTGATCTTCTTGTTACGTTGATTTTCTACTTCACTTTGGAATTCCTTAAACTTCTCGAAAGTTTCGGATTTATGTTTCATGAAATAGATATACCCATATCTACTCGGATCATCTATGAAGGTTAGAACATAACGATAACCACCGCGCGATGCTACGCTCATTGGTCCACATACATCGGTATGTATGATTTCCAATAAGTCGAGCAGCTCGCTCCATCATACCGTGAAAATGGAGTCTTTGTCATTTTTCCCATTAGACATGCCTCGCATCTATCAAGTGACTCAAAGTCAAGTGATTCAAGTAATCCATCAGTATGGAGTTTCTTCATGCGTTTCACTCCAATGTGACCAAGACGACAGTGCCACATATAAGTAGAATTATCATTCAATTTAATTCGTTTAGCATCAATGTTATGTATATGCGTATCACTACTATCGAGATCTAACAGAAATAAGCCATTCTTTTGTGGTGCTCGACCATAAAAGATATTATTCATAAAAATAGAACAACCATTATTCTCAGACTTGAATGAATAACCGTCTTGCATTAAACAAGATCCGGATATAATGTTCATGCTCAACGCAGTACAAAATAACAATTATTTAGGCTTAAAACTAATCCCGAAGGTAGATGTAGAGGAAGTGTGCCGACAACGATCACATCGACTTTGGATCCATTTCCAACGCGCATCGTCACTTCATCTTTCGGTAGTCTTCATTTATTCTTTAGTTCCTGTTTCGAGTTACAAATATGAGCAACCGAACCGAGTATCAAATACCCAGGTACTAGTACGAGAACCGAGTGAGATAAACATCTATAACATGTATATCAGATATACCTTCTTTCTTCTTCTTGACAAGGCCGCTCTTCAGATCAGCCAGATACTTGGAGCAATTACGCTTCCATTGTCCCTTCTCCTTGCAGTAATAGCACTCAGCATCAGGCTTAGGGCCGTTCTTAGGTTTCATAGGAGGTGTGGCAGCTTTCTTGCCACCCTTCTTGAATTTTCCCTTAGACTTGCCCTGTTTCTTGAAACTGGTGGTCTTGTTGACCATCAACACTTGGTGCTCTTTCTTGATCTCAATCTCAGCAGCTTTTAGCATGCCAAAGAGTTCAGGTAACTCCTTGTTCATGTTCTGCATATTGTAGTTTATCACAAAGTTCTTGTAACTTGGTGGCAGTGATTGAAGGACACGATTAATCCCCAGTCTGTTAGGAATCACTATTCCCAAGTCACTGAGTTTCTTCGCATGCCCGGTGACAAGGTATCAACTTGTCAATGCCTATGGATTGTAGGCTAGGGTTTAGTTGGAAGTAGAGGGCAAGTAGATCTCGAAGGTTTCAGCCGAAAAGTACTCGACGATTATGAAAACTAGGGTTTGTAAACAATGATTCGATGATCTCTGTGTCCCTCGACTCCCCTTTATATAGGAGGCGGAGCCGAGGGATTCGTGTAGTACAAGTTACATAGTCCGGGAAGGTTTCTAACTCATCCCGCAAGATTACAAGTAACACTTCCTATTACAACTCTATCTTTCCTTAAATACATCTTGGGCTCCCGAATCTTCTTATTCTTCGGGTAATGGGCCTTCAATAAACCCCGGGTACTATCTTCGGCAGGCCCATTTGGGATGCCTATGTCAGTAGCCCCCGAGATTTTGCTTGAATCGTAGAGTCAGGGAAAATCTCCACTGTTTATTTTTATTCAACAGCTTCAACTTTTCTATATTTCTTCACATAAAATTCTATATTGTACAGGGATAATGGTAGTTGGGGCTAGTTCATCTGACGGATCAGGTACTAGTTAACTGCTCTCGTGGCAATCCGCAAAAACCTACTTCAAGATCACGTCCCTGGACATGACCTCGGGATACTGGTGTAAACTTCGACAGGCGCCGCTTAAGGTCTTACCATTCTGTCGAGTCCCAGTAAAATTTATCGGGTACCTAACGCGTCCGTTAGGATTTTTCTTCGTATCTGTTGATACGGATAAAAGTAGCAGAGCGCAGTCTTCGGCGATGCCACGCCCAGCAGAACGGATCTGGGGTCTTACCTTCGCAAATTTGCGGCATTCAGAAATTGATCGCGACTTTGGCGTTCTGAGAATATATTGTCGAGTGCTTTTTCGGCTGTTGAAATGGCACATTTTATCGAGTCAAAGATGACGTATATTGCTCTCCCGATGGGAGTATATGTAGAGTTAATTATAACTCGAAATATACTCTTTTGCTCTTCTATCTTTATTTTTTCTCTTTCTTTCTTTCTTTTATAATTTCATCGGGCACGCGAACAGCGTTCCCGATGGGAGTAGCCCCCGAGGCTACAACCAAGGACTTGTACTTGGATGTAGGCTCCACGCCTTATGCCGACATATTTCCTTTTTTCTCCTGGAGTTTTATAATTTCTCGGGTGCGCGAACAGCGCTCCCGATGGGAGTATCCCCCGAGGCTATGAACAAATATTTGTATTTGGTCATAGGCTCACGCCATTTCTATTTTGTCTTTCTAGATCTATTTCTTTTTTCCAAAGTAGCCCCCGAGCATTTGATCAGAAACTTGTATTTGATCAAAGGCTCAATCATTATTTTTCCGTGTCGCCTTTTATGAAGCTGTTGAGTCGAATTTTTCCTTCTGTCAAGATGACGTTGTTGCTGACGATAGCCACGATTGCCTGTCAAAAATTTGCGACAAGCCTTTTCTCGCCGCCATGCGGGCCCAATTAATCCACTATCTTGACACGTCGTGCAAGTGGGGGACACACGTCCTCCGCTTTTTCTGGCGCACGCACCGTAACTTCCGCGACGTTCAATTACTTTTTTACCCTTGATGCTACGTGGCTATCATCTGTCACACATTTTCCTTATCCAACGGTTCGTCGTTTCACCGCACCCCTATATAAATTCGTCTTCTTCCTCCTTGGACACTTCCGCCCGCGCCGTCTTCTTTCTCTCAGCTGCAAATTTCTCCTGCGATCCACAGCTTCCTAAGCTCTTTGCCTCCCTGCTGTGAATCCTGCGCCATTGTTGATGCCACCTCGTCGCTTGACAAGGCATAGCACGCCGGAGTCCTCCATGGCCGCCGTGGATCTTGGAACGGCGGAGTGGGAAAGATCGAAGATTTCCGCTCAGGACGTCAACATGCTGAAGAAGCTGGGGATCAGCAAGAAATCCCAGGCATTGCGCTTCCCCAGTGAGGAAAGCTACCCAACCCCTCCAATGGGGTACCGGGTATGTTTTGTCGACCACCTCATCCGCGGACTTTCCGCCCCCATTCATCCTTTTCTCCGTGGACTTCTTTTTGTCTATGGTTTGCAACTCCACCACCTTACGCCGAATTCAATCCTCCACATCTCTATTTTCATCACTTTGTGCGAGGCCTTCCTTGGCGTCCAGCCTAACTGGGCGCTATGGAAGCGCATTTTCTTCTGCCGCCGCAATGGCTCGCCCAATGTCGCCTATAATATAGGCGGCGTTGTAATTTCTGTTCGGCCCACTGTCGACTACTTCAACGTCAAGCTTCCTGACTCAGTTCAAGGATGGCGCAAGAAGTGGTTGTACATTCAGGAGGAGAACCATGGATGTGCAGAAGACAACATCCCTCCTTTTGATGGTGCCGAGAAAATTTTCCGCCGCCGCTCCTGGGACGCGGAGGCCACCGAAGAAGAACGGGTGTCGACAGAAGCCCTGATGGCTCGCATCCACGAGTTGCAAAATACTCGCGGCAAGGAGTTATCGGGTATCCAAATTACTGCATATTTTCTTAGGACTAGAGTGCAGCCGCTTCAGGCTCGCAAAAATCCTCTATGGAGATATGCTGGCAACGAGGATGTGGATCGGTTGTCGGTGGATTTGGAAGTCAAAGACTTGGAAAAGCTTGTCCGAAAAATCTCATCTCTCAACAAAAAAGATGTTGTCCCTGCTTCTTGTCGTGTAAAACCATTCAGCGCCGCCAATCCACTCCCCCAGGTAATCTTTGTCTATTGCCTTGTTATTGCTTTTGCTAACTGTTTTGTAACTCCTTTTCTGGCTCCCTATTTATTTGGCACAGAATCATCCAGACCTTGTCTCGCTTCCTCCTCTCCCTGAAGGTGGAGAAGTCGAAGAAAGGGCGATTGTCACTGATGACAATCAAGAAGCCCCATCTTTTGTGAATGAACCCGTAGATTCTCGAAAATCTGCGGGTTCTTCCGAAGGCACTGCGTCGGCACAATCTCCTCCTCCCGCTGTCTCCCCGAAAGGCAAAAGGAAGAGGAATGATGTCGAAGATTCCGGCACTTCCAAAGCCAAAGAAGTGGATCCTTCACGTCAGAAGGCAGCTTACGATCCTTATCTTGAATCCCTCGTCAGCTCGTAAGTCATTTTTACTTCTCCTTATTTCTGTACTCGAAATGTTTATCTTGTCTTGCTTTTTATGCCGTCGATTTTTAATCGCAGCGATGATGAGGAAGAAATACCAACTGTTGACGTGGCACCTCGGACGAGCACGTCACATACTTTACTTGCTTCGGACACGTTAGTTGAAGGAGAAGAATCCTCGCCTCCTCAACGAAACGTCGTCACCACTACTCCGCCATCAAGCCCCCTTGCTCCTTCACCAAAAAGGACAAGGATTGAAACGATCATTGAGCCTGCCCCTCAATTGGGTAGCTCTTCTACTCTGCTCTTGGATGATGTAAGTTTTTTTTTCTTAATTTTCTTGCCGATATCTATATTTCCTCTATTTTGCTTTTCCACGCCTTCACTCTTTTTTCATACCGATGTTTCTCTTTCTTTGTTCTTCTTTGTCAGCCCATGATCAAAGAGCTTATCCGCATCGGCTCCCAATTCATTGGGTACCGTGAGTATGCCAGCAGAACCGAAGGTAATAACTTTTTTTGCTGTCGTTGTTTTTGACTTCTTGCTCCTGTCATTTGTCGCAACTTTTTTGACCTTTCTTTTTTTTTCTTTTTTTTCGACAGAGAAACTAGCAGAGGCCAACAAACGTGCCGACGCACTTGCTCAAAAACTGGAGCAAAGTGAAGCGGCCCGCAAGAAAGCCGAACTTGTTGCTAGCGAAGCCAAAGCAGAGGCTGATGAAGCCAAAGCAAAAGCTGCTAGTGTCGAGGAACTGCAGAAGAAACTTGAAGATGCTGAGACTGCTTTAAACGAGCACAAAGCCGCACAGGCTGCTCGTGAGCAGGGGATCCTCAAGCGCCTGAAATCACAAAGTCGACGCATTCAAGGTAATACTATTGATCCCTTCTATTTTTTATGAGACCCGCTGTTTCTTGTTTTTGACCGACGTTTGTTTCCTGTGGCAGGCCAAACAAACCAAGAATTTGACCTGGAAAATCCCGACAATGATCCTCTCCTTGACGCACTTTCTTATCTGGAGCTTCATGGATCCGAAATTCGTGAAGGCATGGCGAATGCTGACGCGGGACTGTCGGAGTTGTTCCCCTACTTCTTCCCGAAGAAAGAGGAGCCCAAGACTTTCCTTGCCCTTGCCCAGAGCTTCAATTCATCAGAAGACCTTGGACTGAAGATGCGCCAGGAAAACATGAAAATTGCTGTCGAGAGTACTGTTGCCCTGGTCGCTGACAGCCAACAAACTGTTGATTGGGTGAAGGTTGGCGACACCGATCAGATAGAGCAGTCAAGATGGAGGTCGTTGATTAAGGCAGCCAAGCCCAACACGAAGAAAATCCTGGCCTATCTCGGGATCAAACCAGCTTCGACTCCTAGCTCATCAAGGCCGGAGGTCTAGTTGCATGCCTCTTTGTTTTTTCTTTCTCTGTTTCTTTTGCTCTTGTCGCCAATTTAGCTGTGGCGACAATTATCCTGGTAGTCCTTTAGGAGAAACTTCTTTTGTAATGCCTATGTAAATATTTTTAGAAATTAATGAAATTCCCTCTGGCACTATCATTGATCCTGGCGCTTTCTTTTCCAGTTAATATTTGACAACTATTCGACCAATCCTTGCTCTGCCGATGCTTCTCCTGCTTCTTCCTTCTCGAAGAAAATGCTAACCGATGATAACCCCCTCGAAGGTTCTTCAAGCAAACATTCGTCAGAAGATTTGCAAGAACTTCGACAGCAACTTCAATCCATGAAGAAACAAACTCTTGCGATGATGGAAAAATCACGACAAGCGTCCGAGAGAGAGGAAATTGCTCTTCAACAGGCAAAAGAAGCCATCGCGGCGAAGGATGCTGCTGTTGCTGAAGCTGCTGAAGCTACTTCCCGCGAGAATTATATGCTTCAGCTAATGACTGATGCCAGTTTGGACATGACAGGTATGTTTCCTGCTCGTAACTATATTGGATATTATTCTTCACCATTCGTTCCTTGATTTTTTATTCGATGTGCCAGGCTCGTTTCTGGATGCTGCTGCCGAAGACCAACGTGTTGAAGCTCGAACCACTGTTTTGCTGAGACTGGCTGCACAACATGGGTCTAATTTTTGGGTTACTCCTGAGCGCACCCGCCAAATCGTCAGATTTCAAGATCGCGCGGCTCAGGTCCGCGATTTCCTTGACTTCTGTACGAAAACTTTATTCTTAGTTTACGGGACCATGTTCCCTCGGAACAAAATGCCAGAAACCCTTCCAGCTTTAATGGAGAAATTTCGAGATGCTCCTCGAATCCATGGCTTTGTGCGAGCTCAACTTTCTGCTGGCGCAAGATTTGCCATGATGATGATAAAAATTTGTCATCCAAAATTGCCCATAGATCAAATTGTTCCTACTTGTTTGGCGAAGATGGCAAAGAAAAATAGAAATATGGGCAAGATTGATGATTTGGTGACTCCTGTTGCTGAAGATATGATGGATGAACTTCTTCGGATGGATTCTGAGTTCTTCGTGAAGGGAAGCTATGCTGAACATAGTACTCGTCCTTCTACTGAGCGGATAACCATAGATCATGTGCTAGGTTTCCCTTGAAAACTTTTTCCTCTTCTTTGCTGTATTTCTATCATTGATACATCTTTGTGTATTTGTAAACACAATCTATATTGTCAAGCTGTATTTTTGATCACTGAGCCCCCGAGCTTTTGGCTGGAGTCTATACTATTTTTCTATCTCGGAGGTTTTCCCTCCTGTCACAATAAGATATCTCTGTTTTTTCATTGATGGGTTGGAAGCCCCCGAGTGTCATGGTGTCACAGTTCTATATTTTTGTTGCGAGGTTCTTAGACCAAAGCAATAAGTTTTTTGACGTGTACACTATATTTATAATTTGTTGGCTTCTTATATTTGGCGAGGTATTTAATGTACCAAGGCGAAATATTTTGGTAAGTCTATATTGTACGTATTTTGAGACTTGAAGACGTTGAGCCCCCGAGCGTGTCGAAGAATAAGAAATATTTCTCCACTATCTTTATTATATTGCAGCACCGCGAGCCCGCCTCATTAAAAACCTTTCCAGCCCCACTCGGTGCCCCGAAAAGGAAAAGAGTGCGTCTGAAAACTCGCGGGCGTTTCGAAGTACATTGTATTTTTACGAGAGAGGACTATATTTCGACTCTAGGCGTAGAACCGCCTGAGCTGTGCTACGTTCCAGGGGTTTTTCTCGGGAACCCCGTCTTCTTGTCCTTGATCCTGTATGCGCCTCCGTCGATGACTTCTGTGACAACGTAAGGTCCCAACCATGGCGACTCGAGTTTTTCAGTGCGCTCTTGATTGAGTCGCAAAACTAAGTCTCCGACTTGAAAAGATCTTGGTCTCAAACGTCGACTGTGGTAATTTTTCAGGTCCTGCTGATATTTGGTTACCCTTGATAATACTTCGTCTCGAGCTTCGTCGAGTGCGTCGACGTCGTCTTCCAATGCTTTCCTGGAAGCTTCTTCATTATACTCTGTGACTCTAGGGGAGTCGTGCTCTATTTCTATTGGCAGTACTGCCTCTGCTCCATGGACGAGGAAAAACGGGGTCTCCTGTGTCGCTGTATTTGGTGTTGTTCGGATGCTCCATAACACACTTGGTAGTTCTTCTGGCCAGGTATGTCGAGCTTTTTCCAGTGGTCCTAATAGGCGTTTCTTGATGCCATTGCAGATGATGCCATTGGCTTTCTCGACTTGACCATTGGTTTGAGGATGTGCAACTGATGCGAAGTGCAATTTGATGCCTACCTCTGCACAGTACGCCTTGAACTCTTTTGACGTAAAGTTGCTGCCATTATCTGTGACGATGCTATGAGGTACTCCAAATCGAAAAACGATGCCCTTCACGAATTTTATTGCTGATGCTGCATCTGGTGAGTTTATCGGCTTTGCTTCTATCCACTTGGTGAATTTGTCGACAGCAACCAGCAAGTACTCATATCCTCCTGGCGAAGCTTTGTGCAACTTGCCCACCATATCAAGTCCCCATTGGGCAAAGGGCCACGACAATGGTATTGGTGTTAATTCCGCCGCTGGAGAGTGAGGTTTGGCGGTGAATCTTTGACACGCGTCGCAAGTTCTTACTATTTCCTTGGCATCCTCGATTGCTGTCAGCCAATAGAATCCTGCTCGAAAAACCTTGGCTGCAATGGCTCGACTACTTGCGTGGTGGCCACATATTCCTTCGTGTACATCCTTCAGAATTATTCTTCCTTCTTCAGGTGTGACACACCTTTGCAGGACGCCTGAAATACTTCGCTTGTATAATTCTCCTTTGATCACTGTGAAAGCTTTGGATCGTCGAATAACTCGCCTTGCTTCAACTGGATCGTCGGGTATTTCTTTCCTGAGGATGTATGATATATATGCTTGCATCCACGGAATTTGTACCATCATCACAAGCTCTTGGTCCTCTTCATCCTCCGTGGTTTCTTTGAGGGGTGCCGAAGTTTTCTCTTCTTTTGCTTTTTTCTGCACCTTTTTTGGCTTCGTGGATCTCTCCGCTATTTCTTCCCAAAATACTCCTGGCGGGATTGGGAGGCACTGCGACCCGATGTTTGCGAGAACGTCGGCTTCATCATTGCTCAATCTACTGATGTGATTTACCTCGCATCCATCGAACAGCTTCTCGAGCTCATTGTACACCTCCTTGTATGCCATCATGCTATCATTGACTGCATCACATTGGTTCATAACTTGCTGAGCCACCAATTGTGAGTCGCCAAAGATTTTTAGTCGAGTTGCACCGCAAGCTTTCGCCATCTTCATCCCGTGTATGACGGCTTCATATTCTGCTTCATTGTTGGATGCGTTAGGGAACGTCATCCGAAGGACGTATTTCAACTTGTCGCCTTCAGGTGATATAAGTACTACTCCTGCGCCAGCTCCTTCTACTCTCTTGGACCCATCGAAGTTCATGGTCCAGGTTCTCGACAAATCCGGGGTCCCGTGTTTTGTAGCTCCATCCACTCTGCAATGAAATCTGGCAGAACTTGCGACTTGATTGCCTTTCTTTTTTCATACGTGATGTCCCGAGGGGAAAGTTCTATTCCCCAAAGAGAGACACGCCCTGTAGCTTCTGGATTATTCAGTATATTTGACAGAGGTGCTTCGTTGACTACTATTATCTGATGTGCCGAGAAATAGTGGTGCAACTTCCTTGCCGTTGCAATTACTCCATATGCTAGTTTCTGGTACTGCGGGTACCGCTGTTTGGAAGGCGATAAAACTTCACTGATGAAATATACTGGCCTTTGCACTCCATGGAGTTTTCCTTCTTCTTCTCTTTCGACGACTAGCGCCGTGCTAACCACTTGGGGCGTGGCTGCAATATACAGCAGGAGAGGTTCCTTTTCCTTCGGCGCCACCAAAATTGGTGGTGTCGAGATTGTGCGCTTCAAATCCTCAAAAGCTCTGTCGGCTTCTTCGTTCCACTGGAATTTATCTCCTTGCTTTATTAGAGCGTAAAATGGTAACGCTTTTTCTCCCAATCTGGCGACGAATCTGCTCAAAGCTGCGACTCGCCCAGTTAGCTGCTGTATTTCTTTTAACTTTGTTGGCTTCCTCATTGTTACGATAGCTTGTATTTTATCGGGATTTGCTTCAATCCCTCTTGCTGAAACTAGAAACCCCAAAAGATCTCCTGCACATCCATGGTTCTCCTCCTGCATGTGCTCACTAACGGAGCTGCCTTCTTCCATCATATAGCTGAAAAAATGTTTCGATGCTTCATAGCATTCCACAGCCGCATGAGTCTCGAATATATCTTTCAGCTCATTCATCAACTCATGAGGATCGTGGTGCTCAAAACGTTTTTGAAGATCGGATTCCAGACTGCACAGGATGGCACACTGAACTTGAGAGTACCGAGTTTTCCGAGTCGCGTAAACAGCTTTTACTTCATCGGTTTCAGTTCTGCAGGAGGGTCACCTAGCGGTGCATCAAGCACAAATTGCAGATTTCCGCCAGAGAGGAAGATCCTCACATGACGGAACCAGTCGGTGAAGTTGCTACCGTTGCTCTTAAGTTTCTCTTTCTCTAGGAACTGATTAAAATTGATTGGGGGCGCCATCTCTACAACATATATTTGCAAAAGTTTAGACTAAGTCTATGAAAAAATGAGTTCAAATTTTAATTCAACATAATTAAAAATCTAGGCACTCAAAACAATATCCCTCGCATTGTCTTAGTGATCACACGAACCAAATCCACCGCACCTAAACCCGATCATCACGAGAAAAGGTGTGATTTCAATGGCGAACACTCAAAGTGTTCATCATATCAACCATATGATTCATGCTCTACCTTTCGGTATCACGTGTTCCGAGACCATGTCTGTACATGCTAGGCTCGTCAAGGCCACCTTAGTATCCGCATGTGCAAAACTGTCTTGCACCCGTTGTATGCACTTGTTGATTCTATCACACCCGATCATCACGAGATGCTTCGAAACGACAAGTCTTGGCAACGGTGCTACTCAGGATGAACACTTCATTATCTTGAGATTTTAGTGAGGGATCATCTTATAATGCTACCGTCGCGATCTAAGCAAAATAAGATGCATAAAAGGATTAACATCACATGCAGTTCATATGTGATATGATATGGCCCTTTTGTCTTTGCGCCTTAGATCTTCATCTCCAGAGCACGGACATGATCTCCATCATCTTCGGGCATGATCTCCATCATCGTCGGCGTAGCGTCAAGGTCAATGGCGCCGTCTTCATGATTGTCCTCCATGTAGCAACTATTACAACTACTTTGAAATACTACTCAACATGAAATTTAAAGACAACCATAAGGCTCCCGCCGGTTGCCACAATACAATAATGATCATCTCATACATATTCATCATCACATTATGGCCATATCACATCACCAAACCCTGCAAAAACAAGTTAGACGTCTCTAATTTGGTTTGCATATTTTACGTGGTTTAGGGTTTTCGAGAGAGATCTAATCTACCTACGAACATGAACCACAACGTTGATACTAATGTTTTCAATAGAAGAGTAAATTGAATCTTCACTATAGTAGGAGAGACGAGACACCCGCAAAGCCTCTTATGCAATACAAGTTGCATGTCGAATGAGGAACAAGTCTCATGAACGCGGTCATGTAAAGTTAGTCCGGGCCGCTTCATCCCACTATGCCACAAAGATGCAAAGTACTCAAACTAAAGATAACAAGAGCATCAACGCCCACAAAACCATTGTGTTCTACTCGTGCAACCATCTATGCATAGACACGGCTCGATACCACTCGTAGGATAACGTTGCATAGAAAACAAAAAATTTCCTACCGCGAACACGCAATCCAAGCCAAGATGCAATCTAGAAGACGGTAGCAACGAGGGGTATCGAGTCTCACCCTTGAAGAGATTCCAAAGCCTACAAGAGGAGGCTCTTGTTGCTGCGGTAGACGTTCACTTGCCGCTTGCAAAAGCGCGTAGAAGATATTGATCACGATCGGTTCCGGCGCCACGAACGGGCAGCACCTCCGTACTGGGTCACACGTTCGGTTGTTGATGAAGACGACGTCCACCTCCCGTTCCAGCGGGCAGCAGAAGTAGTAGCTCCTCTTGAATCCGACAGCACGACGGCGTGGTGTCGGTGGTAGTGGAGAAGTCCGGCGGAGCTTCGCTAAAGCTACGCGGGAGTTATGGAGGAGAGGGGGCGGCTAGGGTTTGGGAGGGGGTGGCCAGCCACTTCAAGGGGGCGGCCAGCTTGTGGTCTTGGGGTGGCCGGCCCCCTCCCTTGGCCCCTCATTATATAGGTGGATCCCCAAGAGTTGGTCTCCAAGTCTTCGAATAAGACCCGAACCAAAAACCTTCCATATGGAGGGGAAACCTAGCCAAGCTAGGACTCCCACTAGAGGTGGGAGTTCCACCTCCCATATGGGGGGGTGGCCGGCCCCTAAGGGGGAGTCCACTTGGGACTCCTCCCCCACTAGGGTTGGCCGGCCATGGAGGTGGAGTCCCATGTGGACTCCACCTTCCTTGGTGGTTTCTTCCGGACTTTTCTAGAACCTTCTAGAACCTTCCATAGAACCTTCCGCGACATTTTAATTCACATAAAATGACATCCTATATATGAATCTTATTCTCCGGACCATTCCGGAACTCCTCGTGATGTCCGGGATCTCATCCGGGACTCCGAACAAATATTCGAACTCCATTCCATATTCAAATACTACCATTTCAACATCCAACTTTAAGTGTGTCACCCTACGGTTCGTGAACTATGCGGACATGGTTGAGTACTCACTCCGACCAATAACCAATAGCGGGATCTGGAGATCCATAATGGCTCCCACATATTCAACGACGACTTTAGTGATCGAATGAACCATACACATATAATACCAATTCCCTTTGTCACGCGATATTTTACTTGTCCGAGGTTTGATCTTCGGTATCACTCTATACCTTGTTCAACCTCGTCTCCGACAAGTACTCTTTACTCGTACCGTGGTATGTGGTCTCTTATGAACTCATTCATATGCTTGCAAGACATTAGACGACATTCCACCGAGAGGGCCCAGAGTATATCTATCCGTCATCGGGATGGACAAATCCCACTGTTGATCCATATGCCTCAACTCATACTTTCCGGATACTTAATTCCACCTTTATAGCCACCCATTTACGCAGTGGTGTTTGGTGTAATCAAAGTACCTTTCCGGTATAAGTGATTTACATGATCTCATGGTCATAAGGACTAGGTAACTATGTATCGAAAGCTTATAGCAAATAACTTAATGACGAGATCTTATGCTACGCTTAATTGGGTGTGTCCATTACATCATTCATATAATGATATAACCTTGTTATTAATAACATCCAATGTTCATGATTATGAAACTAATCATCCATTAATCAACAAGCTAGTTTAAGAGGCATACTAGGGACTTCTTGTTGTCTACATATCACACATGTACTAATGTTTCGGTTAATACAATTATAGCATGATATATAAACATTTATCATAAACATAAAGATATAAATAATAACCACTTTATTATTGCCTCTAGGGCATATCTCCTTCAACTATTACAACTTCTTTGAAATACTACTCAACATGAAATTTAAAGACAATCATAAGGCTCCTGCCGGTTGCCACAATACAATAATGATCATCTCATACATATTCATCATCACATTATGGCCATATCACATCACCAAACCCTGCAAAAATAAGTTAGACGTCTCTAATTTGGTTTGCATATTTTACGTGGTTTAGGGTTTTCGAGTAAGATCTAATCTACCTACGAACATGAACCACAACGGTGATACTAGTGTTGTCAATGGAAGAGTAAATTGAATCTTCACTATAGTAGGAGAGACAGACACCCGCAAAGTCACTTATGCAATACAAGTTGCATGTCGAGCGTGGAGAAAATCTCATGAACGCGGTCATGTAAAGTTAGCCCGAACCGCTTCATCCCACTATGCCACAAAGATGCAAAGTACTCAAACTAAAGACAACAAAGCATCAACGCCCACAAAACAATTGTGTTCTACTCGTGCAACCAATCTATGCATAGACACGGCTCTGATACCACTGTAGGGATTCGTAGCATAGAAAACAAAAAATTCCTACCGCGAGAACGCAATCCAAGCCAAGATGGAATCTAGAAGATGGTAGCAACGAGGGGATGAATGAGACTAACCCTTGAACATTTCCAAAGCCTACAAGATTAGATCTCGTTGTTGCAGAAGATGATCACTTGCCGCTTTCAAAAGCGCGTAGAAGATCTTGACGGTGCCACAATCGGCAGCACCTCCGTACTCGGTCACATGTTCGGTGTTGATGAAGACGACGTCCTTCTCCCCATTCCAGCGGGCAGCAGAAGTAGTAGATCCTCCTTGGAATCCAGGCAGCACGACGGCGTGGTGGCGGTGTCGATGGAGATCTCCGGCGGAGCTTCGCTAAGCGTATGCGGGAGAGGTGGTGGAGGAGGGGCGGCTATGGTTTGGGAGAGGGGGGCGCCGGCCACTATAGGGGTGCGGCAAACTAGGGCTTGGTGTGGCCGGCCCCCTCCCCTTGTCCCTCTTTTTATAGGTAGAACCCCAAAGTGTTGGTCTACAAGTCTTCGAATAAGACCCCAACCCAAAACCTTCCATGTGTAGGGAAACCTACCCAAGGTGGGATTTCCACTCAAGGTGGGATTCCCACCTTTCCTTGGAGGGGGGTGGCCGGCCACCTTGGTGGAGTCCACCTGGGACTCCACCCTCTTAGGGTTGGCCGGCCATGCTTGGTGGAGTCACTTCGGGACTCCGCCTTCCATAGTGATTTCTTCCGAACTTTTCTAGAACCTTCCATAAATGCACCGGATCATTTTTAAACTTATAAAATGACATCCTATATATGAATCTTATTCTCCGGACCATTCCGGAACTCCTCGTGATGTCCGGGATCTCATCCGGGACTCCGAACAAATATTCGAACTCCATTCCATATTCAAATACTACCATTTCAACATCCAACTTTAAGTGTGTCACCCTACGGTTCGTGAACTATGCGGACATGGTTGAGTACTCACTCCGACCAATAACCAATAGCGGGATCTGGAGATCCATAATGGCTCCCACATATTCAACGATGACTTAGTGATCGAATGAACCATTCACATACGATACCGATTCCCTTTGTCACACGATATTTTACTGGTCCGAGGTTTGATCATCGGTATTTCTATACCTTGTTCAACCTCGTCTCCTGACAAGTACTCTTTACTCGTACCGTGGTATGTGGTCTGTTTATGAACCATTCATATGCTTGCAAGCTAATTAGATGACATTCCACCGAGAGGGCCCAGAGTATATCTATCCGTCATCGGGATGGACAAATCGCACTGTTGATCCATATGCCTCAACTCATACTTTCCAGATACTTAATCCCACCTTTATAACCACCCATTTACGAAGTGGCGTTTGATGTAATCAAAGTACCCTTCCGGTATAAGTGATTTACATGATCTCATGGTTGAAAGGACTAGGTAACTATGTATCGAAAGCTTATAGCAAATGAACTAAATGGCGTGATCTTATGCTACGCTTAATTGGGTGTGTCCATTACATCATTCACATAATGATATAACCTTGTTATTAATAACATCCAATGTTCATGATCATGAAACTATGATGATCTATTAATCAACAAGCTAGTTATACAAGAGGCTTACTAGGGACTCCTTGTTGTTTACATAACACACATGTATCAATGTTTCGGTTAATACATTTATAGCATGGTATATAAACATTTATCATAACCATAAAGATATAATAACCACTTTATTATTGCCTCTTGGGCATATCTCCAACACTCCAGTGATTCACGGACACGGCCACGTTGCATGAGCATCTCCATCTCCATGAAATAAGCATCAACCGCCAAAGTACCTTGTCTCAAGAGGGTCAAGTTATCATATATAGACCGCAAATAATTAGTGGGAACAAAATGAGCTTGCATGATTGCCTTCATCTCACTCCATGTAAGAACATGCAATTCTCCATCTTCTTGACGTGCACGTGTAACTCCATCCCACCAACGTAATGCATAGCCATAAAATTCGGAGCAAGCAAGCGTGACCTTCCACTGTAGTCATGTAGGTGCCACAACTTCTCAATTTTCATCTCCCATGTGAGGTATTCTTCAACATCAGGACCTCCTTCAAATTTGGGGATTGAAAATTTTGGCTTACCCAAACCATCGTCTTGCGGCTGTGGAGGAACACGGCGGGCTCCGACAGGGACAAAACCATGACCACAGGCACCATGTCCAATGCAACGACCAACACCATGCTCTCCAGCTGTGGGTTCTTCTTCAAAGTCACCATGATTACTGTTCTCATCTTCAGGATTTGACTGTTGTTGTTGTTGAGTCAGATTACTAATGGCAAGAGTCAACGCTTGAATGTTGCGCTGAATAGCCATCACTTGTTCTTGAATTATATTGACGGTCTCATTAGTAGTGTCAAGCTTCTTGGTGACCTTCTGAATGTCATCATTAAGTCCTTCGCCCTGTTTGTGGAATTCACGTCACATCTCATTGTGAAGAGCTTCATACTCCCCCAAGAAACAATATCAACTACATCCTTCTTTTTTCCGGTCAACAATTTTAGCATCACTAGAAGACATGGTTAGTAGGCTAGTGCACTAAAACAAATATCTTTGGTGGTACTCTCACAACTCACTCAAAACTGATAGAAAAGGTAAATCTTACCGCTCCAAAATGAATTAGTATTGCTTACCAAATTGGATTGACAAACTAGTGCACGGATGTAGCAAAGCGAATATCAAGGGTATACGAACAATCACACGACAAAGCAGGATATATGAGGGGCTGTAGGTGGGCTACCTATTTGAACCAATAACAAGCTCTAACGCTGACCGTAGAACAACCAATGATACTCACACAAGACGATAAATGTGGCAATGCAACTATATGGATGAAAAGGTTGCAGTGCACTCGAGAGACGCTAGCAAAGCTCAACGGAACATGCACAAGATTGCTCAACTACAGTTGCAGAAAAGAAAACTAGGCCTTCACTTGATCTTACTAGCACTTTCACTTTTTCTTTCTTTTTCACTTTTGATTTTTCGCACGCAGCACAAGATATCTCTTTTTGTTTCTTTTCAACTTTCTCTTTTTTTATGACTCTACTCCTTTATAACAAGGCCAACAGATATTGTAAAACACCAAAACCCTAGTGAGCAGCCTGTCGAGCGGTAAAATTAGTCTCTTCTGGGAAAGTTCCTAGTCACTTATATCAAAAGGTTGTGTCTATGGTCGGAAACAAGTAAACTGTATTATATGTGGACTCGGAGCAACAAAAAGCAAACACTAGATGATAAACTAGAAGATGTAGAAACACAAACCAAAGACAATCTACTAGAAAACGTGATGGAAGAAAAGGATACGCAAAAACAAGACACGAACATCAACTAAAACTCGAAATTAGTGCAATCTAAGGCTATGGCAAAAACCCTAACCCTAATATTTTTGTTTTTTTGGATATGAAACACTCACAACTCAACTATGAGGTGGATTGTGCATGGCTTACCGAGAAAACGCTGAAATCTGATACCAAGATGATAAGGGGTTGCCCGATCTTTTCAGTAAGCACGGTGGTGGTGATGAACACACGATGAACACAACGGAGATAACACGTTGAGGAGGTGGAGATAAGTTGTATGACGCTGACAAAGTCTCTCGATTGATTCCTGTCACCAATGCAACAACTCTCAACCTTGCAAGATATTCGTAACTCCACATACTTGCACACCTAGCCGTCGATCACGAAGCGGTAAATTGCAACCTTCTAATTCCCAATGAAACAGCAGATCACACAAACTTTCAGTAGCAAAACACCATATCAATGCGAATTGGTGTATAGATTCAATAGAGTTGCAAAGCAATCAACTGTGAACTAGGGTTTATCTTAAACGTGGTCTAAAATTATTATGGGGGCGTCCTGGGCACTTATATAGGGGTTCAGGACGACCACAAGTCGAAAAACAACAATAATAATCGACCTAGATTGGAATCTGGTCGAGACTGACTCGGACACATCCGACCTGGGGGCCGGTCGACCGGGCCAAGGGCCGGACGGTCCGGTCTGGATCGGACCAGGGACCGGGCTGGAACAGGACGGGGTCGCCAGGGTTGCTGGACTATGCCCGGTTGGCACCGGTGCAGGAGCCGGCGGGCGCCGGGCTCATCCGGCGTAGGGGCTGGTATGGCCGGGCGTGGGCTGGCCTGGACTTCCTCTTCCATCTTCACGCATGCCTCCCTCTCCTCCCTCGCGCGTCCATGGAATTTCTTCATGTCCAACTTCATGTCCAGTTGCTACTCTTATCCTCGTGCGATGCTTGCTCCATCTTCGTACCTAATCATACATAAGTAAAAGGACTTAGGCAATATAAAGTTTTCATCGATCAAAGTACCATTTAGGAGTGAATTCACCTGCTCCTTAAGTAGCTTCGCATGAGCCCTTGTAATAGGTCCAATTCTGACTTCATTGGACTTGAGCTTCACAGCAGCTTCGTCTTCATCTTGTAATGACAGAGGTAATGGTTTGGTAGGGATGTCCTCATCAGTGCCCCTGCGGCAACGATGATCGGCAACATGTGGTCTTGACAAAGGATTCGGTAAGCGCAAACCCATCATAGTTCTCTTCGGATGCTCGCTCGTCGGCTAAATCGTAGTTGTCTGTCGTTGATGTGTGTGACCGATTATTGGTATTTGGCAAGGTCAGTCGGTGGTTGTGCCCAGTATGACCATGTTCCATGACGCGTGGTTTCGAGTTTATCATTGGCAATAACCGAGTTATCAATAAAAGTGGAAAATCTTAGCTTGTTTCAAAAAAATATAGAAAGAACGAGTTTGAGCACCATCGATCAATTTTAATCAGGGTCAAAAAAGAGAAGACCTCTTCGTCCTTTTTTTTGCGAAACACATTACAATCAAAGATGCTCATACATACGCGCACACACTCACCCCTATGAACGCGCACACTGTCGTTGCCTAATCGACGGTGCCTCGGAGGAGGGATCCTCACGAGGGGGAGAAGAAGTAGGGGCCATAGGGCGGAGTGCACACGGGACGATGGTACGTGATACGTCTCCAACGTATCTATAATTTTTGATGTTCCATGCTTGTTTTATGACAATACCTACATGTTTTGTTCACACTTTATGATGTTTTAATGCGTTTTCCGGAACTAACCTATTGACAAGATGCCGAAGTGCCAGTTCCTGTTTTCTGCTGTTTTTGGTTTCAGAAATCCTAGTAATAAATATTCTCGGAATTGGACGAAATCAACGCCCAGTATCTTATATTTCAAGGAAGCTTCCAGAGCACCGAAGAGGGGCCAGAGGCGAGGCCCAGGGCCACCACACATGGGGGCGGCGCGGCCCAGGGGGGCGCGCCCCCCCTGTTGTGTGGCTGCCCCGTAGCCCCTCCGACTCCGACTCTTCGCCTATATAAGTCTCCCTGACCTAAATCTTCGATACGAATAAGCCACGACACGAGAAAAGTTCCAGAGCCACCGCCATCGCAAAGCCAAGATTCGGGGGACAGAAGTCTCTGTTCCGGCACGCCGCCGGGACGGGGAAGTGCCCCCGGAAGGCATCTCCATCGACACCACCGCCATCTTCATCACCGCTGCTGTCTCCCATGAGGAGGGAGTAGTTCTCCATCGAGGCTAAGGGCTGTACCGGTAGCTATGTGGTTAATCTCTCTCCCATGTACTTCAATACAATGATCTCATGAGCTGCCTTACATGATTGAGATCCATATGATGAGCTTTGTATCACTATTCATCTATGTGCTACTCTAGTGATGTTATTAAAGTACTCTATTCCTCCTCCATGATGTAATGGTGATAGTGTGTGCATCATGTAGTACTTGGCGTAGTTTATGATTGTGATCTCTTGTAGATTATGAAGTTAACTGTTACTATGATAGTATTGATGTGATCTATTCCCCCTTTCATAGTACTGTCGGTGACGAGTGTGCATGCTATGTTAGTACTCGGTATAATTGCGTTGGTCTATCATGCACTCTAAGGTTATTTAAATATGAACATCGAATGTTGTGGAGCTTGTTAACTCCGGCATTGAGGTGCTCTTGTAGCCCTACACAATTAATGGTGTTCATCATCCAACAAGAGAGTGTAGAGTGGTTTTATTATGTGATCAATGTTGAGAGTGTCCACTAGTGAAAGTATGATCCCTAGGCCTTGTTTCCAAATACTGCAATCATCGCTTATTTACTGTTCTACTGCATCTTTACTTCCTGCAATATTACCACCATCAACTGCACGCCAGCAAGCTATTTTCTGGCACCGTTACTACTGCTCATATTCATTCATACCACCTGTATTTCACTATCTCTTCGCCGAACTAGTGCATCTATACATCTGACAAGTGTATTAGGTGTGTTGGGGACACAAGAGACTTCTTGTATCGTGATTGCAGGGTTGCTTGAGAGGGATATCTTTGACCTCTTCCTCCCCGAGTTCGATAAAACCTTGGGTGATCCACTTAAGGGAAAACTTGCTGCTGTTCTACAAACCTCTGCTCTTGGAGGCCCAACACTGTCTACAGGAAAAGAAGCCGACAGTAGACAACAGTACACGATTTACCCAGCTTCGGAACACCTGCACGATGACAGGGCCTATTGCTGCTTGTCTAGAATTATCTGGGCGCTTTCGCATTGTTACAATGAGTTGTGGTTGTCCCTCTAGGGCTCCCGGGATCCGACTTATAAAGGCGCTCGGATCTAGGGTTTACACGGAGAGTCCTAGCTGGAATACATGTTTCCTAACTACGGTACAAAGTCTTGCCGTGTACGTCAAGGATCCGCCTACCCCTAAGTACGTGCTGGATCCGGATACTTCATGGGCCGTCACGGATCCGGCCTCCTTCGTAGGTCGGTTGGGATCCGGCTTCCTACTCCTGGGCTGGACTTCATCCTTCAGGATCTACAGCAACTGGGCCGCCCGATGGGCCACATGCCTCACCACCAACTATGGGCCACCCGGGCTTGCCGGATCTAGGCCATGCCGTTGATATACCCATAAAGTATACCCACAACAGTAGCCCCCGAAGTTCTCCAAGATTCATCATTCCTCCGACTTCATCAGCTCGGATCCGAAGAGAATCTTGAAGAGCTTCAAAACTTTTTACTTGTTTCCGGGTTCATCTGCTCGGAAATCTTCTTGTCTTCGGAATTGGTAACGTAACGGAGATTCCGCTTTTCCCGCGCAAAACTTCCTCATTTCCCGCGCTAAATTTTCGGAGATGCAAATCCTTAGCCGGAAATTTCGGGAGCACACAGTTAAGTTACCTCCACGCCGTTTTACCGCATTTGACCTAAGACACGTGTCAATCATCTGACGGTGTGACCGTTCCGTTTCCACCGTTGGATCCGAATCACGAATCTTCCTCCTCGCGTCGGCCTCATAACTTTTCACTCTTTCACCGCATCCTCACCACATCATCTTCCTCCTCGCGCCGCGCCACCAAACGGATCTCAACTCCGGCGAGCTTCTTCACGGGAAGCTTCTCGCGCCGCCGTTCCGAGCCTCTTTCCGTGCCAAGATCACCATGGTTGATCGGGATTTGCTTTCCGCCGCCGATTCGTGGTCAAGACGCAAGATTTGCTCCAAGTTCAGCGACCTTCACTTCACCGGAGTCTCGCCGGACCGCCGCGCCATTAACGGTACGTGCACCGGCCTCGTAGAAGAAGCAATAGTCTTATTGTAGGTTTCCGGTTACTCAACTTAGTTCACATGGGTGCAGCCGGAAGCATGTCGCACGGTTCACCACACTGCACTGGTAGTTCTCCGAGTAGCCCGGATCCCAGTGCCGTGGAACCAATCTGCCCGGATCCCATTGCTTATCTTCCACCATATGTTTCCGACATTAGGCTCGCTCAACCATTCTCCGCCTCTTCCAGTACCGCATTAGGCCGGATCCCAACCACTCAAGAGCTCCAGGAAGAACTCCAAGGCCAAGCTAGAATGGCAGCCAAGGTCCAGGAGACGGAAAACAAGAAGGCTTCCAAGGCCCGGACCCGCGAAGGCGTGAGGGGCCAGTGGTGGCCTTGCGAGACCACTGACGCAGAGCTTAGAGAGCTCCAGAACGAGGGCATGATCTCCGAGCACTGGAGTTTCATGCGCGACTCCGACGTCCCCAAACCCGATGCGGACGAGCGCGTCATGACAAAGGCATGAGTTGAGCGCAGTCTATCGCTCCCCTGCTCGGAGTTTTTCCTCTCCGTCCTCGATACGTATGGGCTCCAGCCCCACAACATCTGCCCCAACTCCTACCTTCTGCTCTCCAACTTCGCGACTCTCTGCGAAGGGAATCTCGGGATCCGACCGGATGTCAAATTGTGGCAGTTTTTCTTTCGATTGAAGAAGGAAACCAAGGACAAGGCTATGCTCAACTGCGGGAGCGTAACGTTCATGCTCCGACCTGGACGTATGTATCCGCCTCACGATTCCCACGAGTCCGTCCGGTATTGGAACGCCGGATGGTTCTACGTGAAGAACGTTCCAGTTCCGAGTGTCCACGATGGACTCCCCCCCTTCAGCAACAAGCCCCCAGAAGAGCTGGCTAGCTGGAGCTTCATTCCTTCGCTCGCTCGAACCCCAATCTTGGAAAAGGCGGCTCGGAGGATTTCCTGGTTGGTCCACGATGGACTAACCGGATCTCAACTAACCCTCAGCTGGTTCTCCCGGAGAATCCAGCCTCTGCGCTACAACGCACACATGATTTGCGTGTACGCTGGGGCGGATGATTCTCTCCGGGCGACTCGCCATGATCTTCCGGCTGACTCCCTCAAGAGGAGATTCAAGAAGCTGGTGAAGGTTGGCTGGGGCCAGGAGGTCCCGGAACTTATCAAAGACATCAAGACAGACGACCAATGTCCTCCGGTAAGCATTTGCCTCTTTGTTGTTCCTCAACTTCTCAATTTTCTCTAAGTGTTTTAACTTGTTCTCCTAATCTTCCTCGCAGCTCGATTCTTTGGCGGAGGAAGATCTGCGCACCATTCTCCGAGTCCCAGTCAGCGGTGATGCGGCGGAGGAGGATCTGGAGGACCTTGAGCAGGAAGAGGAGCGAGCGCCTCGAAAGGCTGCTCCTCGTCCGATGAAGCGTTCCCGCGCCAAAGTTTCTGGCCCCGAAGCCGGAACCAGCGGCGAGGCCTCCGCCAAGAAGCCCAAGACGACCAAGCCCCCTCCGCTCGACTCCAAGAAGGTAGAACGCGAGCGCCTCAAGCTGCTAACAACAGCAGGGAAACGCTCACGCCCCAACATTCCGGGCGCGACGTAAGTCTCCGAACAGCATGCGTCTTTTGTCTTGATAGATTTTGTTACTTGATAGATTTTGTTACTTATGATTTTCCTTTTCCTGCTTGCAGGAATCCGAGTTCCACCGCCCCACGGACCAATGTGCAAGAGCCCATCACGAAGTATATGAAGAAGTCCCCAGCCGTTAGTCCCGCCACTCCTACTCCGCCAAGCGCTCCCCAAGCTACCCCACAGCCGTCTCCTCCTCCCGCGGATCAATCTCCAGCTCCTGCTGCATCCGTGATACGTCTCCGACGTATCGATAATTTCTTATGTTCCATGCCACATTATTGATGATATCTACAGGTTTTATGCATACTTTATGTTATATTTATGCATTTTCCGGAACTAACCTATTGACGAGATGCCGAAGTGCCAGTTCCTGTTTTCTGCTGTTTTTGGTTTCAGAAATCCTAGTAAGGAAATATTCTCGGAATTGGACGAAATCAACGCCCAGAGTCTTACAATTGGACGAAGCTTCCAGAACACCCGAGAGTCGCCAGAGGGGGGCCACAGGCCCACCAGATGATAGGCTGGCGCGGCCCAGGCCTTGGCCGCGCCGCCTTACTATGTCGCCGCCTCGACGACCTTCCGACTCCGCCTCTTCGCCTATTTAAAGGTCCCTGACCTAAAACTTCGATACGAAAAGCCACGGTACGAGAAACCTTTCAGAGCCGCCGCCATCGCGAAGCCAAGATCTGGGGGACAGGAGTCTCTGTTCCGGCACGCCGCCGGGACGGGGAAGTGCCCCCGGAAGGCTTCTCCATCGACACCGCTGCCATCTCCACCGCCATCTTCATCAACGCTGCTGTCTCCCATGAGGAGGGAGTAGTTCTCCATCGAGGCTAAGGGGCTGTACCAGTAGCTATGTGGTTAATCTCTCTCCTATGTACTTCAATACAATAATCTCATGAGCTGCCTTACATGATTGAGATTCATATGATGATGCTTGTAATCTAGATGTCATTATGCTAGTTAAGTGGATTTTACTTATGTGATCTCCGGAGACTCCTTGTCCCACGTGTGTAAAGGTGACGAGTGTGTGCACCGTGTGGGTCTCTTAGGCTATATTTCACGTAATACTTATTCACCGTTATGAATGGCATAGTGAAGTGCTTATTTATATCCCTTTATGATTGCAATGTGTTTTGTATCACAATTTATCTGTGTGCTACCTCTAGTGATGTTATTAAAGTAGTTTATTCCTCCTACACGGTGTAATGGTGACAGTGTGTGCATCGTGTAGTACTTGGCGTAGGCTATGATTGTGATCTCTTGTAGATTATGAAGTTAACTATTGCTATGATAGTATTGATGTGATCTATGCCTCCTTTCATAGCGTGAAGGTGACAGTGTGCATGCTATGTTAGTACTTGGTTTGATTATGTTGATCTGTCGTGCACTTTAAGGTTATTTAAATATGAACATCGAATATTGTGGAGCTTGTTAACTCCGGCATTGAGGGTTCGTGTAATCCTACACAGTTAGTGGTGTTCATCATCCAACAAGAGAGTGTAGAGTCTAGCATCTATTTATTTATTCTGTTATGTGATCAATGTTGAGAGTGTCCACTAGTGAAAGTATGATCCCTAGGCCTTGTTCCTAAATACTGCTATCGCTGCTTGTTTACTGTTCTACTGCATCTGTACTGTCCGCAATATTACCACCATCAACTACACGCCAGCAAGCACTTTTCTGGCGCCGTTACTACTGCTCATACTTATTCATACCACCTGTATTTCACTATCTCTTCGCCGAACTAGTGCACCTATTAGGTGTGTTGGGGACACAAGAGACTTCTTGCTTTGTGGTTGCGGTGGTTGCATGAGAGGGATATCTTTGACCTCTTCCTCCCCGAGTTCGATAAACCTTGGGTGATCCACTTAAGGGAAACTTGCTCGCTGTTCTACAAACCTCTGCTCTTGGAGGCCCAACACTGTCTACAAGAATAGAAGCACCCGTAGACATCAAGCACTTTTCTGGCGCCGTTGCCGGGGAGGAAAGGTAAAAGGTACTCACACTCCGGATCTCGGCTACTAAGCTCTTTTACGGCGCCGTTGTAAGTACTCGAAGCTATTTCCTTTAGATCCTGCAATTGCATCTTTTTGTTTCTTGTTAACACTAGTTAGGCATAATGGAAAACAACAAAAATATGAGAGATCTTTATGAACTCTATCTTGAATTAGGACATGATGTGTTTGAAGAGAGAATTAAAAAACCCATGGAACTTTATATGCATGCTAATGGGAATGTTATTAATATGAATGCTTTGAACACTATTGTTGCTAATGCTATGGAAAATTCTAAGCTTGGGGAAGCTGGTTTTGATGAGCATGATCTTTTTAGTCCCCCAAGCATTGAGGAGAAAATTTACTTTGATGATACTTTACCTCCTATTTATGATGATTATAATGATAGTAGTCTTTTGGTGCCGCCTATTATGGAGGATGAATTTGATTATGATTACAATATGCCTCCTATATTTGATGATGAGAATAATAATGATAGCTACTTTGTTGAATTTGCTCCCACTATTACAAATAAAATTGATTATGCTTGTGTGGAGAGTAATAATTTTATGCATGAGACTCATGATAAGAATGCTTTATGTGATAGTTATATTGTTGAGTTTGCTCATGATGCTACTGGACATTATTATGAGAGAGGAAAATATGGTTGTAGAAATTTTCATGTTACTAAAACACCTCTCTATATGCTTAAAATTTTGAAGTTGAGCTTGTCTAGTTTTCCTATGCTTATTGCATTATGCCTACATAACTTGTTTATTTACAAGATTCCTTTTCATAGGAAGCATGTTAGACTTAAATGTGTTTTGAATTTGCCTCTTGATGCTCTCTTTTGCTTCAAATACTATTTCTTGCGAGTGCATCATTAAAACTGCTCGAGCCCATCTTAATGGCTATAAAGAAAGAACTTCTTGGGAGATAACCCATGTGTTTATTTTACTACAGTAATTTTGTTTTATATTTGTGTCTTGGAAGTTGTTACTACTGTAGAAACCTCTCCTTATCTTTATTTTATTGCATTGTTGTGCCAAGTAAAGTCTTTGATAGTAAGGTTCATACTAGATTTGGATTACTGCGCAGAAACGCAGTTTCTTGTCGTCACGAATCTGGGCCTAATTCTCTGTAGGTAACTCTGAAAATTATGCCAATTTATGTGAGTGATCCTCAGATATGTACGCAACTTTCATTAAATTTGAGCGTTTTCATTTGAGCAAGTCTGGTGCCTCTTTAAAATTCGTCTTTACGGACTGTTCTGTTTTGACAGATTCTGCCTTTTATTTTGCATTGCCTCTTTTGCTATTTGGGATGGATTTCTTTGTTCCATTGACTTCCAGTAGCTTTGAGCAATGTCCATAAGTGTTAAGAATGATTATGTCACCTCTGAACATGTGAGTTTTTGATTATGCACTAACCCTCTAATGAGTTTGTTTCGAGTTTGGTGTGAAGGAAGTTTTCAAGGGTCAAGAGAGGAGGATGATACAATGTGATCAAGAAGAGTGAAAGCTTTAAGCTTGGGGATGCCCCGGTGGTTCATCCCTGCATATTTCAAGAAGACTCAAGCATCTAAGCTTGGGGATGCCCAAGGCATCCCCTTCTTCATCGACAAATTATCAGGTTCCTCCATTGAAACTATATTTTTATTCGGTCACATCTTATGTACTTTACTTGGAGCGTCTGTTTGTTTTTGTTTTTTTTGTTTGAATAAATGCTTGAGTGGGAGAGAGACACGCTCCGCTGGTTCATAGGAACACATGTGCTCTTAGCCTTTAATTTTCATGGCGAAGGTTGAAACTGCTTCGTTAATTTGTTATATGGTTGGAATCGGGAAATGCTACATGTAGTAATTTGTAAAATGTCTTGGATAATGTGATACTTGGCAATTGTTGTGTTCATGATTAAGCTCTTGCATCATATACTTTGCACCTATTAATGAAGAAATACATAGAGCTTGCTAAAATTTGGTTTGCATAATTGGTCTCTCTAAGGTCTAGATAATTTCTAGTAAGGGGTTGAACGACAAGAAAGACGGTGTAGAGTCTTATAATGTTTACAATATGTCTTTTATGTGAGTTTTGCTGCACCGGATCATCCTTGTGTTTGTTTCAAACAACCCTGCTAGCCCAAAGCCTTGTACTGAGAGGGAATGCTTCTCGTGCATCCAAATCCTTGAGCCAAAACCTATGCCATGTGTGTCCACCATACCTACCTACTATGTGGTATTTCCTGCCATTCCAAAGTAAATTGCTTGAGTGCTACCTTTAAACAATTCAAAATTTATCACCTCTGATTTGTGTCAATATTTTATAGCTCATGAGGAAGTATGTGGTGTTTATCTTTCAATCTTGTTGGGCAACTTTCACCAATGGACTAGTGGCTTCATCCGCTTATCCAATAATTTTGCAAAAAGAGCGGCAATGGGATTCCCAGATCCCAAATTAATTAACCTAAATAGACACTCCTCCATGGTATGTGATTGTTGGACGGCATCCGAAGGATTCGGTTAGCCATGGCTTGAGAAAGCAAAGGTGGGGAGGAGTGTCATCATAATAAAACTAAAATAAAAAGGCACTCCTTCATGGTATGAGATTGTTGGCAGGCACCCGAGGATTCGGTTAGCCATGGTTTGTGAAAGAAAGGTTGGAAGGAGTGCCACACAAAAATAAAAATAATTCATGGGAGCCGCTCTTTGAAGGTTTGCCTGGCAAGGGGGTTAGAGTGCCCACTACCATTCGTTGACAACAACAAACACCTCTCAAATTTTTACTTTTATGCTCTCTTTATGTTTTCAAAACCAAAGCTCTAGCACAAATATAGCAATCAATGCTTCCCACTGCGAAGGGCCTTTCTTTTACTTTTATGTTGAGACAGTTCACCTATTTCTCTCCATCTCAAGAAGCAAACACTTGTGTGAACTGTGCATTGATTCCTACATACTTGCATATTGCACTTGTTATATTACTTTATATTGACAATATCCATGAGATATACATGTTACAAGTTGAAAGCAACCGCTGAAACTTAATCTTCCTTTGTGTTGCTTCAATACCTTTACTTTGAATTATTGCTTTATGAGTTAACTCTTATACAAGACTTATTGATGCTTGTCTTCAAGTACTATTCATGAAAAGTCTTTGCTTTATGATTCAGTTGTTTACTCATGTCATTTACCATTGTTTTGATCGCTGCATTCATTACATATGCTTACAATAGTATGATCAAGGTTATGATGGCATGTCACTCCGAAATTATCTTTGTTATCGTTTACTGCTCGGGACGAGCGAGAAACTAAGCTTGGGGATGCTGATACGTCTCCGACGTATCGATAATTTCTTATGTTCCATGCCACATTATTGATGATATCTACATGTTTTATGCATACTTTATGTCATATTTATGCATTTTTCGGAACTAACCTATTGACGAGATGCCGAAGTGCCAGTTCCTGTTTTCTGCTGTTTTTGGTTTCAGAAATCCTAGTAAGGAAATATTCTCGGAATTGGACGAAATCAACGCCCGAGTCTTAGAATTGGACGAAGCTTCCGAACACCCGAGAGTCGCCAGAGGGGGGCCACAGGCCCACCAGATGATAGGCTGGCGCGGCCCAGGCCTTGGCCGCGCCGCCTTACTGTGTCGCCGCCTCGACGACCTTCCGACTCCGCCTCTTTGCCTATTTAAATGTCCCTGACCTAAAACTTCGATACGAAAAGCCACGGTACGAGAAACCTTCCAGAGCCGCCGCCATCGCGAAGCCAAGATCTGGGGGACAGGAGTCTCTGTTCCGGCACGCCGCCGGGACGGGGAAGTGCCCCGGAAGGCTTCTCCATCGACACCGCTGCCATCTCCACCGCCATCTTCATCAACGCTGCTGTCTCCCATGAGGAGGGAGTAGTTCTCCATCGAGGCTAAGGGCTGTACCGGTAGCTATGTGGTTAATCTCTCTCCTATGTACTTCAATACAATAATCTCATGAGCTGCCTTACATGATTGAGATTCATATGATGATGCTTGTAATCTAGATGTCATTATGCTAGTCAAGTGGATTTTACTTATGTGATCTCCGGAGACTCCTTGTCCCACGTGTGTAAAGGTGAAAGTGTGTGCACCGTGTGGGCCTCTTAGGCTATATTTCACGAGAATACTTATTCACCGTTATGAATGGCATAGTGAAGTGCTTATTTATATCCCTTTATGATTGCAATGTGTTTTGTATCACAATTTATCCGTGTGCTACTCTAGTGATGTTATTAAAGTAGTTTATTCCTCCCGCACGGTGTAATGGTGACAAGTGTGTGCATCGTGTAGTACTTGGCGTAGGCTATGATTGTGATCTCTTGTAGATTATGAAGTTAACTATTGCTATGATAGTATTGATGTGATCTATGCCTCCTTTCGTAGCGTGAAGGTGACGAGTGTGCATGCTATGTTAGTACTTGGTTTGGTTATGTTGATTTGTCGTGCACTCTAAGGTTATTTAAATATGAACATCGAATATTGTGGAGCTTGTTAACTCCGGCATTGATGGTTCGTGTAATCCTACACAGTTAGTGGTGTTCATCATCCAACAAGAGAGTGTAGAGTCTAGCATCTATTTATTTATTCTGTTATGTGATCAATGTTGAGAGTGTCCACTAGTGAAAGTATGATCCCTAGGCCTTGTTCCTAAATATCTGCTATCGCTTGCTTGTTTATCGTTCTCATCTGCATCTCGTATCGTCTGCAATATTACCACCATCAACTACACGCCGACAAGCACTTTTCCGGCGCCGTTACTACTTGCTCATACTTATTCATACCACCTGTATTTCACTATCTCTTCGCCGAACTAGTGCACCTATTAGGTGTGTTGGGGACACAAGAGACTTCTTGCTTTGTGGTTGCAGGGTTGCATGAGAGGGATATCTTTGACCTCTTCCTCCCTGAGTTCGATAAACCTTGGGTGATCCACTTAAGGGAAACTTGCTGCTGTTCTACAAACCTCTGCTCTTGGAGGCCCAACACTGTCTATAAGAATAGAAGCACCCGTAGACATCAATCCACTCCACCAGAGATAATTCTGGTCAGTAGCGGTAGAGCGGGCGGAGAAAGTTCCGGCGGCAAGGGCCCAGCCCCTGATCAAGCTGAAGCACAAGGCCATGAAGAAGCAGAGGTCACCTCCTCCGGCAAAGCTGAAGCTGGAACCGGTGATATGGTCGTGTTCCCCAAGAACTTTGGAGATCCAGCTGATCTTACTTCCACCCCAAAAGCCTATGCCACCAAGTTTTTCAACAAACTAACGGAGGCGGAAAAATGGGAGTTGGAGCAGGATCTGCTTAACTCGATGCTGAACAATGCCTGGGGCAAGCCGGACACCGAGACATCGGAGATCCAGGACTTCAAGAGAGAAACCGGCCAATTTTTGGACAAACTTATCTGCAAACGGAAGGTAACTCCCCAGTAGCCCCCAAGTATTTAGGCGGAAACTAATGTAGTTAGCGTCTAGATACTTAGAGAGAACTCAAACTAAGGAAGATTTAAATGTCGTGGCAGCCCCCAAGCATTATGGCGGAAAGATTTCCGGCAACAATGCTTTAAGAAGACTTAATCCATAGAAAACTTGTGGAACTTACTCCTGCACTGACTGGATTTACAGGAACATCAGGCTCTGCACTTTGAGCTACACAAAAACATTGCTCTTCAGCGCCGCGTTACCCTCAGCCAGGCGTCGGAAATTGAACACTTCAAAGAAGAAAATGTGGATCTGAAGAAACAATTTTCAGAAGCCCAAGGTTAGTTTCCGACTCTCCTTTTGCCTTTGGGTTATGCTCCGCATCTCAAACTTAACGTGTGCATATCTTTTGAATAGGTGCATCCTCGTCCCTTGCTGCCGCTTCCTCCGAGTTAGAAACTCTCCGGGCCTCCCAGAAGAAACTCGAGGCAAAACTTGCCGAGACGGAGAAAAAACTCGCTGAGAAAAGCTCGGAGCTCATCCGCAAAGAGGGCTAGTTCCAGCTCAAGAGGAAGACGGACAGCGACACCATCAACGAGCAGCAGAAAGAGCTGGGAGGACTCCGGAATTATATGGAGACAGCGGAGAGCTGCTGGGACCTGCTCAATTCCGACTTCATGGGTATGTCCTCGAAACTCATAGAGTAGTGCATATGTTGCGCTTAACTTGTTATACTTATCAAAAACTGCGTCTTCCAGATCCACTTGGATATGATGAGGAACGTCGGAGCCGCTTCCGCGCGATGACTCCGCTGCACTGGCTGGAGAAGATTGCAAGGACCTCATCTCCGCCTCCAGGAAAATCTGCCACAACCTCAACATCAAGAAGAGCCGAACCTGCGATGTGCGCAAGCTCATCAAGAGGATGGATGTGCTTCGGAGTTGGTGGTGGATTTGCAAGCTTCCTCGGCACGGGGCGCAGCTGCCATGTCTTTGGCAATGTGCTTGGCGCACAACCCAGAGCTAAATCTTGACCAAGTCACTACTGGCGTTCCTCCGGACGCGGATGTCAATGCACTTCTAGATGCAGTCAGTGGCTATGATACGCGCATTGCCCGGAGAATTTGCCATGATGAATTTTATTACAAGGCGGTTCTGCCTGCTGACGAGCCCCTCGAAGCTGAGCTTCTCAAGGAGCACGAGGCGGAATCCAGGCCCGCCCAATCCGGAAGCCAGTATACCTGGACAAGCTCAAAGGACCAAGGTGGCGCTGCATCTCCGACTGCAGCTGAAGAAGAAGAAGACGAAGATGTCTCCTCTCCCTGCAAGGACGCAGAGAAAGAAACTCCGGCTGACGCAGAGAAGGCTGATGCCAATGTGGAAACTTCTCCAGCTAAGGAGAAGTAAAAACTTGTTCCTGCGGGGAAGATGAAAAACAATGCATCATTTTGGTCCCAAGAGGGTTTGTAATATAACTTTAAATTCGTAAGTAGTTAGGAACGAAACACATATGCATGGGCGGAGACAACTTATCCTGCTATCCATTAATTTTATTTGCATGTTTCATTTTGTTGGAAAGCAAGCGCTGATTTCTATGTTTTCCGGCTTGCTCATTTGACCTTCCGCGAGCCGGAAGACCTTTAGCCGGAAACGCTCGCCAGCGGCGACGAAGCCCAATGGCAATCCGTCAATAACCGCGGAAACAAGCCCCCAGCCAAGGTGCCAGAAATCGCTACTAGGAATCCACGAGTTCGCAACAGAAAATATTTCCACCAGAAAACTTAAGCTTACATCTTAAATGACGATTTTTGAAAATCACAACTTTCATACACGCCTAGGCGGAAATATCCAGCTCTGCGGTTTTAGTTGGAAAACATACACGATCTAAAAATGAACAAGTAAAGGAGGTAAAAGACTCAAAGAGTGAACCAAAAGCTTTATTTCATTGATCATGTATAGCTATTACAGAGTACGTAACTCGGAAAATTTTGCTAAGTGTGGAAACGACGTAGCTGTGCAATGTTCCAAGGGCGATCTGTTTTGTCGTAGATGTCATCTGGATCCTCTCGCTTGCGTTTTCGGCGCCAGTTAGTAGGTCTGTCTTTTAACTCCCGGAAATCAACAAGGTAGTACGATCCATTGTGAAGTACTTTGCTAACGACAAAGGGTCCTTCCCATGGAGATTGCAGCTTATGGTCTTTCACCTGACGAAGGCGGAGGACCAAGTCTCCGGCCATGAAAGAGCGGTTCCGAACTCGACGGCTGTGATAGAGTCGGAGTTTCTGCTGGTATATGGTGGAGCGTTGGTCGGCTAAATTCCGAGCTTCTTCGATCAAGTCCACGGATAGCTGTCTGGCCTCGTCAGCAGTTTCTTCATTGTAGGCGGAGACTCGCGGTGAATCATGGATGATGTCGGAGGGGAGCACGACTTCGGATCCGTATACCAGGAAGAAGGGAGTGAATCCGGTTGACCTGTTAGGGGTAGTTCGTAAACTCCACAAGACAGAATCCAACTCATCAGTACAAGCTCCAGCTGCGCGCCGCAGTGGTTCTTCAAGGCGTGGCTTAATTCCTGATAATATGAGACCATTGGCCCTTTCGACCTGACCGTTGGACTGTGGATGGGCCACAGAAGCAAGGTCCAGCCGTATCCCTACTTCCTCACAGTAATCCTTCAATTCTCCCTGTGCGAAGTTTGTGCCATTATCTGTGATTATGCTGTGTGGGATGCCGAATCTCATCACGAGGCTGCAAACAAATTTTAGTGCCGTAGCACCGTCGGCTTTTCTCACTGGCTTTGCCTCGATCCACTTACTGAACTTGTCAACAGCGACCAGGAGGTATTCAAAACCGCCAGGAGATGATCTTTTTACTTTACCAACCATATCTAGCCCCCAGACCGCAAATGGCCAGGTGATATGGATAGTCTTCAGCTCTTGGGCTGGAGCGTTTGGTTGAGTAGCGTAGTACTGACAACCTCGACAGGTCTTAACCAGCTTGTCAGCATCTTCTTTAGCTGTGAGCCAGTAAAATCCAAGCCGAAAAGCTTTTGCAACGAGTGACCTGGGAGCGGCATGATGCCCGCAGTCCCCTGCGTGAATCTCTATGAGGATTTCAATGCCATCTTGATTAGAGACGCATTTGAGAAATACCCCTGTTGCACTTCGTTTGTAGAGCTGTCCATCAACGATTGTGTAGGATCTTGCTCGTCTGATGATCTGTCGTGCGAGGACCTCGTCCTCTGGCAACTTCTGATCGATGAGGTAGTCCAGGAAAGGCTGTGTCCAAGCCGGAATGATAGCCATCACTTCTCTAGCCGGAGATACTGCCACCTCTGGGTTTTCCGGGTTAGCGCCCTTCACCGAGGGTATCCGGAGATGCTCCAGGAAAATACCAGGCGGAATTGGCTTCCTGCCGGATCCGAGCTTGGATAGCATGTCTGCCGCTGTGTTATCGTCTCTCCTGACGTACTTGACTTCGTATCCGAGGAAGCATTTGGCGATCTCGTCAACTTCGTCTCTGTAAGCCGCCATGACGGAGTTTCTGGCATTCCAGGTTCCGGTTACTTGCTGTGCCACCAGGTCGGAATCTCCGCAGCAAATGATGTGATTGATCCCAATCTCCTTAGCGATGCGCAGTCCGTGTAGTAGAGCCTCGTATTCCGCCATATTGTTTGTAGCTTCGAAGTGGATCTGCAGAACGTATTGCAGTTCTTCTCCGGTAGGGGAATTCAAGGTGACTCCGGCTCCTGAGCCTTGATGCTGCTTGGATCCATCGAAGTGCATGATCCATGTCTCTGGTTCCGGCTCCAGGTTTATATCCGGAGCTTCCGTCTAATCTGCGACAAAATCCGCCAATATCTGGGACTTGACCGCAGTCCTGGCTTTGTAGTTGATGTCGAAGGCGGATAATTCAATGCCCCATTTTGTTGTGCGTCCTGTTGCGTCAGCGTTGTTGAGAATCATTGACAGCGGAGCTTTGCTCACGACTGTTACTGGATGCTCCTGGAAGTAGTGTCTCAGCTTCCTGCTACCTAGGAAAACTCCGTAGGCTAGCTTTTGAAAGTGAGGATATCGTTGTTTGGATTCCGTAAGCACTTCGCTAATGTAGTAGACTGGCCTTTGGACTCCATACTCGTGTCCTTCTTCCTGTCGCTCCACCACGATGACGAGGCTGATGACTCTGTTGGTAGGTACCAGGTAAAGGAGCATAGGCTCTGACTCTCCTGGTGTTGCTAGGATAGGTGGGGAGGTGAGTATTTCCTTCAACCCTTGAAGTGCTGCGTCTGCTGCCTCGTCCTAGACAAATTTGTCTATTTTCTTCAATAGCTTGTACAGGGGTAGCGCCTTCTCGCCAAAACGGCTAACAAACCTGCTGATTGCTGCAACACAACCAGTTAGTCGTTGCACATCTTTGAGACAAGTTGGCCTTTTGATGCACATGATTGCCTTGATTTTCTCCGGGTTAACTTCAATGCCCCTGTTAGAGACAATGAAGCCAAGGAGTTTTCCGGCTGGAACGCCAAAGACGCACTTCAGCGGATTCAACATCATCTTGTACCGTCGGAGATTCTGAAAGGTTTCTGTGAGGTCGCTGATCAAGTTGGATCCTTTCCGGGTCATGACCGCGATGTCGTCAACGTAGGCGTGCATGTTCCGGCCAATTTGGTCCTTCAGGCACCGCTGCATCGTACGTTGGTAGGTGGCACGTGCGTTTTTCAAGCCAAAGGGTATAGTAACATAGCAGTAAGTGCCAAATGGGGTGATGAACGAGGTCGCTTTTTGGTCGGACTCCTTCATCCGGATCTGGTGATACCCGGAATATGCGTCAAGAAAACACAGAAGTTCCGCCCCTGCCGTCGAATCAATGACTTGGTCAATGCGCGGCAGGGGAAACGGATCCTTCGGACAATGCTTATTCAAGCCGGAGTAATCGATGCACATTCTTAGTATTTCAGAATTCTTTTTGGGTACAAGGACGGGATTTGCGACCCAATCAGTGTGGATAACTTCTATTACAAAACCTGCCTCTTGTAACTTTGCTAATTCCATTCCTATGGCGCGGCGCTTCTTATCTCCAAAGCGCCGCATAGCTTGCTTCACCGGTTTAGCCCCCGGGTTTATGTTGAGGTAGTGCTCGGCGAGTTCCCTTGGTACTCCGGACATGTCAGAAGGCTGCCATGCGAAGATATCCATGTTAGCGCGGAGGAACTCGACGAGCGCGTCTTCCTATTTGGGGTCCATGTTGGCTCCGACCGAGACCTGCTTGGTAGCGTCCCCTTCCTTGAAGTTGACTTTCTTGGTCTCTATCGCGGCCTTGAAGGAGTTCTTCCGTTCGGAGATCTGTTTCTTGGTGGTCTGCATTTCGGTCGGATCCACCGCGGCTCCGTAGCCTTTCGGCTCCTCTCCGAGATATCACGAGTACTCGCGAAGGCGGCTTCGCCTAACTCGCACTCATGAGCCTTTTTGTAGTCTCCGGATACGGTAATCATACCATTGGGAGCCGGAATCTTGAGCTTGTTGTAGATGTAGCACGCTCTTGCGTGGAACTTGTGGTAGGTGGGCCTGCCGAAGATGACGTGGTAGGAGCTCTTGAAGGGCACGACCTCAAACGTGATCCTCTCTTCGCGGAAATTATGAACATCGACGAAGGCCACGGGAAGTGTGATGCTGCCGAGGGAACTCGCCTTTTTACCCGGAACCACGCCATGAAACTCAGTGTTGCTGTGTTTGAGCTGTTCCTTGGTAAGGTTCATCCGTTCCAGAGTCTCCAGGTACATGATGTTCAAGCTAGCTCCGCCATCCATGAGGCACTTGGAGATGTCATAGCCGTCGATGCGGGGACTTACAACCAAGGCGTAGCACTCTTTTGGCACAATTGTAGGGTGATCCTGCCTATCTAATGTGCACGGGACTTACGATCACCTGACATACTGCGGCACAGCCGGAACTGTGGCGTTCAGGATCCGGAAAGCTGACTTGGTGGCGCGGACTGTTAGAGTTCCGAGGAAGGTGTGGTACGCACCTACACTCTTTTTCTCGAAGGGGTTGGATTTAGCTGCGGATCCTGCTTTGGGATCCGGCGAAGTATCATCCTCGTCCATCGCCTCGGAACTGTCCTCCTCTTTGTCCTTGTTCTTGCCCTTGCCTCCTTTGCCGCGTGGGCGGTGCTTCTGGGCTCGCTTGTATCCTGCTTCCGGGTCGTTTTTCAGATCATTGACCCACTTGCAGTTGCGGTTAGTGTGAGTGGACTTCCCCGTAGCCGGATCCAGATGGGCCAGGCAGGGCATGTCTCTGTATTCTTCGTAGGTTTGGGGGCGCGGGATCCGGTAGCGGTGACTTCATCACCACGCTGCTGGCCCCTGCCGGCTCCGCCTCCGCGTCCGCGGCCTCTTCCGCCTCCTTGACCTCCGCGTTGAAAAGCTATGGCGACCATCTCGGATCCGCCACTCTTCTGGTCATCAGGGGGGTTTTCCGCTTATTGTCGCTGCTGTTACCGTTATCACGGTTCTTCTTCTGTAGGTGCAGGGGAATTGCTGTAGCTGCTAGATCTCCGCCTGCGTCGTCGTCGGCGGCAGTATGATCGCTGGCAATGGAGATCATGTCATCCAAAGTCAGTTTGTTTGCGTTAGCCAAGCAAGTGAGCTTGTGCCGCAGCAATCCTCCCCTCTGCAGTCCACCTATAAAGGCGTGCATAGCCGTGGTGTGATCAACATTCTCACACTCGTTCCTGCATGCCAACCACCGTGTGAGGAAGTGTCTTAAAGTTTCTCCCTTCTTCTGGATACATGCCTGTAAGTCGCTTGTTGTGGCAGGCCTTTTGTAGGTGCCCCTGAAGTGTTTCTCGAAAGCCGTCTTCAGGTCAAACCAGCAAAAGATGGAGTTCTTCTCGAGGTTGCTGAGCCAGATCCGGGCTGGACCTACAAGGTACAACTGAAGCATGCGGCAGGCGATGTTAGGGGTTCCTCCGGCAAAGGTCACTACATTGTAGTAATCTTAGATCCAGGTATCCGGCCTTTCCGTGCCATCATAATGTTTCAGATTTCCGGGTAGCTTGAGGTTCATCCTTGGCTTTGGTTCCTCTTGAATCATCCTGCCAAAGCACTTTGGGCCAATGTAGTCAGTTTTGTATTCGTTGAGGCGTTCCCGCGCATCACGCCAAACCATTGCGGGGGGTTTTTGAGCGTGAGCGAGATCTCCGGCCACCGCCTCCGCCTCCACCTCCGCCTCCACCGCTAGGTGGTGGTGAGGGAGACCTGCGAGGGGGCCGGTCCGACCTTTTTCTTCCTCCTTCGGACTCTCCTCGCCCTTCGCGGTGCTGGCTCCGGCTTTGATGGCTGCCTTCACCTTGGTGCTGGTTGTCGTGGCTGTTCCGGCTTCTTCGAGGCTCCGGGTCGCGTTCTTCGTTCCGACTCCTCCTGTGCTCCGGCTCGCGATCATTGTTCTGGCTCCGGCGAGGTTCCGGCGTTCGCTCCCTAGTCCTGTTCCTTGAGGGCAGCACGTTGTCGCGGATATTGATTCCTCCAAGCCCATGGGGCCTGGTGTTTCCGGCTGGACTACGGCGACGAGGAGGTGGAGGACGGAATATCCATTAGGCGGAGGTGAGGGATTGCGGTACTTGTCCTTACCAGTGTACATTGCATCCTTTCCCTTTCTCGGATCTGACGGAGGTGTCTTTGATGGTACAGGGATTGGATTTGGGTGTTCTCTGGTTTTCCTTCTGCGTTCCGAGGATCCGGTTCGCGATTCGTCATCTCGATGGCGATTGTCGTAGGCGTCCTTCTGCGCGGTAGAGATGCAATGCTCCGGGTTGGATTCCAACTTGCGCGAAGTATCTGCCTTGCTCTGCTGCTTCATTGCTGAAGCAACAAGCGTACAGACGTAGTTGATGTCGATCTCCTCGTCCTTTTTCTTCAAGATCTCCGCAACCTTCTTCATATTGTCCTTCGGAGTGGCGTACGGCTGTTGCTCGGTCGGAGTTGCGAAGGTGATCTTACGGGGAGCTATAGTCTCTCGCCGGATCTTATCGATCTCCTGTTGAGCCTCAGTGATCTTATCCTCCCAATGCTTCCGGAGTTGCTTGACTTTCACCAGTGATTCGTCCACCTCCTGCTCGCGTTTGACAAAGTTGTCCACGAAATTCGCGGCCTCCTTCCTCTCGTCAATCATTGCGGCTGCGGTTTGAGCGAATTTTTGGGCTGTGGCCAGCATCTCTATCCTTTTAGCTTCTAGCGCTTCTGCGTCTTCGGGAGTAATGGGTTTGTTGAGAATATCCGAGTGCGTGATTGCCTCCATGCCTGCTTGCTCAACCAGCTCCTCTGGGGACAAGACTTCCTTACGCGGTCGTTCCCGCGAAAGCGGAGATCCTGCGTGGGATGGCTGTGGGTCGGAGTGGGTGTTTTCATCCTCTGACTCGCGTTGATCCAGCGCAGCCAAGGTTGCGAGAACCTGCTTAGGCTTGGCGGATTCAACTTCAGGCTGGTCACCGTATCCGTATTCCTTCACCTTGCGATCGAACTCTTCAGTATCCATGGAGGGGGTATCCCCGGAAATTGGGCTTAGGTTGCCCAGGATCGACTCTTCAACCGGAGTACCGCTTTCTCCGACAGCCTCGTGCTGATCCGGAGCAGCGTTTTCTTCCGGTGCCTCGACCTGCTCGGGACCAGCTCCGGCTTCTTGAGGGGCGGTTCCGGCGGTATGGGCCAAGAAGTGTACGAAGTGACACCTTTGCTTCTCTAACGCCTGGGAGACCCAGGCGGATCTGCATTGGTCTTCCACCTTTATTTCCTATTCAGGGGCGGATTGGGTGGGTTTTGATTTTTCCAGATCCAAGGCGGAATCTTCCTTGGGAAACTCCTGCATCTCAGATCGGATCTTCGCGACTGCGTCCTGCTCAGCGGCGGTCGCGTCTGCGTTACTTACCAGTGGGTTTCCGTCGGAATCGACGGTTTCCCCGATGAAGATGTGTATGCCGCCGACTGGAACGATGGAGAGCTTGACGGGGTTTGTCTTAGCCGAAATCCAGCACTCATCCGGAGGGACGATCGGCAGATTTCCGACGTAAAGGACGCGCCCCACAGCGATGGTGTCGTCGTAGCTTCCCATGGCGGAACCCTCCCGATTCCGGCCTCCAGACGCCGCAGGCCCCACGGTGGGCGCCAACTGTCGTTGCCTAATCGACGGTACCTCGGAGGAGGGATCCTCACGAGGGGGGAAGAAGTAGGGGCCATAGGGCGGAGTGCACACGGGACGATGGTACGCGATTTACCCAGCTTCGGAACACCTGCACGATGACAGGGCCTACTGCTGCTTGTCTGAAATTATTTGGGCGCTTTCGCGTTGTTACAATGAGTTGTGGTTGTCCCTCTAGGGCTCCCGGGATCCGGCTTATAAAGGCGCTTGGATCTAGGGTTTACACGGAGAGTCCTAGCCGGAATACAAGTTGCCTAACTACGGTACAAAGTCTTGTCGTGTATGTCAAGGATCCGCCTACCCCTAAGTACGTGCTGGATCCGGATACTTCATGGGCCGTCACGGATCCGGCCTCCTTCGTAGGTCGGTTGGGATCCGGCTTCCTACTCCTGGGCTGGACTTCATCCTTCAGGATCTACGACGAACGGGTCGCCCGATGGGCCACATGCCTCACCACCAACTATGGGCCACCCGGGCTTGCCGGATCTAGGCCATGCCGTTGATATACCCATAAAGTATACCCACAACACACACACCCTACCCCTATGAGCACCTCCAAGAGACTGCGTTGAATAACTGATTCGGTGGGTTTTAAGATTGACGAAGTCACCACAGGTGTCTCGCTGTCGACGGGAATGTCGCCTCCCACTGAAGAATATTTCACCTTTACGAGACACCAAAGTGTCAAATCTGAAATTTAAACTCTGATGGACTGGGGTGCCACTACCCTCCTAACTATCCAACCACGGATTGGTTTTCACCTCTTCGTCCTTTTGAAACATGCGGTTATCCACACACTATTAATCAACGTGATTGCCAATGATTTTCTTGCCGCAGTCACAGGTAGATGATTAATTAGTAGTGGCGGCCGCCGGGCGGTTGGGCAGGAAGTTTTCAACAGAAGAAATGTACTGCATATTCCGTTGCTTCGTCCACACTCCATCTCCATGTAATTATTGATCAATCTTGTTATTATCCTGCATACTATATATACACGCATCGACCCGTCGAGCTATTTGACATGTAAATACAAAAATACAGCCAATTTGATCCGTGCCAGATTTGTAACCATGATCAATGGTTGACATGTGAACCCCTGGACGGGACGTTTCCGACGGAAATTATGGAATGGAATCTAAAAACGACGCAGACCGGGGTGGGCCTGAACAAGTGGTATTTTTTCGTATTATTTGTGGTACGGGACGCATGTGCAGTTGTACAGCAACCGTATCGCCTGTAAATACTGTATTGGGAAAAGAAGTGAAGTAGAAAAAAAGGGCAGGTTTTTACTGCCACAGTGGGCCTAGCTAGAGAGTACCGGCCCACGACCGACCGCTGTACTGCTGAGTCCACCTCATCGATCACAACCATCCATTTCTCCAGGGCCCATCGCCCATGCGTTTAGAGTTGTATACTGTACATATCCCGTCCCGTGCCGTTGGCGTCCCGGCTCATTACGGTCCCACCCCTACACAATGATATCTCGTTTTTAGTCAGTTTGCTTAAGCCCATTAATTATCCCCTCTAGAACCAGACTCCGTCGCCGATTTTACAGCAGCACGAGAGAGAGATCCATGCAACATGCAGCTGCATGCTTAATTGCCTAACCAGACCAACCATGCCGGGATGCTCCGCGCGCACATGTATATGTAGATCTAGCCGGCCAGATAAGCCGTTCGGGGAAAAGGATACGCGCAAAAATATTTGTGGTTGGCTAATGTTGGAAATGCTGCCCTATCGGTGCCTTGAAACAAAATGTCGTGGTTTTAAGATTTGATATTTATTGTCGATCGAAGGGAGTAGTATATGCGTATTTTTTATAGATACTTACAAAGTATAAGCAAATATAAAAAATATAAATATAAGTAAGATGAACCACATATATTCTAAAAATATATTTGAAGGTTAATCTACTAACGGTTGAATGGGTATCTAAATTTTTGTCTGCAATAGTGTAATAGTGTTCATAGTTAGAGAATATTAAAATTTAACCAAATTTATACGTCTTGTGGCAATCTCTACCGGTCACCCCGATAGTCCCCCCAAGACAGTTTATTAGGGTGGCGGTCACATTTTAGGCTCGTATTGACGTTGTCAGTAATATGCGAGCTGGATTTAGAGCATAATAAAACCACCGGTAGCCACGTGTTGGCCCCTACGCACAATGTGTTGGACGGCATGTCGGCGCCTCCCGCCAAGTTGGATTTCCAGAGTGAGGCAGCGACCCACATGAAAACGTCGGTTTCCTCTATAGCAAGGCGCCTCGGACACCGTCGGAGGTGGATCGTCATCTTTAATGAAAGCGCCGGTTATCCATGCCGATACGTCTGACGTTCCTCTACCGTAGATGCGCACACCGGCCGCTCCTCCTATTTATCCCCCTCTCGCGAAGCTGCACCATCTCCCAAAACGAGGCTTCCTGCGAGTGACGGGTAGCGTCGTTGGGAAGCTTCGGTGACACCTATGGCGATCCATCACCACCATATACGCAGAGCGGGAGGGGAGGGAGGCGCCGGCGCCACCAATATGACATTGCCGATGCATTTAGCGTCAAATATTTGGGACTTGCCGATGAAGATGCTCCTTAATTGTGGAGACGAAGGTATCGATGAACTTAAATCTGTTTTCATCTATAGACAGTTTGTTTTTGTGGAACAAATGACGCGTTAATGAATGGTAATCGATCGTAAGCAATAAACCGTGGCACGGTCCATGTACTAGTGGCTAGTGCCTAGGTTTTTCACCACATCTGGAGCTGCCGACACAGGGTGAGGAGCACCTGGGCATATTGATCGATGGGGGACGATGCGCCCGCGGCAGGTCGATACAAGCGGCGCCGGCCTTCCCATCCGGGACGGGGACACGACATGCCATGCATGCAGCACACGCAGCAGCATCAATGCGTGCGTGGAGATGGCCATGCGCGCGCCCACGCGGCCGGCGCCGGCGCCCCGCGCGCGGCATGCATGCAAACCTCTTTCTTTTTTCACACGGTTTATACTTTGTAGCTCCAAGATAGAAAGTGAGGAGATATATATGCAGATAGATATACATATCCAGTCACCCTATCTATCTCCACCGCATTCGCCGTGACGTGGCATGGTGGCCAGGGGCGAGCTCTGCTCTGCATGCGGCCGATCGAGGGCTCCGTCAGCCGCTGCGGAGTTGTCCCCGCGGGGCCGCGCCACGTCGGCGCGCGCGACGAACACGTGTACGGTGAACCCGCCCAAGCTTTCTGTTTCACTGCCGCACCCTCCCTGTTTTGGCCCCATGCCCGAGCCTCATCAATTCCCATATCTATCTACTGCTATCTCTTCACCGGCGCGCGGCCACCCTGCTGCGCGCGGGACCTATATAACAACACGCCACCGCCCTCGGCCGCTCGTAACAAACACACGTCGTCGGTCGCCTGCGTATACGTACACGCATATATAAGAATACGCCTCCGATCCCAGGCTGGAAAATCATTTTGCAAACGGCGGTATTTCGTTGATTTCTTGTTGGGAGATAGACAGATGAGATGAGATGAGATGGATGGAAGCGGCGCCGTAGGGTAGAGATCAATCAGTACAGGCACCAGCACCAGCACCAGCAGCGCTGCCTCTCCCTTTTGTAGGGGCACCCCTCCTCTTTTCTCTTTCCACCCTTTCCAGTTGTCCACGCTCCCCCCATTCTTCCCTTTCTTTTTCACCACCTCTCTCCCTCCCTCCCAAGCCAGCCAGCCAGCGGCGTCCTTCTCCCTCTCCGGACCTTCCCTTCCCTACTTGTATCAGGCTCTCTTTTCCTATTTCATCCGCTCCCTCCAATTCTACTCCCACACCACACTCACTCGGTGTGCGTGTGAGAGAGAGGAGAGGGGAAGCCATGAGGTAGCTACAATCCAGAGTTAATTGCCTACAATTCAGCACTACTACTACTACTTCTCCCTCACAATTCTACACTCCTACAAGCAACTAAGCTTGGAAATACACTTCTTGCCTGCTCCGGTTGAGGAGAGTAGCCGGCGCGCGCCTCCAGCTGGTCGTGCCGCCCGCGGCATCCATGCAGCAGCACCAGGGTGGCGGGCCTCAGTACGGGGCGCCACCGCCACCGCCGCCGCCCACGGACATGGCCCTGCAGTTCTCTACGCCGCCGCCTGCTCCGGGCCCCATGCCGCTCAGCAGCCGCCCCCCGCCGACACCGAACCAGCAGCAGCAGCAAGGCTACGACGAATTGGGCGGCTCCGGCAGCTTCCCCGACGACGATATGGCCGGCGGCGACTCAGGCGGCGTGCTGGGGTCGGGTGGCGGCGGCAACCGCTGGCCAAGGGAGGAGACGCTCGCGCTCATCAGGATCCGGTCAGAGATGGACGCCGCCTTCCGCGACGCCACGCTCAAGAGCCCCCTCTGGGAAGAGGTCTCCAGGTAATTCTCTTCCCAACAGAGAAATACTACTGAATTATGCACACATGGAAAAAAAGAAACGAAATTTCCAGACGCATTCACGATCCACCTGCACAGCTTGTCCTTCGCCATGATTTTCGATTTTTCTTGTGCATCTAAAGCGGCTAACGGTTTCGTGGAATTTAGCGCTCGTCGTCGGTCGGTTGCACATGAAATGATGATGCCCAATTATGCTCTCCTGCCGTCACCAATTCTCCCAATTTCAAGTTTTCTTCCCTTTCCTGGCCGATCTAATCAAATGCTTCTCGATTTCTGCAATTTTGGGATGAGGGAGAGAGCCTAGGAGGAGTAGGACGATGATGGCGAGAATCTGGGGCGCTCCTGGCGATGGATCGATCGATCGGTCGTACCACGGTGGTGCGTGCAGGGTCAGGCCGGCAGCTGCAGGCATCAGTCTGCCACTGTTTCCTGCTTTCAGTTTTTGGGAAAACAAGGAAGGCAGCCTTCCGCTCCCATCCCAATGTGGCCTCATCTTTGTTTATTTCCATCCACAATTCACTCCATTTTTTACCACTGCCATCGATTTCAACTGTCCTTTACCTCTGATCCCTAAAAAGACGATATGGCCTCCCTGTGATTAACTAACTAAATTCCTCTTCTTCCACTGCTTCCTCGCTCTCCTCCTTGTCCTTGCAATTCCTTGCGTTTCCTTGTCTCTTTCGGACACAGATCAGGTGACATGCACCTTTTGCATGTCACCGTGTGACATGCGGTCTGAATCCAAATTTAAATGTTGCGAAAAAATTTGAAAAAAATCAAGCATGTTCACAGCACATATTAAGATATCCTCTGAAAATTTCAGATCAAAATTCGAAACATACATCGAGAAACAAAAAAGAGAAACTCAGATGTGAATAGTTTACAGAAAAAATCAGATTTGAATTCGGAACTATTCATGACAGATTTCTCTTTTTTGTTTGTATGTTTCGAATTTTGATCTGAAATTTTTAGGGGTTATCTTAATATGTGCTGTGAACATACATGATTTTTTTCAAAAAATTTCGCAATATTTAAATTTGGATTTTGACCGCATGTCACACGGTGACATGCAAAAGGTGCATGTCACCTGATCTGTGTCCGTCTCTTTCGCCCGGAGAAAACAGGAGCACCGCCGCCGCTCTCGAACCTTCTGCCTGTAAACACCACCGCCGTCCACATTTAACCGGCTCTGTTCACCCTTTTTCGCTCGATTTAGTACGCAAGTGCTGGAGTAATTAACCTTGTCACTTCACTGCTTTGTCTTGATTATTTGCAGGAAGCTTGCGGAGTTGGGCTACAAGCGGAAGGCCAAGAAGTGCAAGGAGAAGTTCGAGAACGTGCACAAGTACTACAAGCGCACCAAGGAGGGCCGCACCGGCCGCCAGGACGGCAAGAGCTACCGCTTCTTCCAGGAGCTCGACGCGCTGCACGGCCCCACCATCGCGCACCCGCCGCCACAGCCGCACGCCTTCGCCGCGCCGCCGCCCATGAGCGCAATGCCGCCGCCGCCAGGCCCGATCCAGCCGGCGCCCATATCTTCCGCGGCCCCGGCTGCGGAGCACCACCCCAAGCCGCCGCCGCCCGTCAGCCTGCAGGGCCTGAGCTTCCCGTCCATGTCCGAGTCAGACTCGGACGACGACGAGGAGCTCGAGGACGACGAGATGACGGCGGAGACCCGCGGCAGCCCGGACGGCCTCGGCAAGCGCAGGCGCGGCGGGAGTAATAGAAAGATGATGGCTTTCTTCGAGGGGCTGATGAAGCAGGTCATCCGGCGCCAGGAGGAGATGCAGCTGCGGTTCCTCGACACCATGGAGAAGCGGGAGGCGGAGCGCACGGCCAGGGAGGAGGCGTGGCGCCGGCAGGAGGTCGCACGACTCAACCGCGAGCAGGAGCAGCTCGCGCACGACCGCGCCGCCGCGGCCTCCCGCGACGCCTCCATCATCGCCTTCCTCCAGCGGATCGGCGCCCAGGCCGTGCAGGCCCCGCCCGTCGTCATCCCGATGCCGATGCAGGTGCAGACACCGCCGCCGCCGAAGCAGCCGAGGCAGCAGCTCCCGCCACCGCCACAGGCCGCACAGCTGCCGAAGCCCATCCCTGCCGCGCCGCTCCAACAGAAGACGCCGCCGCCACAGCCCAAGCCCATCCCAGCCGCGCCGCTCCAACAGCAGACGCCGCCGCAACAGCCCACACCGCAGCCGCCCGTGCCGCAACCACAGCACAAGGAACCAACGACGAACCAAGAGGCTGGGACGCCGCGCAGCGCGCCGACACCGCCTCCCGGCGGCTCATCGCTCGAGCTGGTTCCCGTCGCGCCGGAGCAGCACCTCGAGGCCGCTGGTCACGGCGGAGGAGGGGACAGCGGCGGGGGCGCGTCGTCGTCGCGCTGGCCCAAGACGGAGGTGCACGCGCTGATCCAGCTGCGCATGGACATGGACAACCGCTACCAAGAGAACGGGCCCAAGGGTCCGCTCTGGGAGGAGATTTCCGGCGGGATGCGAAAACTGGGCTACAACCGGAACTCCAAGCGCTGCAAGGAGAAGTGGGAGAACATCAACAAGTACTTCAAGAAGGTGAAGGAGAGCAACAAGAGGCGGCCTGAGGACTCCAAGACTTGCCCCTACTTCCACCAGCTCGAGGCCATCTATCGCAAGAAGCAGCACACCGGCAGCATACTCCCTCCTGCTGGCAACGCTGCCAACGCCGTCGTGTCTGTCCCCGCCGCTGTCACGGAGCAGCAGCATAGTAGCCTGAACCGGCACGAGATAGAGGGGAAGAAGATCAATGACATCGACAAGAGAAACAACGGAGGAATTGGAGTGACGCCGCAGGTGCCGACCAGCAATGGCCAGACAACGCCGCCGACGGCCACGTTCGACATTGATCTCGGCGACAAGAAGGTACCCACCGTATTTACATTGCAAACAATTAATCGCGAGATCGATCAATGTGTTAGGGGTGGAAACTAACCGGACATGCGCTTGCCGTAAAGCCAGAAAACACTGTGAGGGAGCTGGCCGAGCAGCCGCGCCGGGAGTTCATGACGGACGAGACTGACAGTGACGACATGGGCGACGACTACACTGACGACGGGGAGGACGGCGAGGACGACCGCAACATGTACAGGATACAGTTCCAGAGACCAAACCCGGTCGGCACCAACAATGCACCTCCACCGGCAACGACGCCGACGACCGTGGTGCCTACATCGACTCCGGCGAGCTCCTTCCTTGCAATGGTCCAATAGGCCGCGCGCGGGCGCAATCGAAGCATCACCATCACCGCCTCGATCACAGTTCCATGCATCACCTGCTTCAGTCAATCACCACCATCACATCACACCCCATCACCAACGACGACTCTTCCATCTCATCCTGTAATTCATCTTCGTGCCATTCCATTATTTATTGATTCGTTCTGTGTAATAAGGGCCTCTTCTGTCCCCTTCACTGGCCGATCGAGGACGCAGAGGGGGGCCGGGGCGGCCGGTAGAGCAAGCAAGTCCCTGCGTAACTTACTCATAGGTGGTCATCGTCGTGTCAAGATCAAGAATTGTACATCGATGTAACAGTCCCTGATGCATTTTTTTTCCTCTTTTTTCTCCTTTCTCTCTTCTGGTGACGGTGGTATACAGGTTTGTAAACGGGTATACAAAAATTACATACATTTCAAGCAACTTGAAACAGAGGTCACAACATGTTTTTTGCTCTGGGTTTTCTCGCCTCTCTTTTTTTCCCAGTGGGTGTAGATGTTGTTACCATGTACGGTTAGTCGGTTACTCCAGCATGTTCCTTTTGTTTTTTAAAAAATTGTTTTGTAATTTGAGTGTATAGATTCTATATACCCCACTATTGTGTTACTTGTCACCGTGAATTTTCTTATGCTTCATGTGGTTAGAAGTAATGAGCTAAGAATGTCAGTACCACTAGACTAGTTTATGTAGTACTAGTACTGGCTGAATCAGGAAACTGAATCCATGTTCTCCGTATAAGTTTGAAAAGGAAAAGGAAAAGAATCCATGTTCTCTGTGGATATTTGTGCCCAATGCATAAGACTACTACTTCCTCCTTTTGAAATTAGGATGCCTACAGTAATCAACTAAAGTTAAGCTTTTTAAAATTTTAAATATACATAATATGAAAATATATTTCATGATGGTTTTTAAAATATTAATTTAGAATTATAAATGGGACAGAGATTTGGTGCACGTGAGCACCAGTGATCTCACTTCGAAAATAAATAAAAAATTATATTTCTAAACTTCATAAAAATCTGAAAATAAATCATGATGTAGCCGGTATTGTATCCCACAATCGTGTAAATTTTCAACTGAAAATAATGTGTATTTTAGGCTGCACAAAAATAACAAATGCATAGATCTGAGTATAGTGATTCAAATCTACAAAAAGAAAACAGATTTTGTCATTTTTGTATAGGTCAAAAAACAAAACATTTGAAATTGAGATTTTGTAGGTTAGTGGGGTACATCATTAGGTACTTTTAGAATTTTGTTACATAATTTTTTTAAACATATAAATATAATTTTCGAATTTTTTAATATGGCAAGAGCACTGGTGCCCATGATCCAATATGACTTTTCATTATAAATGTTGACACTTTTTTTATATAATTGATCAAATTTTAAAAAGTTTAACTTTATCTAAATATTATAGGCATCCTATTTTAGGATAGAGGGGGTACTAATCACTAGCTCGTGTATATTTATGTAGTTTGGACAAGTTTGATAATCGTAATGGAGGGTGATAATTTGAGGAAAAGCTTATGGGCTAGAATAGGAATGTGGATGCGTTGTACTAGTAACTGAAAAACTCTGAAACATCTTAGATTTTAGAATTGGACAGACGTAGTTACACTACACTGCAAAGTTAGAGAGTAATAAGAAGTAATGTAAAAGAATATTTAGGGCTAGGTCATTTTCGCAATGGGAAGTGAGCCTAGCTCAACCTTGGGTGAGAGTGGACGGATAAACCCGAGCATCCGAGTTCAAATCCTCACGGACGCGGACTTAGGTTCCTATTTATATTTGAGGTTCTAGGGCGACCCCCACACTCCCAACCGGCCGCGCGCGCTCCTCACCGCCACCGCTCCGTCGGCCCCGGGCCCAAGCCACCAAACGGTCGTCTCGGGGACGGTGGTAGCTCATGGCTGGCCGCACAAGCTGCCTGGGGTGGCGACGGACTCAACTGGTTGAAGGAGTGGATGTACAAACCCGGCACCTGAGTTCAAATCCTCAAGGACGCGGACTTAGGTTCCCCAGTGCTGGTCATGAGTACTTATGCAATTTATCTTGAGGACTATGCTTTAATCTTAAGCAAGATTAAAATCTTAGTACTCATGCCAAATGGTTGCGTGAATCCCTGGTTCATGCAAAGGCCGGGAAATAAAATTCTCCCCATTTTTAAAATAAGTGGGCTCGGGAAAAAGAATCCTCGGGCGGCTTCCTGAGAGGCGTTCCGTGGCGACCCTCGCACCGCCCACTCCCAACCGGCCGCGCCAGCCCTCCTTGCCGCCACTGCCGCCAGCCCCGGGCCCAGCCACCAAACGGTTGTCTGGGGATGGTGGTAGCCATGGTCGGCTGCACAAGTTGCTGGGGCGGCGACGGGCGGCGTGTCCGTGGCGACGCGATGCGTGTGCGGAGTCCCGAGGTCGGGGTGGTGGTGGTGGTGGCCACTAGAGGCGCGATGTCGCCGGCGGTGGAGGTCCAAGGGGTTGGGCCGATTGGGTACCAACCCTAGATCGGTTGAACCCTTGTCCTCTCCGCGGTGTTGGTCGCCGACAGAGTGGAGGATCCGCCGTCTGGCCGTAGGCGCCTGACCGGCGAGGGCTTCTTCGCCTAGTATCTCCGCCTTTGCCTTGGCCGGCCCCGGATGGTCGGCACCGTTGTGGTCCGATCTAAATAAAGGCGACGGTCCTCGGATTCTTCTCATACTAAGTTGAAGATCTCTCGGATGCCTTTTCCCTCCGGCTCTGGGTGGATTGTCGATGTTCCGAAGGCCTGACGGCGAAATTCATTGTGCTAATAATGCACGAAGATTGTTGGATTGGGTGGTTTCGGTCGTGCGCAACCATGTTTTGGCTGCCGACAGTGGAGGGTCGGTGGCGCGTCGGTTGTAGGGCGCTGCCGGCGAGGGCTTCTTTGCCTGAGTATCTCCACATTTGCCTTGGCCGTCCCGCGATGGCTCGTGCACCGTTGGGGTCCGATCCGAATAAAGGCGGCGGTCCTCGCATTCTTCTCATACCAAGTTGAAGATATGCCGGATTCCTTTTCTTCTAGCCTGGGTGGATTGTCAGTGTTTTGGAAGGCCACCGCTCGCGAAATTCATTGTGCTAATAATGCCCGAAGATTCGTTGGATTGAGTGGTTTCGATTGCTGCTCGCAACCATGTTTTTTTATCTAGCCGTTTGGTTTTCGGAGGAGCGCTTCGAACCTCTGCTGGTTGTTAATATCATGGAGTTGTTTTCTTTCCATGGTGCTAGCGGAGAAGGTCATCAAGCCGAGATCGGTGGAAGAAAAATGGTGGTCGGATCTTGGTGTGAGGTGGAATTGGCTTGGTGCTTCGTGACTTGAAACAACAAGTCGGTATGTGGAGGCAAGCCGCACGGAGAAGTTCGAGAGTCTTATCTTTCAGGATGAAAATCCAAGGTCCCGCCTTAATTAGTTGTGCCCGGCAATGTTCTTGTTGAAGACATTGTTTTGAGAGCGGGAACTTTCTTCAGGGGTGAAAACCTAAGATCTATGATCGGGCGACGATGCAGTGTTTGTGCACTCTGTTTCCTTCTTGAAGGCATCTCTTATGGAGTAGCTGATCTTCTCGATGTTGTCTTGGTGGTGTCGGTGTTCCGGTTTCAGGTTATGGATCTCTGTAGGCGGGACTTTTCTTTTTTCTAATTCTTTTCTCTTTTTTTGGGCTGTGTGCATCTTTTATGCCATTAGGGCATGATGTGGTTGCAGAGGCTGGGTGTAATTGGTATCTTCGCGATATTAATATATGCTCTTTATCGAGAGAAAAAAGTCGTTTTGGCACTCACATGCATTGTTTTTGAAATAAGA
>NC_061514.1:72944700-73014194 GCF_022539505.1 Lolium rigidum
GGCCCACCCCGGGTCCTCCCGGCCCCTCCTTCTCGGCTTCCTTCGTCATCTTGAAAAATAGGATTTTTGGTATAATTTCCTTCCACGGCTGATCTTCCGAAATATTGCGTTCTGACGGTGCTTTTTCCAGCAGAATCCTGGCTCCGGTGCTTGATCCTCCAATAATGATGAAACATGCAAAATAGATGAAATAACATAAGTATTGTGTCCCAATATGAAATATATCAATGAATAACAGCAAATCTATACCTAATAATAAAGGAGCTAAGGTTTCTGCCAAAATTTTCGTCCAACATTTTTTTGGACGGTTTTACCCTCCCACCAAATCGCATAATACAGGAAACTGCCCTGATACCGGTTGGATATTTCTTTTCATCTATCCGTGAACGAAACCCTTTCAAACAGAACAACCGTGCGCCCAGATCTGGGGATGCCTGCGATGGCCGAGGCTCTGTCTGCGACCCGCACGGCGGAGATGGTGGGGATCCAGCGGATGCGGAGGAGGAGAGGTGGCCGCCGAAGCAGCGTCGACGTATCTGCGGCCTCCCGCATCCTGCCCGGGACGCGTGCAGCGACGCAGCCCGGAGCTGCTCTACGAGCCGTACCAGAGCGCATCAGCGCGCCGGTGATACCCGGCGGATGCCAACGCTTGGCTGGCCACCACGGGATGGGGTTAGGCCGGTGGCAGGCTGACGGGGGATGTGGGGTGGGGAGGGCTGGCGGCGGAGGTGTGCCGGGAAGCGCTGCACTGGCGATGGAGTCATGGAGACCGGACATTCTAGCTCAACTTGATGTTCCTTCTCCCGGATGGCTGCAAGAATCGGGGGTTCTTCAAGATCGAAGACAGTGGCTGAGGAAAAAGGGAAGTTGGAGGCGCCGCCCATCCCACCTCTAGCAAATTCAGACGCAATTGGCCACCACCGCTTCGCAGTTGGCATCGGGCTCCCCTGGTCGGCGCTTCGTAGTCGTCCGCGTCTAGAGTGGAACCGTCAAGCAGCCTGGTGCCGTGGCGCTGGTGCGGCATCGGAGGCGCCGGCCAATTCGAATTGGGCATGGTTACGCTAAATCACACGAGGACTCGGGCAACTGATGCAGAGATGGTTTTTTACTGCACCGTGGGCTAGCAGTAATGGGGATTGGGGACTACAAGAGGGTGAAGAGAATGGGCACTTCTGCTCCATTAAGCTGGACATCCACGCTCGTGCTGCTTGATTCACGGCCGCTTCACTTGTTGGTGCTCATAAGTCGGATTTGACAAAGCCAACAGGTGCGGGCTTCCATCTCTCAGTTCTTTCTAATGTCCAGTTAGTTGTTTTACTTACAGTTCAATGTACTGAACCTATGAAGCTCAATATACTGAAGCTATGAAGTGAGCTCGAATTAAGTTATTTCTTCCTTGCAGTTCAATGCATCGTTAGTTGTTTTTTCAAGATATTGAATTTCTCATGCACTTTTCATTATTTCCACCACTTAAATGTGTTTTTGCTTTGGAAATTGCATGATCCTATCAAGATGCACTACTAATTCTAATTTAGAGTTGTGCGGGATGACAAAAAAAATCGCTAATTTCCAGCTTGTAAGTGTGCATCGTCGCAGTATAGAATTTCTCTGATTCCAGTAGTAAAGCTTTTCAACCCTCAAAAAGTATTCAACAAAAGTTAACCTATCGTAACGCACGGGCAAATTTTCTATCTATACCTAATATAAGCGCTAACTAATTATGTGTCATGCTTAACAAATAGTTAATGCTGGATGGCTCATCAACTCTCTTTCCAGAGCGGATACTTCTCCGTAGCGAAGCACGGGTTTTGTCCTATCTATACCTATATAATAATAAAGGAGCTAAGGTTTCTGCCAAAATTTTCGTCCAACTTTTTATTGGACGGTTTTACCCTCCCACCAAATCGTATAATACGGCAGGTTGCCATTGTACCGGTTCGCTCCTATTTTTCTCACCTCAGCGGCTCAACCCAAAAAAAATCCCCTGGCTCTGGCTCCTGCTGGTTGCACAGCGAGCCGCCACTGACCGGCCTCCCGCCGGGCACCCCGTCTTCCTCGCCCTCGCTCTGGCTCCTGCTGGTTGCACAGCGAGCCGCCACTGACCGGCCTCCCGCCGGGCACCCCGTCTTCCTCGCATCGCCGGACTACATGCTGAGCCACCCTGACGAGCCATCCGCTAATCCCGTCCGTACCTAACCCCATGCCCAGCCCCTGTAGAGGCATATTTCCATTTCCCAACCTCCATGGATTCTCCATGTTTCTCCCGATATTACTTTCCTCCATTCATTTCTTCAACTCTTCTTCATGCGATTTGCTCCCGATCGATTCTCCATGTTTCTCCTGATATTACTTTCCTCTATTAATTCCTCATGCGATTTGCTTCCGATCTGATTTGCTTCCATGTTTATTTTTGTAGATCCAGATCTAATCATGGAAAACTTAGCAGATTTGTCATGTTTCTCTAAGTTGGATTGGATTCGTGGATTTGTTGCATTCCTTCAGAGGCATGGTTGCTTTCTCCTCCTGGAAGCCAGCGTCTTCAAAAAGATGGCATGGGCATCGCCAATGGTGGCCATGACTAGCAGTCAATATTCGCGTCCAGCCGCCAAAGGCCACCCCCACTACTTCGTCTATAGTATAGCTGAATCAGGCATGTGTTAGATTGTTTGTAGTTGTAAGCGGTGCTGCTGTCATAAAAGTATGCATGATGATTTGGTGATCAAAGGATTAGTATCAGACTAGCAGTAAGATTTGGCTGGCGTTGACTAATGTTAACATGATTTTTTTATCTGGTCTTGCTTAATTTTTTGTTTCGACGTGTATACTGATTCAATTAAAAAATAATTCTTTTCATTTTGTCACAAACAATAGTAATTGTTGTGATTAAAAATAGTACGTTGTGGCTCAAATGGCACCGTGCCAATTTAAGACAATAATTTTATTATCCACGTTTCATTAGGTGTGGGCTGGCCGTTTCGCCAGGCGTTCAGTTTCGTGTCATGGTAGGCCGCGATCAATTTTCATCGCCTTCCTCCTGGGCCACAAAGACACTTGAACCAACCTTTTTTTTTAAAAGCCGCTTGAACCAACCATTGATCGTTCTTAAAAAGATAAACTTAGATATAATCTGGGTTGAATAGTCCCACATCGTTACCTGGCAATGAGTCCTACCGGTTCATATACTAGAAAATTGCTTGGAATATCAGCAAGGGAATCAACAAGAAGGAGCACCGTAGCATGGTCTGAAACATGAGGAAAGACGTTCGATTCTCTGCTGCTTTCATGAATTGAAAAGAGGATGCCTGGTGTGAGCTAAAGTGGTCGCCGGTAGTCTTGGAGCAGGGCGACTGTCAAGTTGTGGCCTTGTGGGAGTCTCAGTCCGCCGCGGTGGCCTCGCTTCTATGGGCGAGAGCTCCGGTCAGGTTGTGGCCTTGTGGAGTCTCAGTCCCGAGCTCATCGAAAATTTGGATCCTTTCGCCAGCTAGGTGGCATGGCGGCGGCCTCGCTTCTGTGGGCGAGAGCTCCCGCGGAAAGGACACCGCGTCGCCATTCGTCCTTCCGAATAATTCCCTATGCAGCTGGTTAGTGCATGTACCAGTTTTTTTTTTTACACGAGTCATTATTTCTATATATACCTATTTGTAAAGAGATGATTGTTTCTTAGTCTTAATATTTTTTTAACCAACTTACCGTTACACTGAAGCACATAATACATCAAAATACCACCGTATATGTTCATCAGTCCGTATGAAATGTTCTTTCTTCGTTCGGGTTGGCCGAAATTCCCCGTCGGCCCCAGGCATAATACTGAAGGGCCACTGAGCTGCTTGGCCTTCTATAGAATGATCAAAAATTCAATCCTTGACTTAAGTCCGGAAGGGAGCATGTCATGTCTATGGTGTGTGAAGATGGGACTAAACAAAGATAAGGATAAGAGGGACAAATGGGCAGATTATAGTTAAATAAAAATATATTAAAATTAATAGCAAAGTCTAAATAGTAGATTAAATGAAAATAATCTACGTTATTTTCAAATGATTAGATCAATAAAAAATAATATTACATCAAATTCAAATTGTGTACATTAAGTTATACGAATTATTATCATGTGCATGTTGATATTTGTGTTGTTTTATTTTGGTACGGCTAGGGCTACGTCTATCGATAGAACTTAGGGTTGAACTTTAGGTTGTTTCGATGTTTCTCGTTAAAAAGCTTAATTTGTGAGTGGTAACAAGGTTTTCAAAAAATACTATTTTTAAACACAACTATGGGTGTCGCAAACCATGATAACAAGTTCATGGAATTATATTGTGGAAAAGTGTGAAAACAGAGTATGCAACAAGTTTAAATTGCATAGGATGTCGATGACAATCAGTACAAGTCCCTGGTGCTACGAGTCGGTGTAACGTGAGGCTCACAAGTTCATCTTTTTAGAGTTAATCATATTTGTCATAAAAATGAGAAAATGTGACGTCATAAAAATGAGAAAATGTGCGTCATAAAAATGAGAAAATGTGACCACCTTTATAGAATATGCCACGTAGGAGAAATATCAGCATGGATGATTTATTGAAGTGTTTCAGTTTTATTCTCCCGGTGCAACGCACGGGCACTTTTCCTAGTTATGATATAAAATAGTGATGCAAATTGGACGTATCAGCGATACACCCGGCCATTACGTGCTGGTGCTGGCGCGCCGCCTGAGCCTTCTTCTCCAGCTCCGCCGCGCTCCGTCCTTTCCGCTCCGCCGTCGATAGCTTCCGGCGCAGGCAATCTTGCTGCCATTGATCGTCGGTCCATCCTTCAGGCTTCTTCTTCGCAGCCGGCGCCTTTCGCGGCTTCGCGAACGGCGCTTTCGCCCCTTTCGTCCCATTGCCCGGCGGCTTCTTGGCCGCTTTCTTCGCCATCTTTTTGGGGGCTGTCGGCGGCGCCATGTGGACAGGGTAGCGGCGGCGGGTGGACGGCGGGAGGGAGAAAGAAATCGGCGGGATAGGAGAAATGAATCGGCGGCGGGATATGTTTTGGGAGGCCTGAAATGCGCGGCGAGATAGGCGCGATTTGGTGGGAGAGGCGGGATTTGGCGGGAGTGTGAGACGAATTTTCCCTGTGCCGCTGACGCGTCGGGCCCGCGTCGGTCCACCTCGCTTTTCGTTGTGTCCGGCGTGCCCGGAGCGTCCCCTGTGGAACGGGGACGGGCTCGGAGCGCCGGACACCGTATCGGGGTGCGCCGGACAAAAATGGGCTTCGGGGGACGCGGCTGAAACGCATTTTTTGTCCGGCGCGCCCCAAATCCCTTTGGAAACGCTTTGGGGGACGCGAGATGCTCTAATGAGCTCAGAATGTCAGTACCACTAGACTAGTTTATATAGTACTAGTACTGGCTGAATCAGGAAAGTGAATCCATGTTCTCCGTGTAAGTTTGAAAAGGAAAAGAATCCATGTTCTCCGTGGATCTTTATGCCCAATGCACAAGACTACTACTTCCTCCTTTCCAAATTAGGATGCCTATAGTAGTCAACTAAAGTTTAGCTTTTTAAAATTTTAAATGCACATAATATGAAAATATATTTCATGATGGTTTTCAAAATATTAATTTAGAATTATAAATGTTGACACTTTTTTCTATATAATTGACTAAATTTTAAGAAGTTTAACTTTATCTAAATATTATAGGCATCCTATTTTAGAATAGTGGGGATACTAATCACTAGAATAGACAAGTTTGATAATCGCAATGGAGGGTGATAATTTGAGGAAAAGCTTAAGGGCTAGAATAGGAATGTGGATGCGTTGTACTAGAAACTGAAAACTCTGAAACATCTTAGATTTTAGAATTGGACAGACGTAGTTACACTACACTACAAAGTTAGAGAGTAATAAGAAGTAATGTGTAAAATGGAAATTCAATTTGGCTCCCGGGTGCGTATGCTCCCTCTACCAACAAAACATATTTTGAAGTGTGGAAAAAATTTGACAAAAAATTATACATGTACATCTCCATAATATATGTGTGTGCGTCAAGTTTCTCGAAAAAATAATATTTTTTGTGGCCTATGTAAAAAAGAGAAAACTTATCCGGTGAGAAGCATTGTTTGTAGCACTGATTTTTGTCTTTTTTACACACGTCATATGATAAGTTTATTTTTTATGAAACGACTTTGTGAATGCGTAGCACGTGAAGACGTACGTGTGAATTTTTTGTTTCAATTTTTTTGAAATTTAAAATATGTGTAAGATGCATTTTAAAATATAGGGAGCATATGCTCCCATGTTCCAAAACACCATTCCCGTATGTAAAAGAATATTTAGAACTAAATCGTTTTGGCAATGGGAAGTGAGCCAAGCTCAACTGGTTGGGGGGAGTGGATGTACAAACCCAGCACCTGAGTTTAAATCTCACGGACGCGGACTTAGGTTCTTATTTTTATTTGAGGCTCAGGCTGATCCTGGTACTCATGCATTTATCTTGAGGACTATGCTAACCCTCGGGCCGCTTACCAGGGCGGTTCCAGAGCGACCCCCCGCACTGCCACTCCCAACCGACCGCTCCAGCCCTCCTCGCCGCCACTGCCGCCGACGGTGGTCTGGGGACGGTGGTAGCCATGGTCGGCTGCACAAGCTGCTGGGGCGGCGACGGGCGGCGTGTCTGTGGCGACGCGATCCAGGAGGAGTCCCAGGTGGCTGTAGGGCGCTGCTGGCGAGGGCTTTTATCGCCTAGTATCTCCGCCTTTGCCTTGGCCGTCCCGGGATGGTCGGCACCATTGGGGTCCGATCTGAATAAAGGCAGCGTTCCTCATATTCTTAACATACTAAGTTGAAGATCTGTTGGATGCCTTTTCCCTCTAGTCTGGGTGGATTGTCATGTTTCGGAAGGTCCTGCCGGCGAAATTCATTGTGCTAATAATGCCTGAAGATTCCTGGATTTGGTGGTTTCGGTCGTGCGAAACCATCTTTTGGCTGCCGACGGTGTAGGGTTGGCTGCTGGTTGTAGGGCGCTGCTTGCGAGAGCTTCTTCGCCTAGTATCTCCGCCTTTGTCTTGGCCGTCCTACGATGGTCGGCACCATTGGGGTCCGATGTGAATAAAGGCGGCGGTCCTCGGATTCTTCTCATACCAAGTTGAAGATCTGCCGGATGCCTTTTTCCTCTAGCCTGGGTGGATTGTCGAGCGAATTTCATTGTGCTAATAATGCCTGAAGACTGCTGGATTAGGTGGTTTTGGTCGTGTGCAACCATGTTTTTTTATCTAGCCGTTTGGTTTCAGAGGGAGCGCTTCGAAGCTCTGTTGACTGTTAATATCATGGAGTTGTTTTCTTTTCATGGTGCTAGCGGAGAAGGTCATCAAGCCGAGATTGGTGGAAGAGCAATGGTGGTCGGATCTTGGTGTGAGGTGGAATTTGCTTGGTGATTCATGACTTGAAACAACAACTGGTATGTGGAGGCAACTGCACAGGAGAAGTTCAGAGTCTTATCTTTTAGGATGAAAATGCAAGGTCTGGCCATAATTGGTTGTGCCTGGCAATGTTCTTATTGAAGACATTGTTTTGGGAGTGAGAACTTTCTTCAGGGTGAAAACCTAAGATCTATGATCGGGCGACGACAGTGTTTGTGCACTGTTTCCTTCTTGAAGGCGTCTCTTATGGAGCAGCTGATCTTCTGGTGTTGTCTTGGTGGTGTCAGTGTTGCTGCTTCAGGTTATGGATCTCTGTAGCGGGACTTTTCTTTTTTCTAATTTTTTTTGGATGTGTGCATACTTTATGCCATTAGGGCATGATGTGGTTGCAGAGGCTAGGTGTAATTGGTATCTTCGCGATATTAATATATGCTCTTTATCGAGAGAGAAAAAGTCGTTTTGGCACTCACATGCATTGTTTCTGAAATAAATGAATTTCCTAATATTTCACGACTAGGAAAAACCTTTTCTGTGGCGCACCGTTTTGGACTTCTGTGGTATGCCTTGCACCACAGTTGTCACGCGATAGATATTTGAATTATGTGGCGCATATCTACATGCACCACGGAATTTTTTAAAACTTCTTTGGTGCACCAGGTAGGAATGCGCCACAGAAAACTTCTATGGCGCACCCAGCAGTGGTGCGCCACATTTTTTTTTTGAATTTAAAAAAATGGCGTCCAGATCTAGATCTAGAGCTAGGGCCGCTGGAATTTCGCCGGTTTTTTTAAAATTTTCTGGAGGTCGTCCTGAAGGAGATATGCCCTAGAGGCAATAATAAAGTGGTTATTATTTATATCTTTATGTTTATGATAAATGTTTATATATCATGCTATAATTGTATTAACCGAAACATTAGTACATGTGTGATATGTAGACAAACAAAGAGTCCCTAGTATGCCTCTTAAACTAGCTTGTTGATTAATGGATGATTAGTTTCATAATCATGAATATTGGATGTTATTAATAACAAGGTTATGTCATTGTATGAATGATGTAATGGACACACCCAATTAAGCGTAGCATAAGATCTCGTCATTAAGTTATTTGCTATAAGCTTTCGATACATAGTTACCTAGTCCTTATGACCATGAGATCATGTAAATCACTTATACCGGAAAGGTACTTTGATTACACCAAACGCCACTGCGTAAATGGGTGGTTATAAAGGTGGGATTAAGTATCCGAAAAGTATGAGTTGAGGCATGATACGTCCAAAACGTATCTACTTTCCCGAACACTTTTGCTATTGTTTTGCCTCTAATTTGTGTATTTTGGATACAACTAACACGGACTAACGCTGTTTTCAGCAGAATCGCTCTCGGTGTCTCGTTTTTGTGCAGTAAATCCAACTTTCGGGAAAATCCTCGGAATTTATGCGAAGGCCCTATTTTCCCAGAATAATGACGGAGCCGAAGGACAATTGAAGTGGAGGCCCGAGGGCCCCACACCATAGGGCGGCGCGGCCCGGGGGGCCCGCGCGGCCCCGTGGTGTGGCCCCTCGGCCGGCCTCCGACGCCCTCCTTCGGACTACTTATTCGCCTCGACCTAAAAACACCCGAAGAGAAGTCGAAGTCGCCGTAAACCCTCCGGAACGCCGCCACATCGCGAAACTCCGTCGCGGGAGCCGAAGTCTCCGTTCGGCACTCCGCCGGACGGGGAATTGGAGGAGATCATCGCCGCCATCACCGCCAACGCCTCTACATCAACCAGCCATGTTTCCCCCATCCATGTGTGAGTAATTCCCCCGCTGTAGGCCGAAGGGGATGGTAGGGATTGGATGAGATTGGTCATGTAATAGCATAAGATTGTTAGGGCATAGTGCCTAGTGTCCGTTATTGGTACTTTGATGATATTGTTGCAACTTGTTATGCTTAATGCTTGTCACTAGGGCCCGAGTGCCATGATCTCAGATCTGAACATGTTATTGCTTCATCAAGATATTCATTGTTTATGGTCTTACCTATAAGTTGCATACACATGTCGCCGTCCGGAACCAATGGCCCCGAAGTGACAAGAATTGGGACAACCGGAGGGGATGGTAGCGATGTGAGGATCACATGTGTTCACGGAGTGTTAATGCTTTGCTCCGGTACTCTATTAAAAGGAGTACCTTAATATCCAAGTAGTTTCCCTTGAGGCCCGGCTGCCACCGGCTGGTAGGACAAAAGATGTTGTGCAAGTTTCTCATTGCGAGCACGCACGACTATATATGGAACACATGCCTATTGATTGCTTTGTACTTGGACACCGTTTTATTATTATCCGCAAATGCCCTCGCTATGATTGTTACATGAGTTTCTCTCATCCATGCAACGCCCGTCATCCGTCCCCGTGCCTACGTATTTTAATCCCGCCGTTTACTAAAATCACTACCGCCGTCTCTCGCTACTCGTTGTCGTTATTTCACTACTGCTATCGCTATAAAACTCGTTACTACCGATAAACTCTTGCGAGCAAGTCCGTTTCCAGTGCAATCTGAATTGACAACTCCGTTGTTAAGGCTTCCAAGTGTTCTTTGTCTCCTCTGTGTCGAATCAATAAATTGGGTTTTACTTCCCTCGAAGACCGTTGCGATCCCCTATACTTGTGGGTCATCAAGACTATTTTCCGGCGCCGTTGCCGGGGAGCATAGCTTTATTTGGAAGTTCACTTGGATTAATATTGTTCGCTGCAAATTCTCCATCATGGGTAAACCTCGCGATACTAAGATCGCCATATTACCATCCACTACAAGAAAAGGTACAATTTCGAATACCTCTCGTCGCTCTTGATTCACCATCCGTGATTGATAAACTTGTTTCACCGCCACATGCTTCGCATGCGGGTACATCTCGCTGAATCTGAACACTCTCATAATATTGATAATGTTTCTGCCGTGCTTGATGATAGTGGTTCATTGGGATCTTTTCTAGATGCTACAATTGCTAGGTCTAGACAAATTGAAAATACCGAAACTCCTAATGCTACTACACCCGTTAGTTCACCCGAACTTGGTTATTTTAGTGATGATCCCGAGGAAGATTATGTGGAGCTTAATGATGATTTTATTGAAAAATGCAATGCTACTACCGATGCAAGAAAAATTAAAAAGTTGCTTGCAGTAACATGTCGTTAGATATAAACCGTCTCCCGATCCTAAGTTTGCCACCTCTCCTATAAACATTAGGGATAAAGATTATGATTTTTCTCTTGATCTATCTCATATAGCTATTGTTGAGAAAACACCCTTTTGTGGTACCGAAAAAGAAAGTGCCGTTGAACACATGACTGAGCTATCTACTCTTAGTAGCTTGTTTTCTGATGATGTTAAGATGCGTACTTACTTTGTTGCTAAAATATTTCCATTCTCATTAAAGGATGACGCTAAAACTTGGTATAATAATTTGCCACCAAATTCTATTAAAAGTCCGAAAGAATTGCTTGATGTTTTCTTCCGCAAATACTTTCTCGCTAGTGCTCAACATATTGCTTTGCAGAGAATTTATAATTTTAATCGAGAAGATGAAGAGAAATTGCCCGAGGCTTGGTCGAGATTCTCGCTCTCTTATTAGAGCTCGACTCGAGCATGATCCGGAAAAGCATGATTTACTTGATATATTTTATAGTGGACTAACCATTGAGTCTAGGGCATACCTGGATTGTTGTGCTGGTTGTGTTTTCAGGAAAAGAACTCCGGATGACGCTGAAGAATTATTGGCTAAAATAAGCCGGAATCATGATGAATGGACTACGCCTGAACCAACTCCAACTCCAACATTGAAGAAGAGGGGTTTAATTGAATTGAATGATGAAGATATGAGGGAAGCCAAGAAGTCTCTCAAGGAGAAAGGTATTAAATCTGAAGATGTGAAGAATCTACCTCCTATTGAAGATATATGTGAGATAATTCCCCCTTCATCCATGATTGAGGTAAATTCCCTTCAACGCTTTACTAGGGAAGATATTCCGTATTCGAAACCTCCTGCACAATGCTTAGATGAGTTTGATAATTACATTGTTAAGCAAGAAAATTTTAATATGAGAGTAGAGAATCATTTAATGGAAAATTCTCAAGCTATTAGTGAATTGCATGATATTGTGGAGAGAACCTCCAATGATGTTAAGATGCTTGTTAAACATTTTCAAATGATTCAAACTCAAATTGATCAACTCACTAAAGTGCAAAATGACTTGTTAGGGAATAATTCTAAAGAGAAACATGCTTATGAAGTAACAACTAGAGGCGGTGTCTCTACCCAGGATCCTCTATATCCTGAAGGGCATCCCAAAAGAGTTGAACAAGATTCTCAACGCATTGAACCTAGTGCTCATTCTAGGAAGAAAAAGAAGAAGAAACATAAAAATGTTGTAGAATCCTTCCGAACCTCGTTAATGATCCTAATAGTATTTCTATTTCGATGCTGAAACCGAAAGTGGTAATGAACATGATAATGATAATGATAATGTTAAGAATGATACTCCCGATAAAGAAGAGGTTGAAGAAGAACCTGAAAAGCATGCTAAAAATAAAAAGTACACTAAAGAAGACTTTATTGCTGAGAAACATGGTAATGAAAGAGAACCTTGGGTGCAAAAGCAAATGCCTTTTCCTGCTAAGAAATTAAAATCAAAGGAAGAAGAACACTATAATAAATTTTGCGATTGGATGAAACCTTTATTCTTGCAAATCCCTTTGACTGATGCTATTAAATTGCCACCTTATTCAAAGTATATGAAAGATATTGTTACTAACAAAAGGAAAATCCCCAATGAGGAAATTTCCACTATGCTTGCTAATTACTCTTTCAATGGCAAAATTCCAAAGAAGTTGGGCGACCCGTGTATACCTACTATTCCTTGTTCTATCAAGAATAATTATGTTAAAACTCGCTCTATGTGACTTGGGAGCCGGTGTTAGTGTTATGCCTTTTTCTCTTTATAAGAGACTTTACTTAGATAAGTTGATACCTACCGATATATCTTTGCAAATGGCCGATAAATCCACCGCTATTCCCGTTGGTATATGTGAGAATGTTCCCGTTCAAGTTACTACTAACTCGCTTAATATTAACCGATTTTGTTGTGTTGGAAATGCCTGAAGATGATAATATGTCTATTATTCTTGGGAGACCTTTTCTTAACACCGCAGGGGCTGTTATTGATTGCAATAAAGGAAAGGTTACTTTCAATGTTGATGATAGGGAGCATACCGTTTATTTCCCCAAGAAGATTGATAAAGTATGTGGAGTCAATACTATTTCTAATGTGAGAACTATCAAAGTGGGAACTATTGATTGTCCTATATATGAGCCTAAGGAAGAATATCAAACTCTCCTGATTGGATCCATATCAATACAATTCAAGGTAACATGATTGATTTGAGGTTTATTTCTTCTTATGCTATGTAAAATTTATTTGGTGGCAAGACTTGATCAACCTTGTTAACAAATACCTTTTATATGCATAGAGGAGGTAAACAACATATCTTTCTTCCTCCACTTGCTCTAGTTGCTGTAGCACTTTTAATTTGCAAAGTTCTTGAGTTATTCGAAGATTTCAAAAAAAATTCCTGGCCAGTAATAATAAACTAAATACCCGTAAATGTGCGTTTTTCAAAGTTTTCAAAAATTCACAAAAATTATACCGTTGGTCCTATTTTTCCACGAGGCACCCGGGAGCACCAGTAGGATGACCTCGTGGGGCACCGGAGGGCGCTGCACCACGGGCCGGCGCGGCCAAGGAGGTGGCCGCGCCACCATGTGGTGTGGGTCCCCCTCCGCCCCACTTTGTCATCTCTTTCGCCCGTACACGTCTCTCTCCCGAAAAACTCGTACCAAGTTCCTCTCACTCGCGTTTTTGCTCCGGAGCTCCAGATTTTTCGATCTCTTTGCTCAGCCCAGATTTCGTCCGAAATTTGACACATTTGCTCTTCGGTATGTGACTCCTCCACCCATCCAAGTAGAATTTCGTTTGGTTGAGTATATCTTGAATATTTTGCTGCTGTAGGTAACATGTTTAGTGAGCTTGCATGCTTGTTCTAAGTGGTAGAAACTAGTTTTGATGCATGATTAGTACTCTAGCAAGTTCCTATGGTAGTTTCCCTCAATTATATGTCACCAAACCAAATTTTTATGTCATTTGTTGAAAATTTCAGAGAAGCTATGAAGAAGTTTAGCTTTGGGGAGTTGTTCAAGAAGGGGACAACCAGCACCGGGAGGCCTTCTAGGGCCGCCACCCGGATTAGACAATCATACAATGAAGACATCCTCGCGCCTAGTTTCGCGCCTGAAGAGGACAACGGTCCCCCTAATGCTTCTACTTTTCCATGTTATGATTTTCTAAGGAATGCAGGGATACTGGAGGATTTCTTAACCCTTGTCAACAGGGCAGGGTTAACCACTTATATGGGCGATGAAAGGGAGCAATACTACTTGCTCACCAAAATCTTCGTCGAGAGTTTCCAGTTCAACAACAAACACTATGAGCCAACGGTTGCATTCAGGATCTATGGTAATACTGTGACTATGCCATTGAAGGATTTTTGTTGTGCCTTGGATATTGCCCCTGTAGGTACAGCAAGTAGGATTGATGACAACCCCCGGGACTTGCTGGAGCTCTACCGTGGAATCACCGATGATGATTGTCGCACCATTCAGCGGGGCAAGATAAGAAACATTCAACTCCCCGCCATTAAATATTTTGCATACTACATTGCTACTAGCATTCTTGGTAGGGAGAACACTAGTAATATCTCTAGCTACCATCTTGCTTTCCTGAATATTGCACTTACTGGTCATACATCTTATCACCTTGGTGCTCTTATTGCTCGCCGCCTGACTACCAGGGGGCCTATTTTTGGAGGAACTATTGCGCTGCGTGTTTTAACTTTTCTTAATCTTCCTATTGATCCTAATGATGTGCCATTGGCCCCTAGGAGACTCGATATTACTGCTATGAAGAGTCATCATTTTGTTACTACTGACTCTACTTTAGATAGTATGGTGTATAGAATGTTGTTTTCTGACGGGGAGGAGAAGGAAATCCCTCTTCCCCAACCTGGTTTGTTGAGTATTGACAGGCAGTCATGGTCGTGCACTAAGGAGGAGGTGGATGAACATTTGAAGATAAAAGACTTCCACCAGCAACATGACTCCGAGGACGTCGGGACCTCCTACGACCACACCGTCACATATCCGGGTGCTTCTTCTAGCACATACCCGGACTACGACCCATCTTCATATTACGGAGACACTACCTCATGGGATCGATGGGATTAAACTCCACTTAGGCCAAAAGCCTAAGCTTGGGGGGAGGTATACCGGCATCACTCATTCTTTGCATATTATGGTTGCTGGATACTTGCACATACTTGTTTTGTTTGTTTGAGTGGTTTTCTAATGAGAGGAGGATGATATTTGGGGAAATGCTGCCTGAAAACAGATTCTGGAACGTTACTGTAAAAATCGTCAAAAATAGCCAGAGCGTCATTTTGAGCTGCCAATTTTTGTGCAGGTTCCCCAGGTTGTTATCTAACTTTCATTAGTTGAACACTTTTCGATCTGAGCAACGTAAGATTTTTGTTAAAATCGATTTCTGTACTGCTGTCAGGTTTTGGCAGATTTCTGCCATCTCGCTTTTATGTGTTTCTTTTAGTTTGCTATTTCTTGTTTTGCTTTGTTTTCCTTCCCAAAACACAAAAAGACCAAAAATATTTCTGTTGTTTCTCTTCACCATTTGTTTGCTTTGGTTTCTTGCATTTGTTTCACTTTATTTGCTATTGCTAGTTTGCTATAAGAAAACCCAAAAAGATTTGGCTTTGTTTGTTTGTTTCTTTTTGTTCTTGTTTCTAAATTCGAAAACGCCAAAAATATTTGCTGTTCTTCTCTGTTTTGTAAAGTTCTTTATGAGTTCAATGGTCTTCGGTGGCTGGAGCGTGGTTTTCATTTCATATTATCCAAGCTGCACAAGTGAAAAGGCAATAATGACGATCTACGACAACCTGATTGTGGTGAGAGGCTGGTATGAACTCTATTGGTTTTCATTTTTGTACATATACTCATCCATGTGAGCATGCTTAGTTGGTTCATGTGAGGTATATGTTATTTGAGAAAGTCTAGTAGTTCATGATCTCTCATGTTTAGCTCCGATTTATTAATATGAGTAGCATGTCATGTATGTTTGTTTGCATTGTTTTATTCATAAGTAAGTATGGCATTGTGGTATCCTCCTCTCGAATAATTTATTTATATCGACTTGGCACATGCTCACGCATGCATATGACTGAACAAAAAGTCAATTAAGCCTCGATGATTTATATTGCTTCGTAGTTCTTGTATCACTTTTATGCCTCGCTTAATTTATTTTGCCGCAAGCATGATTATGACAAGCATCGCTTCTCTTGATTTGTCGCTCCCTAGTCTATTGCTAGCCTTCACTTGTACCGAGCGGGAACGCTGCTCGTGCTTCCAAACACATGAAAACCAAGTTATTCCAGAGTGTCCACCATAAATACCTATGCATGGCATTTCAAACCATTCCAAGTAAATTCTCGTGCGCTACCTTTAAAACCTTCAAAATGCTTCTCAATTTGTGTTTATGTTTCATAGCTCATGAGGAAGTATGTGGTGTTTAGCTTTCAACCTTGTCATTTACTTTTGACGGACTCTCATATGGACTAGTGGCACATCCGCTTATCCAATAATTTTGCAAAAAGAGCCGGCAATGGGATTCCCAGTCCCAAATTAATTAACTTAAATAGACACTCCTCCATGGTTTGTGATTGTTGGACGGCACCCGAAGGATTCGGTTAGCCATGGCTTGTGTAAGCAAAGGTTGGGGGGAGTGTCATCATCATAATAAAACTAAAATAAAAGGGCACGCCTTCATGGTATGAGATTGTTGGCAGGCACCCGAGGATTCGGTTAGCCATGGTTTGTGCAAGAAAGGTTGGAAGGAGTGCCAAATAAATATGCAATAATCCATGGGAGCCGCTCTTGAAAGTCCGGTTGGCGAGGTAGTTAGTGTACCCATTACCATTCGTTGACAACAACAAACACCTCTCAAAATAATTTTACTCCTCGTCTTTATAAAAATGAAAAGCTCTAGCGCATGTTAATCCCTCGCTTCCCTCTCGCGAAGGGTCAATCTTTTACTTTTATGTTGTGTCTCCATTATTTCTTTGAGCACTATCTTGAGAGCACAACTGTCATTCTTAGTACAATATGCTTGTCTCAAAATATGATTGATTGTGGTATAACTTTGATGCATTTATCTTTTGACAATCACTACTTCTAGTCTTTCTATGAACTCCGCAGGTGCCCGGGCATTTATGTTTTGCCAACCAAATACAGGCAAGCGAGATACCACTTTATCATGCTCTCTTATGAACATTACAATTCTGCTTATATACATGATTCATGATGCTTCTTATTAATTGTTGGTACCTCTCCATGATTGACATAGCTGTTAGATGATCTTATTTGCATACATCTCATTATGAACTACTCGAGTATTAGCCATAGCATGAGAATATATACATCATATGAGCAAATGTGTTCGTGAAAGTTCTTTTATCGCTCAGTTGTTAACTGAATTGCTTGAGGACAAGCAATAAGCTAAGCTTGGGGGAGTTGATACGTCCAAAACGTATCTACTTTCCCGAACACTTTTGCTATTGTTTTGCCTCTAATTTGTGTATTTTGGATACAACTAACACGGACTAACGCTCGTTTTCAGCAGAACCGCTCCGGTGTCTCGTTTTTGTGCAGTAAATCCAACTTTCGGGAAAATCCTCGGAATTTATGCAGAAGGCCCTATTTTCCCAGTAATAATGACGGAGCCGAAGGACAATTGAATTGGAGGCCCGAGGGCCCCACACCATAGGGCGGCGCGGCCCGGGGGGCCCGCGCGGCCCTGTGGTGTGGCCCCCTCGGCCGGCCTCCGACGCCCTCCTTCGGACTACTTATTCGCCTCGACCTAAAAACACCAGAAGAGAAGTCGAAGTCACCAGAAACCCTCCAGAACGCCGCCACATCGCGAAACTCCGTCGCGGGAGCCAGAAGTCTCCGTTCTGGCACTCCGCCGGGACGGGGAATTGGAGGAGATCATCGCCGCCATCACCGCCAACGCCTCTACATCAACCAGCCATGTTTCCCCCATCCATGTGTGAGTAATTCCCCCGCTGTAGGCCGAAGGGGATGGTAGGGATTGGATGAGATTGGTCATGTAATAGCATAAGATTGTTAGGGCATAGTGCCTAGTGTCCGTTATTGGTACTTTGATGATATTGTTGCAACTTGTTATGCTTAATGCTTGTCACTAGGGCCCGAGTGCCATGATCTCAGATCTGAACATGTTATTGCTTCATCAAGATATTCATTGTTTATGGTCTTACCTATAAGTTGTATACACATGTCGCTGTCCGGAACCAATGGCCCCGAAGTGACAAGAATTGGGACAACCGGAGGGGATGGTAGCGATGTGAGGATCACATGTGTTCACGGAGTGTTAATGCTTTGCTCCGGTACTCTATTAAAAGGAGTACCTTAATATCCAGTAGTTTCCCTTGAGGCCCGGCTGCCACCGGCTGGTAGGACAAAAGATGTTGTGCAAGTTTCTCATTGCGAGCATGCACGACTATATATGGAACACATGCCTATTGATTGCTTTGTACTTGGACACCGTTTTATTATTATCTGCAAATGCCCCGCTATGATTGTTACATGAGTTTCTCTCATCCATGCAACGCCCGTCATCCGTCCCCGTGCCTACGTATTTTAATCCTGCCGTTTACTAAAATCACTACTGCTGTCTCTCGCTACTCGTTGTCGTTATTTCACTACTCGCTATCGCTATAAAACCGTTACTACTCGATAAACTCTTGCGAGCAAGTCTCGTTTCCAGTGCAACTGAATTGACAACTCCGTTGTTAAGGCTTCCAAGTGTTCTTTGTCTCCCCTTGTGTCGAATCAATAAATTGGGTTTTACTTCCCTCGAAGACTGTTGCGATCCCCTATACTTGTGGGTCATCAAGGCATATGGATCAACAGTGGGATTTGTCCATCCCGATGACGGATAGATATACTCTGGGCCCTCTCGGTGGAATGTCGTCTAATGTCTTGCAAGCATATGAATAAGTTCATAAGAGACCACATACCACGGTACGAGTAAAGAGTACTTGTCGGAGACGAGGTTGAACAAGGTATAGAGTGATACCGATGATCAAACCTCGGACAAGTAAAATATCGCGTGACAAAGGGAATTGGTATCGTATGTGAATGGTTCATTCGATCACCGAAGTCATCGTTGAATGTGTGGGAGCCATTATGGATCTCCGGATCCCGCTATTGGTTATTGGTCGGAGTGAGTACTCAACCATGTCCGCATAGTTCGCGAACCGTAGGGTGACACACTTAAGGTTTGATGTTGAAATGGTAGAACTTGAATATGGAATGGAGTTCGAATATTTGTTCGGAGTCCCGGATGAGATCCCGGACATCACGAGGAGTTCCGGAATGGTCCGGAGAATAAGATTCATATATAGGAAGTCATATTCCAAGTTTGGAAATGATCCGGTGCATTTATGGCAGGTTCTAGAAGGTTCTAGAAAAGTCCGGAAGAAATCACCATGGAAAGTAGAGTCCCGGAGGGACTCCACCTTACATGACCAGCCAACCCTAAAGGGGAGGAGTCCAAGGTGGACTCCCCAAGGGTGGCCGGCCAACTCCCCTCATGGAAGGGGGGAATCCCACCCCAAGTGGGATTCCCACCTTGGGTAGGTTTCTCTACACATGGAAGGTTTTTGGTTCGGGTCTTATTCGAAGACTTGTAGTCCAACACTTGGGGCTTCCACCTATATAATGAGGGGCATAGGAGAGGGGGATGACCACCACAAGCCCATAGCTTGGCCGCACCCATAGGTGGCCGGCCACCCCCTCTCCCAAACCCTAGCCGCCCCTCTCTCCTCCTCTTCTCCCGCACGCTTAGCGAAGCTCCGCCGGAGATCTCCACCGCCACCGCCATCACGCCGTCGTGCTGCCGGATTCAAGGAGGAGCTACTACTTCCGCTGCCCGCTGGAACGGGGAGAAGGACGTCGTCTTCATCAACACCGAACGTGTGACCGAGTACGGAGGTGCTGCCCGATTGTGGCACCGTGATCAAGATCTTCTACGCGCTTTTGCAAGCGGCAAGTGATCGTCTACCGCAGCAATAAGAGCCTACTCTTATAGGCTTTGGAAATCTTCAAGGGTTAGTCTTGATCATCCCCTCGTTGCTCCCGTCTTCTAGATTGCATCTTGGCTTGGATTGCGTTCTCGCGGTAGGAATTTTTTTGTTTTCTATGCAACGTTATCCTACAGTGGTATCAGAGCCGTGTCTATGCATAGATGGTTGCACGAGTAGAACACAATGGTTTTGTGGGCGTTGATGCTCTTGTTATCTTTAGTTTGAGTACTTTGCATCTTTGTGGCATAGTGGGATGAAGCGGCTCGGACTAACTTTACATGACCGCGTTCATGAGACTTGTTCCTCGTTCGACATGCAACTTGTATTGCATAAGAGGCTTTGCGGGTGCCTGTCTCTCCTACTATAGTGAAGATTCAATTTACTCTTCTATTGAAAATACTAGTATCAACGTTGTGGTTCATGTTCGTAGGTAGATTAGATCTTACTCGAAAACCCTAAAGCACGTAAAATATGCAAACCAAATTAGAGACGTCTAACTTGTTTTTGCAGGGTTTGGTGATGTGATATGGCCATAATGTGATAATGAATATGTATGAGATAATCATTATTGTATTGTGGCAACCGGCAGAAGCCTTATGGTTGTCTTTAAATTTCATGTTGAGTAGTATTTCAAAGTAGTTGTAATAGTTGCTACATGAGGTGAACAACCATGAAGACGGCGCCATGAACCTTGACGCTACGCCGACGATGATGGAGATCATGCCCGTTGATGATGGAGATCATGTCCGTGCTTTGGAGATGAAGATCAAAGGCGCAAAGACAAAAGGGCCATATCATATCACATATGAACTGCATGTGATGTTAATCCTTTATGCATCTTATTTTGCTTAGATTGCGACGATAGCATTATAAGATGATCCCTCACGTTAATATCAAGATAATAAAGTGTTCTCCCCTCGTATGCACCGTTGCATTGTTCGTCGTTTTGAAGCATCTCATGATGATCGGGTGTGATAAACTCAACATACAACGGGTGTAAGCCATGTTGCACACGCGGAATACTTGGGTTTGCTTGACGAGCCTAGCATGTACAGACATGGCCTCGGACAACGGAAACCAAAAGGTTGAACACGAGTCATATGGATGATATGATCAACATGTTGATGTTCACCATTGAAGCTACATCATCTCACGTGATGATCGGTTTTGGTGTAGTGAATTTGGATCGTGTACCACTTAACAACTATGAGGGATGTTGTATTAAGTGGGAGTTCATTAGTAATTAGATTAAAACATGAATTAATTATCATAAACATAGTCTGAGTAGTATTTTGAATTAATTTTTGTAGTATTGGCATCCGTTTTTCTACCATGCGCTAGTCTTGTTATTGAGATAGAAATACTGTTAAAATCTGACAAGAAACTTTACGGATTGGTACCGTATTGTTAAAAGAATCAAGAATTGATTAAGTCCTATTGCAAAATTTTAGTAAACCTCACATTGTTGATTCAAAGAGCTATGGTTTCAATTAGTACCTAAAGTTATCTTGTCTCCGTGAAACTTGAAGTTCAAATCAGTTTGAAAAGTAAGGAGCTGAAAATTTAGTTTTCAGAAATAATCAAGGTATGAGATATATGTGATATCTAAGACCTTATTGCAAGATGATAGAATATAATTTGGTGAGACTACATAAACTCATAAGATTTATGGGAATGTACGAAGGTTGAAGACGCAAGGCGTCCCAATCCTCCAACTATTGGGGCACTAACGATATTCGCATATCCATGAAGTGATCGTCCTTAGTATGCACCGTTGCTATGACTCGTCGTTTCGAAGCATCACGTGATGATCGGATGTTATAGATTCTACGTGTGCATACAACGGGTGCAAGCCAGATTTGCACATGCGAATACCAAGGTTAAAACTTTATGAGCCTAGCATGTACATACATGGTCTCGGAAAGTCATCATGATACAATGGATAAAATTATGAGTGAAATTGTTCATCATATTACAAGGTTACTAATAGTGAAATCCGGAACACTTGTCATATGATGATCAACTTCAAAGTAAGAACCTCAAGGTTATTGGTATTTGACCAACAAACCGAGAAGTTATTGAAGTTGATGTGTTTTCCTGAATAATGAGGAAAGCTAAAAGAGAAACTACAAAAGATTATTGGCAGAAAGAAAGAAAAGACTAGAATGTCTAGCTCAGGTGTATATAAATGATATACATGTTATGGTTATATTCCTAGTTAGGTCACACTATGAAATTCTTGGGTATTAGTACTATATTGGTTGGTGTGAAGTGTCATACAAAACAACGCAATACAAGAATACAATGGCCTAAGTGACTGACAAGGAACATGATAGGAATGCACGTCTGGAACAAAATAAAGTGTTATTATGTTCGTCGTTGGCATTCTATCTAGCCCTTAGAATTTATAATAAAGAACTTAATAATTGTTATTTTGCTCTGGTCAAATAAAAACAATGAGTTGTTCAAATTATGACATTACTCCATGTACGATGGATAAGTTATTATAAATCTTAATGGTGAAACACACATACATAACACTGGCGCTAAAATGCCATAAGGAAAATGATTTGAATTCCACTTATTTGTGGAACCGCCATTTAGGTCATGTTAGAAAGGAACGCATGAAGGAACTCCATGCAAATGGATTTTTGGAGTCATTTGATTTTTGAATCATTTGGCGCTTGCAAATCTTTTTCTAAAGAGAATGATTAAAATACCATTCATAGGCCAAGAGTTGAACGGGCAACAAACTTAGTGGAAAAATGCATGATGATGTATGTGGTTCACTAGGCATAGTTGTGTGCGGGAGATTCTTCTACTTCATGAAAACTTCAAACAATGAATTGAGTATATATATGTGGATATATTCTATAAGGAAAAAGTTTGAAACATTTGAATAGATTCAAATAAATTCAGCATGAAGTGGAAATCATCGTAATAGAAAAGTCAAATATCTATGATTGGATCATGGTGGAAATATTTGAATTACGAGTTTTAGCGAACATCTAAGAGAATTATGAAGTTGTTCTACAACTCACGTTTCTTGGAGTATCATAGTGATGATGAAGTATCCAAAAGACGTATCCAAACCTTGTTGGATTAATGATGAGATAAAATATTGATGCCATTATATTTTGTGGATTATGCTTTATTGACTACCGCTTTTACACTGAATAAAGCATCATCATGATCCATAGAAATGACACCATACGAGTTATGGCATGGGTATGAACCCTAATAGTCTTTTCTTAAAATTTTGGTATGCATAGCATAAGTAAATAAGTTTACAACCAAAATCGGATGAATGTCTTTGTTGGTTATCCCAGAGAATTGATTGGGAATTCTTCCCACTATGTAGACAAAGACAAAAGTGTTTGTCAATGTTTCTTATTTCCAAGAAATTGTTTCTAGCGAAGTTTTTGAGTGGGAGGACAATAGAACTTGATAAGGTTTATGAACCTGAGCATAATGATCAGAGTAGCGCAGCATTGGAAATGGTTCCGGAAGCGGCCGCGACGATCATGGCTCCCATGACTACAAAGTGTTTTAACCATGGAGATCGAAGTACATATTGAACCTTGCAGGTATGGTTTACTTTGTGATCAAATAAATGATTTGTGGACAAAGGATTGATTTTGAATAATGATAAACCAACTACAAACAAAGAAGTTATGATAGGCCCTGACTCCGTTAAAATGGCTATATGCCATGAAATCCAAGATAGATAAATACTTTTTGAAAGTAAATGGATCTATAAAATTGATGGACTTGGATGGAATATCCTTAAAGAAGCTCGACTTGTCGAAAAATTGTTTACGACAAAGTTCAAAGAGTTGACTACGATAAGATTAGATCTTCCGTAGCAATGCTTATAGTCTATGTGGATTATTCTAGTAATCACTACATATTTCTTTTATGAGATATGCTAGTAGGATGGCAAAATACATTACCTATCAGAAGTATGTATTAAAAGGTGTATACAAGATACAACCAAGAGTTTTGCTGGTCCGTGGAATACTAGATAGGTATACAAACTTCAATTTGATGAAGTAAGTATAGCGGAGTTTGAATCTTCACTGGATGAAATAGTCAAAGAGTTTTTGATTTCATCAGAGACGATGAAGAGGCTTGCATTTGCAAGAAATTAAGTGGGAGCGCTGAGACATATTTATAATACTTATGTAGAAGTCATATAGTTGGTTATAAATAATGTAATTACATACTTGATTAAAAGGTTTCATTGAAAAATTAACTTCAATGAAAGGATATGGACTGAAACAAATTTCGTGTCAAGATCTATGAAGATAGATTGAAACAAATAATAAGTTTAAGTCAAAGTACATAGAATGGATATTGAAGTAGTTCAATATAGAAATATTAAGAAAATGTTCTTATCATGTGAAGGTTTAACAAGACTTGAGTGTATCTGACACTCGATGAGTAAAAACACATGAGTGATTTTAGATCATGAATAATATGTGCATAATCAGATATCTTGTGCTCTAAAAGGTTAGGAGCATATACCAGAATGATTCATGTGATGATCATTGAAAAACAGTAAGAATATTCTTGAGTACTTAAGAAGAACCAAGAATATATATATATATAGTTTTTGTATGAAGAAATGACAAACAAATCACTGTAAAGTGTTGCACCGATATTTTGTTTTGTCACATATGAAAATAAAATTTCAATTTCAAATTAGACTAAGTGTTGTTTAAAAGGTAGCACAATGAGCTAGAAGTTGTCTATGCTAGATTTAGAAGAGTTCTAAATATTGTGACGGATTCTACAAAAGAAGGCAGAGTATATCATTGTTTTGACAATGACAAAGGATGTTAAGTCAAGAGGTTCTTTTTAGAACTTGGTGTAGTTCCGACAGAGTCAGAACTTTGAAGCTATATTGTGTGTGACAATATTAGTGACATATTTCAGACCGCGGAATTAAGGTTCCACCAGAAGACCAAACATATTTAATGCCGACTCATTTGGAAATGAGTGATGCGTTGAGACGAAAATGAAATACAAAATACATACGGTTCTGAGCATGTCAGATCCGTTGACTAAAACCTCTCCCATGAGCAAAACATGATAAAGCACCGGAAGGCCAAGGTGTTATATCTTTACAAATGTAAACTAGATTATTGACTCTAGTGCAAGTGGGAGACTGAAGGAGATATGCCCTAGAGGCAATAATAAAGTGGTTATTATTTATATCTTTATGTTTATGATAAATGTTTATATATCATGCTATAATTGTATTAACCGAAACATTAGTACATGTGTGATATGTAGACAAACAAAGAGTCCCTAGTATGCCTCTTAAACTAGCTTGTTGATTAATGGATGACTAGTTTCATAATCATGAACATTGGATGTTATTAATAACAAGGTTATGTCATTGTATGAATGATGTAATGGACACACCCAATTAAGCGTAGCATAAGATCTCGTCATTAAGTTATTTGCTATAAGCTTTCGATACATAGTTACCTAGTCCTTATGACCATGAGATCATGTAAATCACTTATACCGGAAAGGTACTTTGATTACACCAAACGCCATCTGCGTAAATGGGTGGTTATAAAGGTGGGATTAAGTATCCGAAAAGTATGAGTTGAGGCATATGGATCAACGAGTGGGATTTGTCCATCCCGATGACGGATAGATATACTCTGGGCCCTCTCGGTGGAATGTCGTCTAATGTCTTGCAAGCATATGAATAAGTTCATAAGAGACCACATACCACGGTACGAGTAAAGAGTACTTGTCGGAGACGAGGTTGAACAAGGTATAGAGTGATACCGATGATCAAACCTCGGACAAGTAAAATATCGCGTGACAAAGGGAATTGGTATCGTATGTGAATGGTTCATTCGATCACTGAAGTCATCGTTGAATGTGTGGGATCCATTATGGATCTCCAGATCCCGCTATTGGTTATTGGTCGGAGTGAGTACTCAACCATGTCCGCATAGTTCGCGAACCGTAGGGTGACACACTTAAGGTTTGATGTTGAAATGGTAGAACTTGAATATGGAATGGAGTTCGAATATTTGTTCGGAGTCCCGGATGAGATCCCGGACATCACGAGGAGTTCCGGAATGGTCCGGAGAATAAGATTCATATATAGGAAGTCATATTCCAAGTTTGGAAATGATCCGGTGCATTTATGCCAGGTTCTAGAAGGTTCTAGAAAAGTCCGGAAGAAATCACCATGGAAAGTAGTCCCGGAGGGACTCCACCTTACATGACCAGCCAACCCTAAAGGGGAGGAGTCCAAGGTGGACTCCCCAAGGGTGGCCGGCCAACCCCCCTCATGGAAGGGGGGAATCCCACCCCAAGTGGGATTCCCACCTTGGGTAGGTTTCTCTACATATGGAAGGTTTTTGGTTCGGGTCTTATTCGAAGACTTGTAGTCCAACACTTGGGGCTTCCACCTATATAATGAGGGGCATAGGAGAGGGGGATGACCACCACAAGCCCATAGCTTGGCCGCACCCATAGGTGGCCGGCCACCCCCTCTCCCAAACCCTAGCCGCCCCTCTCTCCTCCTCTTCTCCCGCACGCTTAGCGAAGCTCCGCCGGAGATCTCCACCGCCACCGCCATCACGCCGTCGTGCTGCCGGATTCAAGGAGGAGCTACTACTTCCGCTGCCCGCCGGAACGGGGAGAAGGACGTCGTCTTCATCAACACCGAACGTGTGACCGAGTACGGAGGTGCTGCCCGATTGTGGCACCGTGATCAAGATCTTCTACGCGCTTTTGCAAGCGGCAAGTGATCGTCTACCGCAGCAATAAGAGCCTACTCTTATAGGCTTTGGAAATCTTCAAGGGTTAGTCTTGATCATCCCCTCGTTGCTCCCGTCTTCTAGATTGCATCTTGGCTTGGATTGCGTTCTCGCGGTAGGAAAATTTTTGTTTTCTATGCAACATTATCCTACACGTCCAAGGTGAGTGGTTGGGTGGGTGGGTGGGGTGGGTGCTAGAGGAGGAGGAGGCCGTCCGGAGGAGGTGTTGGTGGTGGAGGAAGAGGAGGTGTTGGTGGTGGTGGTTTTGGTAGTCGCCGCAGGAGGAGGTGGTGGTGTTTGTGGCGGTGGAGGAGGAGGAGGAGGTGGTGGTGGAGGAGGAGGAGGAGGTGGTGGTGGTGGTGGAGGAGGAGGAGGTGGTGGTGGTCGCTAGAAGAGGAGGAGGAGGAGGAGGAGGTGGTGGTGGTGGTGGTGGTGGTCGCTGGAGGAGGAGGAGGAGGAGGAGGAGGAGGTGGTGGTGGTGGTGGTGGTGGGTGATCGCCGGAGGAGGAGGAGGAGGAGGTGGTGGTCGTCGGAGGAGGAGGAGAAAGTGGTGGTGGTGGTCGCTGGAGGAGGAAGCCGGGTGGTGGAGGAGGAGGTTGAAGAAGGGAGGAGAAGTAGAGGAGACGAGGAGGAGAAGGACGCCACCGAATTCAAATTTCGGGCTAAGAATTTTGTGGCGCATGTGCATATGGTGCGCCTCAGAATTTTTTTTCAATTTTTTTATTTCTGCAGGAAAAAATCTTCACTTTGTTGTATCTTTTTACTCTTTTCGAATTTACCGAACTGGGTAAACCCTCGTGAATTCGGATGTATATTTTCTTTAGATTATGCGAAATTGACATACACCATTCTGAAGATGCTTGTTGCATGCACCTTTTATGTTGACTGCTTCGTGTCCATTGAAAATATACCCTAGTGATATGGGAGAACATGCATAAGAATGACAATTTCTAAGAAATAACAGTTTTATAAACAGTAAAGGGAGGCAAAGGAATGCAATTTCTAAATACCGTCATTTTTCCATAGAAGTCACACATGAGCTCTGGGTCTTGGCGGTACTTCTTCCAATGCATATATATATGAATGTGGTTCCTGACTACAATGTTGCACCCACTTATAAATTTTGCACTGATAAGAGCTGATGTCAGCCTTGTCCCTCCTCTTGTTATTACCAGAGGCATTTTAGATCCTCGAGAATGGGTCATTTTGATCAGTTCTTTCCCCATGTTCGGCACCCGCTACACATATAAACAACTGATGAGATAATAATGGTGCTACACCAAATAGACTCTGTAAGGAACATACAAATTACATGAATGTGCCTTTATCAACAGTGCCATTCTCGGATGGCACCACAGGGTCCTCATCTGCTTCATCTAAATCAGCATTTTCGCTGCCCTGATCTTTAGCAATATTATCAACAAACAAGGTGTAGGGATTCGTAGCATACAAAATAAAAAATTCTACCGCAAGAACGAATAATAAGCCAAGATCTAATCTAGTAGATGGTAGCAACGAGGTGAAGATCAACATACACTTGAAGATCGCTAAGCGTTAACAAGATAAATCTCGTGGTGGATGTAGTCGATCACTTGCCGCTTGCAAAAGCGCGTAGAAGATCTTGACGGTACCATAATCGGGCAGCACCTCCACACTCGGTCACACGTTCGGTGTTGATGACGACGTCCTTCTCCCTATTCCAACGGGAAGCAGATGTAGTAGATCTCTGTGGAATCGTAGTAGCACGACGGCGTGGTGGTTGTGGAGGAGAAATTTTTGCAGGGCTTCGCCAAGCCGGCGTAGATTGAGGAGGGAGGAGAGGGGCGGCTAGGGTTTGGGCGCATGGTGGTGCTGCGACTTGGGCAGCTGGGGCTGCGACTTGAGGTGCCCCTTGGTCCCTTTAAATAGGTGGCCAAGACCCTTGGGTCATCCATAAACCTGCCCCGAAGTTTTACTGAGTTCCGATAGGTTTTCGGTGCCGAAAACCTACTCCTACTCGGACTCTTTTGCCAATTCCGAAATTGCATTAAGGAAAGAATTATTTCCCTTAAGGCAGCGTGGTTGCACCTATTATGAAATCCTCCGGACTTCCTTAGACAGCCCGGGTCATCCCGGACACTTCCGTAACCCATAATATTCCAGACTAATCCGGTCCTTCCAAAACCTTCTAGAAGCTCCGATCAAAACACCGGACATTTTCCGAACCCCGGAAAATGACTTCCCATATATGAATCTTATTCTCCGGACCATTCTGAACCTCCTCGTGATGTCTCGGATCCCATCCGAGACTCCGATAAATATTCGAGCTCCATTCTATATTCCATATCTAGTTAAAACGACATCAAACCTTAAGTGTGTCACCCTACGGTTCGAGAACTATGCGGACATGATCGAGACTCTTCTCCGATCAATAACTAATAGCGAGACCTGGAGATCCATAATAGCTCCCACATATTCAACAATGACTTCGTGATCAAAAGAACCATTTACATAAAATAACAATTCCCTTTGTCTCGCGATATTTTACTTATCTGAAGTTTGATCGTCGGTATCTCCATACCTAGTTCAACCTCGTTACCGATAAGTACTCTTTACTTGTACCGTGATATGATATCCCTTGTGAGCCAGTCACATTTTTGCAAGTTAATTGGATGTTATTCCACCGAGAGGGCCCAGAGTATATCTATCCGTCATTTAGATGGACAAATCCCACTCTTGATCCACGTGCCTCAACACTATACTTTCCGAACACTTAATGCCTCATTATAACAACTCATTTACGAAGTAGTGTTTGGTGTCATCAAAGCATCCATCCAGTGTAGGTGATTAACATGATCTCATGATCGAAGCATTAGGTTACTATGTATATTTAAAGCTTAAAGCACAACGAACTTAATGACTTGATCATATGCTACGCTTACTATGGGTGTATGTCCATCACATCATTTACCTAATGATATGATCTTGTTATTAATAACATCTAATGTTCATGATCAGGAAACCATGATCATCTATTAATCAACAAGCTAGCTAGTCTAGCAAGAGGCTTACTAGGGACTCCTTTATGTTTACAAAACACACAAGTATTAATGTCCGGTTAATACAATTATAGCATGGGATGTAAAAATTTATCATGAACACTAAGATATAACAATAAATACTTTTATTATTGCATATTGGGCATATCTCTAACAGTCTCCCACTTGCACTAGAGTCAACAATCTAGTTTACATTTGTAAAGATATAACACCTTGGTCTTCTGGTGCTTATCATGTTTGCTTATGGGAGAGGTTTCAGTCAACGAATCTGACATTATGAGAAACATATGTATTTTTCCATTCATTTGCGTCCCTACGCATCACTCACTTTTTCAAATGAGTCGGCATTAATTGTATATGTTTGGTCTTCTGAAGGATCCTTAATTCCGCGGTCTGAAATATGTTACCAATATTGTCACATACAATATAGTTTCATAGTTCTGACACTACCAGAACTACACCAAGTTCTCAAAGAACTTCTTGACTTAAACATCCTCGATCATTGTCAAAATAATGAGATACTCCGCCTTCGTTTGTAGAATCTGTCACAATATTTAGAACTCATCTAAATCTAGCATAGACTCTTTCTAGACCATTGTGCTACCTTTTAATGAACACATTAGCTTAATTGAGATTGAAATTCATTTTTATATGTTTTTTTGACACAAAAACAGTGGGGAAGGTCCCCAATTCATTTTTATATGTGACCAAACTAATATCGGTGTAACACCTTACAACGATTCGTTTGTCATTACCCCATATAAAACTACATATTTATATCCTCGGCTCTGACAAAGCACTCAGGGATATTCTTACTGTTGTCCAATGATCATCTTATGAATCATTATGATATATGCTTGTAACACCTTTAGAGCATAGGACATCTGATTGTGTACATATTATTCATGATCTAAAATCACTCATGTGTTTTTACTCATTGAGTGTCAAATACACTCATGTCTTGTTTAAACTTCAAGATGGAAAAGAACACCTTCTTAAAGTTTTCATATTGAACTACTTCAATATTCATTCTATGTACTTTGACTAGAACTTATTATGTGCTTCAATCTATCTTCATAGATCTTGACGCTAAATATGTTTTTAGTCCATATTATTTCATTGAAGTTAATTTTCAATGAAACCTTGTAATCACATCAAGTACATGATTACACTATTTATAATCAACGATATGTCATCTACATAAAGTATTATAAATATGTCTCAGTGCTCCCAGTTAATTTCTTGCAAATGCAAGCATCTTCATCGTTTCTGATGAAATCAAAAACTCATTGATTATTTCATCCGGTGAAGATTCGAACTCCGTGATACTCACTTCATCCACTGAAGTTTGTATACCTTTCTAGTATTCTACGGACTAGCAAAACTATCAGTTGTATCTTGTATACTGATACGTCTCAAACGTATCTATAATTTCTTATGTTCCATGCTAGTTTTATAACAATACTCACATGTTTTATATACACTTTACATCATTTTGATGCATTTTCCGGTACTAACCTATTAACAAGATGCCGAAGCGCCGGCTCTCGTTTTCTCGCTGTTTTTGGTTTCAGAAATCCTACACAGGAAATATTCTCGGAATTAGACGAAACAAAAGCCCACGGTCTTATTTTCCACAGAGCCTTCCAGAACACCGAAGAGGAGACGAAGAGGGGCAACGAGGCAGCCACACCATAGGGGGCGTGGCCCCACCCCTGGCCGCCCCGCCATATGGGATGGGCCCCTCGAGCGTCCCCTGACTCTGCCCCTTCGCCTATTTATTCCTTCCGTCGCGAAAACCCTAGTACCGAGAGCCACGATACGAGAAAAGTTACTGAGATGCCGCCGCCGTCAACCCTATCTCGGGGGGTTCTAAAGATCGCCTCCGGCTTCCTGCCGGAGAGGGGAATCATCACCGGAGGGCTCTACATCACCATGCCCGCCTCCGGACTGATGCGAGAGTAGTTCATCCTTGGACTATGGGTCCATAGCAGTAGCTAGATGGTTGTCTTCTCCTCTTGTGCTATCATGTTTAGATCTTGTGAGCTGCCTATCATGATCAAGATCATCTATTTGTAATGCTACATGTTGTGTTTGTTGGGATCCGATGAATATGGAATACTATGTCAAGTTGATTATCGATCTATCATATATGTGTTGTTTATGATCTTGCATGCTCTCCGTTGCTAGTAGAGGCTCTGGCCAAGTTGATACTTGTGACTCCAAGAGGGAGTATTTATGCTCGATAGTGGGTTCATGCCTCCATTGAATGCGGGACGAGTGACGGAAAGTTCTAAGGTTGTGGATGTGCTTGTTGCCACTAGGGATAAAACATCAATGCTTTGTCTAAGGATATTTGTATTGTTTACATTACGCACGGTACTTAATGCAATTGTCTGTTGTTTGCAACTTAATACTCGGAAGGGGTGCGGATGCTAACCCGAAGGTGGACTTTTTAGGCATAGATGCATGCTCGGATAGCGGTCTATGTTCTTTGTCGTAATGCCCTAAGTAAATCTCATAGTAGTCATCATGATATGTATGTGCATTGTTATGCCCTCTCTATTTGTCAATTGACCAACTGTAATTTGTTCACCCAACATGTTATTTATCTTATTGGAGAGACACCACTAGTGAACTGTGGACCCCGGTCCATTCTTTTACATGTGAAATACAACCTACTTCAATCATTGTTCTCTGTTGTTCTTTGCAAGCAAACATCATTCTCCACACCATACGTTTAATCCTTTGTTTACAGCAAGCCGGTGAGATTGACAACCTCGCTGTTAAGTTGGGGCAAAGTATTTTGATTGTGTTGTGCAGGTTCCATGTTGGCGCCGGAATCCCTGGTGTTGCGCCGCACTACACACCTTCACCAACAACCTTCACGTGGCCTTCATCTCCTACTGGTTCGATAACCTTGGTTTCTTACTGAGGGAAAACTTGCTGCTGTACGCATCACACCTTCCTCTTGGGGTTCCCAACGGACGTGTGCTTCACGTGCCATCAAGCATATTTTCTGGCGCCGTTGCCGGGGAGATCAAGACACGCTGCAAGGGGAGTCTCTCACACCCAATCTCTTTACTTTGTTTATTGTCTTGCTTTATTTTATTTTCTGTTTTGTTTGATTTCTTTATATCAAAAACACAAAAAAATTAGTTATTTGTTTTACTTTATTTAATTCGGTTTTGCTTTACTTATTTTTATTATTGTTAAAATGAATACTCCTGAGAACACTAAGTTGTGTGATTTCACTAGCACAAATAATAATGATTTTATATGTACTCCTATTGATCCACCTGCCACTACAGCAGAATTTTATGAAATTAAACCTGCTTTACAAAATCTTGTTATGAGAGAGCAATTTTCTGGTGTTAGTACTGATGATGCTGCTGCCCATCTTAATAATTTTGTTGAACTTTGTGAAATGCAAAAGTATAAGGATGTAGATGGGGATATTATAAAACTAAAATTGTTTCCTTTCTCCTTAAGAGGAAGAGCTAAAGATTGGTTGCTATCTTTGCCTAAGAATAGTATTGATTCATTGACTAAATGTAAAGATGCTTTCATTGGAAGATATTATCCTCCTGCTAAAATTATATCTTTGAGAAGTAGCATTATGAATTTTAAGCAATTGGATAATGAACATGTTGCCCAAGCATGGGAAAGAATGAAATCTTTGGTAAAGAATTTCCCTACCCATGGACTAACTACTTGGATGATCATCCAAAACTTTTATGCAGGATTAAATTTTTCTTCAAGAAACCTATTGGATTCAGCTGCTGGAGGTACTTTTATGTCCATCACTTTGGGTGCTGCAACAAAACTTCTTGATGATATGATGATCAATGATACGTCTGAAACGTATCTATAATTTCTTATGTTCCATGCTAGTTTTATGACAATACTCACATGTTTTATACACACTTTACATCATTTATACGCATTTTTCGGCACTAACCTATTAACGAGATGCCGAAGCACCAGTTCCTGTTTTGTGCTGTTTTTGGTTTCAGAAATCCTACACAGGAAATATTCTCGGAATTGGACGAAACGAACGCCCAGGGTCTTATTTTTCCACGGAGCTTCCAGAAGATCGAAGAGGATACGAAGTGGGGCCACGAGGCGCCCTAACCATAGGGTGGCGCGGCCAAGGAGGGGCCCGCGCCGGCCTATGGTGTGGGGCCCCCGTGCCCCCTCCGAGGCTGCCCTTCCGCCTATATATTACCTCCGTCGCGAAAACCCTAAAAAGATAAGCCACGATACGAGAAAAGTTCCAGAGCCGCCGCCATCGCGAAGACAAGTTTCGGGGGACAGAAGTCTCTGTTCCGGCACGCCGCCGGGACGGGGAATTGCCCCCGGAGTCATCTCCATCGACACCACCGCCATCTTCATCGCTGTTGCTGTCTCCCATGATGAGGAGGGAGTAGTTCTCCACCGAGGCTGAGGGCTCTACCGGTAGCTATGTGGTTCATCTCTCTCTCCCATGGTGTGATCTTTATGTGATCATGAGCTTTGTATCACTATTAATCTATGTGCTACTCTAGTGATGTTATTAAAGTGGTCTATTCCTCCTCCATGATGTAATGTTGACAGTGTGTGCATCATGTAGTACTTGGCGTAGGTTATGATTGTAATCTCTTGTAGATTATGAAATTAACTATTACTATGATAGTATTGATGCGATCTATTCGGGATATTCACTTTGGCTCATAGGAGCATTTGCTCCCATTGTGTGAATCTACATTTCGAAGTGTCAAAAAATTCTAAATTAAAAAATTTCATGTACATCTACACATTTTATGTTCGTACACAAGTTTTCAAAAAAAAACTATAAAAATTTGTGGCTCCAGTAAAATAGACAAATTTTGATGCTATAACACGACTACGTACAGGACATTTTTTTATCTTTTTTGTACACGCCACATAAAATGTTGTTTCTCCATGAAAACTTGTGCACTAACATAGAATGTCACGATGTACAACAAAAAATTTATGTCAGAATTTTTTGATATTTTTAAAACTGTTTTTTAATTATTTTGTATAATAGGAGCATTTGCTCCTATGAGCCAAAACGCCACCTCCCGATCTATTCCCCCTTTCATAGCTATTGTTGACAGTGTGTATGCTATGTTAGTACTCGGTCTAAATTGCAACGGTCTATTATGCACTCTAGAGGTTACTCTAATATGAACTCCGGATGTTGTGGAGCTTGTTTACTCCGGCTTGAGGTGTGCTTTTGTAGCCCTACACAATGAATGGTGTTTGTTATCCAACAAGAGAGTGTAGAAAGTAGCATTTATTTATTCAGTTATGTGATCAATGTTGAGAGTGTCCACTAGTGAAAGTATGATCCCTAGGCCTTGTTTCTAAGCATTGAAACACCGTTTCCAACAAGTTCTGCTACATGTTTGCTTGCTGCCATTTTTATTTCAGATTGCATTTACTACCTATAATCATCGATATTACTTGTATTTCACTATCTCTTCGCCGAACTAGTGCACCTATACATCTGACAAGTGTATTAGGTGTGTTGGGGACACAAGAGACTTCTTGTATCTTAATTGCAGTGGTTGCTTGAGAGGGATATCTCTCGACCTCTACCTCCCCGAGTTCGATAAACCTTGGGTGATTCACTTAAGGGAAACTTGCTGCTGTTCTACAAACCTCTGCTCTTGGAGGCCCAACACTGTTTACAGGAATAGAAGCGTGCGTAGACATCAATCAACTACTCTGAATGGCACACTGAAAGGACTCCTCAAGGTAAGAAGGTAAATTCTGTTGAAGAAACCCCCTCCTTGAGTGATAAGATTGATGTTATTATGTCTATGCTTGTTAATAGTAGATCTAATGTTGATCCTAATAATGTTCCTTTAGCTTCATTGGTTGCTCAAGAAGAGCATGTTGATGTGAACTTCATTAAAAGTAATAATTTCAACAACAATGCTTATAGGAATAATTTTGGTAACAACTATAGGCCATATCCTTCTAATAATGGTAATGGTTATGGTAATTCTTACAACAATAGTAGGAGTGCAGCCTCTGGTCTTGAAGACATGCTTAAAGAATTTATTAGTACACAAACTGCTTTTAACAAATCTGTTGAAGAAAAGTTTGGTAAAATTAATGTTCTTGCTTCTAAGGTTGATAGTCTTGCTGCTGATTGATACGTCTCCGACGTATCGATAATTTCTTATGTTCCATGCCACATTATTGATGTTATCTACATGTTTTATGCACACTTTATGTCATATTCGTGCATTTTCTGGAACTAACCTATTAACAAGATGCCGAAGTGCCGCTTGTCGTTTTCTGCTGTTTTTGGTTTCGTAAATCCTAGTAAGGAAATATTCTCGGAATTGGATGAAATCAACGCCCGGGGGCCTATTTTTCCACGAAGCTTCCGGAAGTCCGAAGACGAAACGAAGAGGGGCCACGAGGCAGCCGGAGCATAGGGCGGCGCGGCCCCCGCCCGGCCGCGCGGCCCTATGGTCCGGGCCCCTCGCGCCGCCTCTTGACCTACCCTTCCGCCTACTTAAAGCCTCCGTGACGAAACCCCCGCACCGAGAGCCACGATACGGAAAACCTTCCGGAGACGCCGCCAACGCCGATCCCATCTCGGGGGATCCAGGAGATCGCCTCCGGCACCCTGCCGGAGAGGGGAATCATCTCCCGGAGGACTCTACGCCGCCATGGTCGCCTCCGGTGTGATGAGTGAGTAGTCTACCCCCGGACTATGGGTCCATAGCAGTAGCTAGATGGTTGTCTTCTCCCCATTGTGCTATCATTGTCGGATCTTGTGAGCTGCCTAACATGATCAAGATCATCTATCTCGTAATTCTATATGTTGCGTTTGTTGGGATCCGATGAATAGAGAATACTTGTTATGTTGATTATCAAAGTTATATCTACGTGTTGTTTATGATCTTGCATGCTCTCCGTTACTAGTAGATGCTCCGGCCAAGTAGATGCTTGTAACTCCAAGAGGGAGTACTTATGCTCGATAGTGGGTTCATGCCCGCATTGACACCGGGACGATGATGAAAAGTTCTAAGGTTGTGTTGTGCTGTTGCCACTAGGGATAAAACATTGATGCTATGTCTAAGGATGTAGTTGTTGATTACATTACGCACCATACTTAATGCAATTGTCTCGTTGCTTTGCAACTTAATACCGGAGGGGTTCGGATGATAACCTGAAGGTGGACTTTTTAGGCATAGATGCAGTTGGATGACGGTCTATGTACTTTGTCGTAATGCCCAATTAAATCTCACTATAATCATCATGATATGTATGTGCATGGTCATGCTCTCTTTATTTGTCAATTGCCCAACTGTAATTTGTTCACCCAACATGCTGTTTGTCTTATGGGAGAGACACCTCTAGTGAACTCGTGGACCCCGGTCCTATTCTCTTTACTCGAAATACAATCTACTCGCAATACTTGTTCTACTCGTTTTTTGCAAACAATCATCTTCCACACAATACGGTTAATCCTTTGTTACAGCAAGCCGGTGAGATTGACAACCTCACTGTTTCGTTGGGGCAAAGTACTTTGGTTGTGTTGTGCAGGTTCCACGTTGGCGCCGGAATCCCTGGTGTTGCGCCGCACTACATCCCGCCGCCATCAACCTTCAACGTGCTTCTTGACTCCTAATGGTTCGATAAACCTTGGTTTCTTACTGAGGGAAACTTGCTGCTGTACGCATCACACCTTCCACTTGGGGTTCCCAACGAGCGTGTGCTTTACACGTCATCAAGCTAAATTTCTGGCGCCGTTGCCGGGGAGATCAAGACACGCTGCAAGGGGAGTCTCCACTTCTCAATCTCTTTACTTTGTTTTTGTCTTGCTTAGTTTTATTTACTACTTTGTTTGCTGCACTAAATCAAAATACAAAAAAATTAGTTGCTAGTTTTACTTTACTTGCTATCTTGTTTGCTATATCAAAAATACAAAAAAAATAGTTACTTGCATTTACTTTATCTAGTTTGCTTTATTTACTGTTGCTAAAATGGCCAACCCTGAAAATACTAAGTTGTGTGACTTCACAACCACAAATAATAATGATTTCTTATGCACACCTATTGCTCCACCTGCTACTACAGCAGAATTCTTTGAAATTAAACCCGCTTTATCGAATCTTGTTATGCGAGAGCAATTTTCTCGGTGTTAGTTCCGATGATGCTGCTGCCCATCTTAATAATTTTGTTGAACTATGTGAAATGCAAAAATATAAAGATGTAGATGGTGACATTATTAAACTAAAATTGTTCCCTTTCTCATTAAGAGGAAGAGCTAAAGATTGGTTGCTATCTCTCGCCTAAGAATAGTATTGATTCATGGACTAAATGCAAGGATGCTTTTATTGGTAGATATTATCCCCCTGCTAAAATTATATCTTTGAGGAGTAGCATAATGAATTTTAAACAATTAGATACTGAACATGTTGCTCAAGCTTGGGAAAGAATGAAATCTTTGGTTAAAAATTGCCCAACCCATGGACAGACTACTTGGATGATCATCCAAACCTTCTATGCAGGACTAAATTTTTCTTCGCGGAATTTATTGGATTCAGCTGCTGGAGGTACCTTTATGTCCATCACTCTTGGTGAAGCAACAAAGCTTCTTGATAATATGATGATCAACTACTCTGAATGGCACACGGAAAGAGCTCCACAAGGTAAGAAGGTAAATTCCGTCGAAGAAACCTCTTCCTTGAGTGATAAGATTGATGCTATTATGTCTATGCTTGTGAATGATAGGACTAATATTGATCCTAATAATGTTCCATTAGCTTCATTGGTTGCACAAGAAGAACATGTTGATGTGAACTTCATTAAAAATAATAATTTCAACAACAATGCTTACCGAACAATTCTAGTAACAACTATAGGCCATATCCTTATAATAATGGCAACGGCTATGGTAATTCTTATGGGAATTCTTACAACAATAATAGGAGTTCACCCCCTGGACTTGAAGCTATGCTTAAAGAATTTATTAGTACACAAACTGCTTTTAACAAATCTGTTGAAGAAAAGCTTGGGAAAATTGATATACTTGCTTCTAAAGTCGATAGTCTTGTCTGCGATGTTGATCTTTTGAAATCAAAAGTTTTGCCTAATGAGAATCATCATAATAAAATTGTTACTACAGCAAATGCCATTCAAGTTAGAATTAATGAGAATATAAGATTAATGGCTGAACTGCGTGCTAGGTGGGATAGAGAAGAAAATGAAAAACTAGCTAAAGAAAAGAATGTAGCTAAAGTTTGGACTATTACCACCACTTGTAATGCTAATGCTACACATGTTGCTGCACCTCCTACTAATACTAATAAAAGAATTGGTGTTAGCAATGTTTCCACTTCTAATGCAAAGCGCGAAAAACTGCTCGAAACCGTTAAAACTGCTGAAACCGCTCGTGATAAAGCTCGCTGAAATTTTTTCCAACATTGGGGATGATGATCCCATTGCTTTAGATTATAATGGTTTGAATTTTGATGATTGCCACATCTCTGAAGTTATAAAGTTCTTGCAAAAACTTGCTAAAATTCCTGATGCTAGTGCTATAAATTTGGCTTTTACACATCATATTACAAATGCTCTCATAAAAGCTAGAGAAGAGAAACTAGAGCGCGAAGCCTCTATTCCTAAAAAGCTAGAGGATGGTTGGGAGCCCATCATTAAGATGAAGGTTAAAGATTTTGATTGTAATGCTTTATGTGATCTTGGTGCAAGTATTTCCGTTATGCCTAAGAAAATTTATGATATGCTTGACTTGCCACCGCTGAAAAATTGTTATTTGGATGTTAATCTTGCTGATCATTCTACAAAGAAACCTTTGGGTCAAGTTGATAATGTTCGCATTACCGTTAACAATAACCTTGTTCCCGTTGATTTTGTTGTCTTGGATATTGAATGCAATGCATCTTGTCCCATTATATTGGGAAGACCTTTTCTTCGAACTGTTGGTGCTATTATTGATATGAAGGAAGGTAATGTAAAATATCAATTTCCTCTCAAGAAAGGTATGGAACACTTTCCTAGAAAGAGAATGAAGTTACCTTTTGATTCTATTATGAGAACAAATTATGATGTTGACACTTCGTCTCTTGATAATACTTGATACACACTTTCTGCGCCTAGCTGAAAGGCGTTAAAGAAAAGCGCTTATGGGAGACAACCCATGTTTTTACCTACAGTACTTTGTTTTTATTTTGTTTCTTGGAAGTTGTTTACTACTGTATCAACCTCTCCTTATCTTAGTTTTGTGTTTTGTTGTGCCAAGTTAAGCCGTTGATAGAAAAGTAAGTACTAGATTTGGATTACTGCGCAGTTCCAGATTTCTTTGCTGTCACGAATCTGGGTCTACCTCCCTGTAGGTAGCTCAGAAAATTAAGCCAATTTACGTGCATGATCCTCAGATATGTACGCAACTTTCATTAAATTTGAGCATTTTCATTTGAGCAAGTCTGGTGCCATTTTAAAATTCGTCAATACGAACTGTTCTGTTTTGACAGATTCTGCCTTTTATTTCGCATTGCCTCTTTTGCTATGTTGGATGAATTTCTTTGATCCACTAATGTCCAGTAGCTTTATGCAATGTCCAAAAGTGTTAAGAATGATTGTGTCACCTCTGAATATGTTAATTTTTATTGTGCACTAACCCTCTAATGAGTTGTTTCGAGTTTGGTGTGGAGGAAGTTTTCAAGGATCAAGAGAGGAGTATGATGCAACATGATCAAGGAGAGTGAAAGCTCTAAGCTTGGGGATGCCCCGGTGGTTCACCCCTGCATATATTAAGAAGACTCAAGCGTCTAAGCTTGGGGATGCCCAAGGCATCCCCTTCTTCATCGACAACATTATCAGGTTCCTCCCCTGAAACTATATTTTTATTCCATCACATCTTATGTGCTTTTTCTTGGAGCGTCGGTTTGTTTTTGTTTTTGTTTTTGTTTGAATAAAATGGATCCTAGCATTCACTTTATGGGAGAGAGACACGCTCCCCTGTAGCATATGGACAAGTATGTCCTTGGTTTCTACTCATAGTATTCATGGCGAAGTTTCTCCTTCGTTAAATTGTTATATGGTTGGAATTGGAAAATGATACATGTAGTAATTGCTATTAATGTCTTGGGTAATGTGATACTTGGCAATTGTTGTGCTCATGATTAAGCTCTTGCATCATATGCTTTGCACCTATTAATGAAGAAATACATAGAGCATGCTAAAATTTGGTTTGCATATTTGGTTTCTCTAAGGTCTAGATAATTTCTAGTATTGAGTTTGAACAACAAGGAAGACGGTGTAGAGTCTTATAATGTTTTCAATATGTCTTTTATGTGAGTTTTGCTGCACCGGTTCATCCTTGTGTTTGTTTCAAATAAGCCTTGCTAGCCTAAACCTTGTATCGAGAGGGAATACTTCTCATGCATCCAAAATACTTGAGCCAACCACTATGCCATTTGTGTCCACCATACCTACCTACTACATGGTATTTTCCGCCATTCCAAAGTAAATTGCTTGAGTGCTACCTTTAAAATTCCATCATTCACCTTTGCAATATATAGCTCATGGGACAAATAGCTTAAAAACTATTGTGGTATTGAATATGTAATTATGCACTTTATCTCTTATTAAGTTGCTTGTTGTGCGATAACCATGTTCACTCGGGGACGCCATCAACTATTCATTGTTGAATTTCATGTGAGTTGCTATGCATGTCCGTCTTGTCTCGAAGTAAGAGAGATCTACCACCTTATGGTTAAGCATGCATAATGTTAGAGAAGAACATTGGGCCGCTAACTAAAGCCATGATCCATGGTGGAAGTTTCAGTTTTGGACATATATCCTCAATCTCAAATGAGAAAATTATTAATTGTTGTTACATGCTTATGCATAAAAGAGGAGTCCATTATCTGTTGTCTATGTTGTCCCGGTATGGATGTCTAAGTTGAAGAATAATCAATAGCGAGAAATCCAATGCGAGCTTTCTCCTTAGACCTTTGTACGAGCGGCATAGAGGTACCCCTTTGTGACACTTGGTAAAAACATGTGCATTGTGATGATCCGGTAGTCCAAGCTAATTAGGACAAGGTGCGGGCACTATTAGTACACTATGCATGAGGCTTGCAACTTGTAAGATATAATTTATATGATACATATGCTTTATTACTACCGTTGACAAAATTGTTTCATGTTTTCAAAATCAAAGCTCTAGCACAAATATAGCAATCGATGCTTTTCCTCTATGGAGGACCATTCTTTTACTTTCAATGTTGAGTCGGTTCACCTATTTCTCTCCACCTCAAGAAGCAAACACTTGTGTGAACTGTGCATTGATTCCTACATACTTGCTTATTGCACTTATTATATTACTCTATGTTGACAATATCCATGAGATATACATGTTACAAGTTGAAAGCAACCGCTGAAACTTAATCTTCTTTTGTGTTGCTTCAATGCTTTTACTTTGAATTATTGCTTTATGAGTTAACTCTTATGCAAGACTTAATTGATGCTTGTCTTGAAGTGCTATTCATGAAAAGTCTTTGCTTTATGATTCACTTGTTTACTCATGTCATATACATTGTTTTGATCGCTGCATTCACTACATATGCTTTACAAATAGTATGATCAAGATTATGATGGCATGTCACTCCGTAAATTATCTCGTGTTATCGTTTTACCCGCTCGGGACGAGCAGTAACTAAGCTTGGGGATGCTAATACGTCTCCAACGTATCGATAATTTCTTATGTTCCATGCCACATTATTGATGTTATCTACATGTTTTATGCACACTTTATGTCATATTCGTGCATTTTCTCGGAACTAACCTATTAACAAGATGCCGAAGTGCCGCTTGCTCGTTTTTTGCTGTTTTTGGTTTCGTAAATCCTAGTAAGGAAATATTCTCGGAATTGGACGAAATCAACGCCCAGGGGCCTATTTTTCCACGAAGCTTCCAGAAGTCCGAAGACGAAACGAAGAGGGGCCACGAGGCAGCCAGATCATAGGGCGGCGCGGCCCCTGCCCTGGCCGCGTGGCCCTATGGTCTGGGCCCCTCGCGCCGCCTCTTGACCTACCCTTCCGCCTACTTAAAGCCTCCGTGACGAAACCCCCAGTACCGAGAGCCACGATACGGAAAACCTTCCAGAGACGCCGCCAACGCCGATCCCATCTCGGGGGATCCAGGGGATCGCCTCCGGCACCCTGCCGGAGAGGGGAATCATCTCCCGGAGGACTCTACGCCGCCATGGTCGCCTCCGGTATGATGAGTGAGTAGTCTACCCCTGGACTATGGGTCCATAGCAGTAGCTAGATGGTTGTCTTCTCCCCATTGTGCTATCATTGTCGGATCTTGTGAGCTGCCTAACATGATCAAGATCATCTATCTGTAATTCTATATGTTGCGTTTGTTGGGATCCGATGAATAGAGAATACTTGTTATGTTGATTATCAAAGTTATATCTACGTGTTGTTTATGATCTTGCATGCTCTCCGTTACTAGTAGATGCTCCGGCCAAGTAGATGCTTGTAACTCCAAGAGGGAGTACTTATGCTCGATAGTGGGTTCATGCCTCGCATTGACACCGGGACGAGTGACGAAAGTTCTAAGGTTGTGTTGTGTCTGTTGCCACTAGGGATAAAACATTGATGCTATGTCTAAGGATGTAGTTGTTGATTACATTACGCACCATACTTAATGCAATTGTCTCGTTGCTTTGCAACTTAATACCGGAGGGGGTTCGGATGATAACCCGAAGGTGAACTTTTTAGGCATAGATGCGGTTGGATGACGGTCTATGTACTTTGTCGTAATGCCCAATTAAATCTCACTATAATCATCATGATATGTATGTGCATGGTCATGCTCTCTTTATTTGTCAATTGCCCAACCGTAATTTGTTCACCCAACATGTTGTTTGTCTTATGGGAGAGACACCTCTAGTGAACCGTGGACCCCGGTCCAATTCTCTTTACTCGAAATACAATCCATCGCAATACTTGTTCTACTGTTTTCTCGCAAACAATCATCTTCCACACAATACGGTTAATCCTTTGTTACAGCAAGCCGGTGAGATTGACAACCTCACTCGTTTCGTTGGGGCAAAGTACTTTGGTTGTGTTGTGCAGGTTCCACGTTGGCGCCGGAATCCCTGGTGTTGCGCCGCACTACATCCCGCCGCCATCAACCTTCAACGTGCTTCTTGACTCCTACTGGTTCGATAAACCTTGGTTTCTTACTGCGGGAAACTTGCTGCTGTACGCATCACACCTTCCACTTGGGGTTCCCAACGAGCGTGTGCTTTACGCGTCATCACTGATGTTGATCTTTTAAAATTAAAAGTTATGCCTAATGAAGATAAATATATTAAGTCATTTGCCACAGAAAATGCTATCCAAGTTCGAATTAATGATAATATTAGAATGATGGCTGAATTGCATGCTAGGTGGGAAAAAGAAGAAAAACTTGCTAAAGAGAATAATGTAGCTAAAGTTTGGACTATTACCACCACTAGTAATGTTGATGCTTCACATGTTGCTAAACCTCCTACTATCAATGGTAAAATAATTGGTGTTGGCAATGTTTCTATTTCTAATACAAAGCCTGTAAAATTGCCTGAAACTGCTGAAACTGTTTGTGATAAAAGTGCTGAAATTTTTCAGAATATTGGGGACAATGATCCCATTGCTTTAGATCATAATGGTTTTGATTTTGATAATTGTCATATCTCTGAAGTTATTAAGTTCTTGCAAAAACTTGCTAGAAGTCCTAATGCTAGTGCTATAAACTTGGCCTTTACAGAACATATTACAAATGCTCTCATTAAAGCTAGAGAAGAGGAATTAAAACTTGAAGCTTCTATTCCTAGGAAGTTAGAAGATGGTTGGGAGCCCATCATTAAAATGAAGGTCAATGATTTTGATTGTAATGCTTTATGTGATCTTGGTGCAAGTATTTCGTTATGCCTAAGAAACTCTATGATATGCTTGACTTGCCACCATTGAAATATTGTTATTTGGATGTTAATCTTGCTGATAATTCTATAAAGAAACCTTTGGGGAGGATTGACAATGTTCACATTACGGTTAATAATAACTTTGTCCCCGTTGATTTTGTTGTCTTGGATATTGAATGCAATGCATCTTGTCCTATTATTTTGGGAAGACCCTTTCTTCGAACTGTTGGTGCTGTTATTGATATGAAAAAAGGAAATATTAAATATCAATTCCCTCTTAAGAAAGGTATGGAACACTTCCCTAGAAAGAGAATGAAGTTGCCTTTTGATTCTATTATTAGAACAAACTAGCATAGTAGCCCGTGCAATAAGTAGCGGGAGATAAAATTAAAGTGAAAAGATAAAAAAAAGTTACGTCGCCGATGGCCTCTACCGTGGCCTTCATCGTACACCTACCACCCCACGTGATAAGACCTATGTCAACGGCTATAGTTTTGCTAACGGACACCCTTGGCATAATGGCACGTATGCCGGCATTCTCTTCTGGAAAACCCACCTTTATGGCAACGATCAGGTTTTGCCAACGACCATTTGACAGCGCTCGCGCTCAGCATGTCTGCATATATGCAGGCGAACCCTATATTGTGCCACATGTTTGTGCTTTAAATAGAGTGGTAAATCCATTTTTTACCGTTGTATATGCCGAGGGCCTCTAATGTGGTCATCGACTCATCGGCATACACCTACCGCTGCCAAACTTCCATCAGTATTGCAGGAACCGCGGGGTCACATGGCAGGAATCTATGTCGATAGCTATAGCTTTTCGATGCGCACTCTTTGCATAAAGGCATGCATGCCGACGGTAAGATTTTGCCGACGTTCTGTCCGAGAAAACCCCTTGTATACCTACTTGTATGCCGACGGCCATCTTGAAGCCCTCAGCATGTCGGCTTGTATGCCCATAGACCATATATCGTGCCAACTGTTGTGTTGCGCGAATTCAGTTGTCCTTCCCTATATTGATTAGATCAATTTTGTGCTACGCGATTCTTTCAGCACGGGTATTAGATTTGTATATTTGGTAACTCTACATTCCGGTCAAAATCTAGATGTTTTTTTATCTCTAATTTATTAACATACATTTAGTTCAGATTAGAATCCTAACCGAAAGCTAATTTCAATTTTTCCCTTCACGTGTAATAGCCATGGTGATTTTTTCCTTTTAAAGATTACGTGATAGTGCTTTTACTATAACAGTTTCCATCCTAGTTCTTTTAATTATCTTTCCTAGGAAGGGTGCCACGTAAATGTTAACGTGTATGTCTACAAAACATATGGGCATGTATGTTACGTAATTGTTTTAAATCGTATCCATTGAAATTACAGATCTAACAGTTAAAATAATTCCGATGATATGGATCAACGTAGTGCCTCTATTTTAAACCTCCGTATTGTGCTTTTAGTATATAATAGATTATGATGTTGATTCTTCTTCTCTTGATGTTACTTGATTTGCACTTTCCGCGCCTAGCTGAAAGGCGTTAAAGAAAACCACTTCTTGGGAGATAACCTATGTTTTTATTTTGCTACTGTTTTGTTGTGTCTTGGAAGTTGTTACTACTGTAGAAACCTCTCCTTATCATGTTTATTTCGTTGTTGTGCCAAGTAAAGTCTTTGATAGAAAAGTTGATACTAGATTTGGATTTCTGCGCAGAAACAGATTTTTAGCTGTCACGAATTTGAGTTGATCTCTCTGTAGGAAACTCGTAAAATACTGAAAAAAATCATGTGTGATCCTCAGATATGTACGCAACTTTCGTTCAACTGGAGCTTTTCCATCTGAGCCTGTTAAGTGCCTCGAAAAAATTCATCTTTACGGACTGTTCTGTTTTGACAGATTCTGCCTTTTATTTCGCATTGCCTCTTTTACTGTGTTGAGTGGATTTCTTTGTTCCATTAACTTTCAGTAGCCTTGGCTAATGTCCAGAAGTGTTGGGAATGATTGTGTCCTCGCTGAACATGTGAATTTTTAATTATGCACTAACTCTCTAATGAGAATGTTTTGAGTCTGGTGTGAAGGAAGTTTTCAAGGATCAAGAGAGGAGGATTATATAATATGATCAAGAAGAGTGAAAAGTCTAAGCTTGGGGATGCCCCCGTAGTTCATCCCTGCATATTTCAAGAAGACTCAAGTGTCTAAGCTTGGGGATGTCCAAGGCATCACCTTCTTCATCAACAACTTATCAGGTCACCTCTAGTGAAACTATATTTTTATTCCGTGACATCTTATATACTTTACTTGGAGCGTCTGTTTGTTTTTATTTTTGTTTATGTTTGAATAAAATCGGATCCTAGCATTCAATGTGTGGGAGAAAGACACGCTCCGCTTTTTCATATGAACACTTGTGTTCTTAGTTTTACTTTTAATGTTCATGGCGAAAGTTGAAAGCCGCTTCATTTATTGCTATTTGGTTGGAAACAGAAAATGCTTCATGTGGTAATTGGTATATTATCTTGAATAATTTGATACTTGGCAATTGTTTTGAGCTCTCAAGTAGATCATGTTTAAGCTCTTGCATCATGTAGTTTAAACCTATTAGTGGAGAACTACCGTAGAGCTTGTTGAAATTTGGTTTGCATGATTGGTCTCTCTAAAGTCTAGATATTTTCTGGTAAAAGTGTTTGAGCAACAAGGAAGACAATGTAGAGTCTTATAATGCTTGTAATATGTTTTTATGTAAGTTTTGCTGTACCGGTTCATACTTGTGTTTGCTTCAAACAACCTTGCTAGCCAAAGCCTTGTACTGAGAGGGATTACTTCTCGTGCATCCAAAACCTTGAGTCAAAACTTATGCCATTTGTGTCCACCATAACTACCTACTATGTGGTATTTTTTCTGCCATTCCAAAGTAAATTGCTTGCATGCTACCTTTTTTAAAAATTCATTCCTTGTCTTTGCAATACATAGCTCGTGGGAAAGTTGTAACATCCCTAGTTTTAAAAATACAAAAACCTGCATGCATTCATGGCATCTTTGCATTTGTTCATTTACACATAAAATGTTAAGCACAATTGACATAACCATAGCTACATATCCTTTATGCAAAGAACCTTATCATCCTACCATGCTATTTTGTGTTTAAACATTGTTCTCTGTTGTTCAAAACAAAGCCTTGAATTTTATAAAATTTTAGAAATTGGTTTGGGTCAATTTGGATACCTAAAGCTAAAGTTATGTCAAAAACAGTAAAAAGAAAAATGAAAAATGAAAAGAACAAAAAAAAAGAAGAAACCGGTTCGGACTGGCCGAGTCGGGCCAGCCCGACCGCGTCGGCCCAATAGCCTGCCAAAACGCGGCCCGCACCGCACCGCCTTATTTTTTTTCCCTTTTCCGTTTTCTCTCGCCGACAGCTGGGGCCCGCCCGTCAGCGGGGCCCGCTCGTCAGCGCCTTCTTCCCCCCGTGTCCTGGCCGGACTCTGCTCCGCCGTTGCTTGCCTAGGTCGACTCGGAGCGAAATCCTCACCGTCCGAGGCCCCTCGACATCCGTGCCCTACGCCTATATAAAGCCCAGACCCCCGCCGCCTTTTCCCCCCACACCGCTCACGCCATCGCGCCGCCAGCCGCAGGCGATTCCTCGCCGAAGTCGACGGAGCCGCCGCCGCCTCCAGCCGCCCGCCACGGGCGCCCTAGGCCGCCATCCGCCGCGCCGCCGCCGCCAAACTTCCTGCCGCGTCGCGCCGCGCGCCGTAGCAGCCCTCGCCACCGCCAGACCCCGCCGCAACGCCGCCGCCCCGTCCGCCCGAGCCACCCGCCGCCGTCTTCCCCAACCCCGGCCGGCCAAGGTGAGCACTCCCCTTTTCCTTTTGTTTTTTTTTGTCTTTTCTTTTAGCGTTTAGATCTGAGCCGTAGATTAGATCTAACGGCCACGGCCATCCCAGGGAAGGGCGATCCGCGTGACTCCCCCGCGGCCAATCAGAGCGGGCCGCGTGGCAGCCCAGTCAGCGCGCGCCAGTCAAAACCATTCAACTAGTTTAAATTCGAATTTGAATCCCAGATTTCTTGTCCAAACTTGTAAAATTCGTATAAAATCAACCGTAGGGCCAAATTTTGTAAATTTTATAGTTTCGGAAAGCTTACAATCTGTAGAACACCATTATGCCATAATATTGCATATGTACTGTGTTAGTTTTCGCGTCAAAATTAAAATAGAAAAATAGACCAGATTACACTATAAAAATTGTATAAAATAATCTACTGGTCCAAATTTGATGTTTTTGTACTTTCTGAAATCCTCAGAACATGTACTTCAACTTGGTATAGGATTTGTACAACTTTGATACGTGCATAAACTTGCTTTAATAAAATCTAACCGAATCAGTAATTCGAAGATAATTCAAATTTTATAATTCGTTTTCGAATAATTCCAATTGCACTACTTTTGTATTACTGTAACCTATCCAGGGAGGTCAAACTCATATTTTTACAATGCACAAAGCTTGCAGTAGCTAATTATTAAGTTTGTATATGTTAAGTAGATACTCGGTTAATGATTTTTCTAAATCAAATCAAATGTCCAGAATATTATATTAACATGACACATATCAGAGAGCACATAAGGCAACACTTACACACCACCTCTTTTGTGAAATTAAATTGTTGCATAGCATGCATGCATACATGTCTATGATTGTTCATATCGAATGTTTGTTTATTTGTTGTAAATTGTTTGAATAGATTGTGGAAGAGATCAAGGTGGTGCTTGTGATTGCTGTGATTGTGCGGGTTGCTTTGATCAAGGCAAGTGACACTCAATTACCTACTATTTTGTTAAGCATTAGTGTTTTATAAATTAGTATGCATGGTAGGATTTTTTTTTCGAAAGTTATGCTATGCTTATTAATCCTAGTAGTGTGTAGCCATCCATGAACCCTTGCTAGGACTTTTAGTTGCCTAGCAATAACAAAGTGCCACTGCTGTTTTGGTCATTTTGGATTGTGAGTATTAAGAATTAAAATTAATAACCTTAATGAATCACCTGGGTGGATTGGTTGATTGGTGGGCGGCTACTCAGGCTCACGCGCCCTAGGGACTAAAGTGATTCCTCACGCGCCCTAGGGACTAAAGTGATGAATTCCCGAGAGTGCGCAATTGTAGAGTGACTACTCAGGGCCACATTGTGGTTGTCATCGCCTGAGGGTACACTTGTGGATAGCCACTCAGGATTAAAGAGATTAATATGTCGTCCATGCTTTAGTTAGCTTCCAGTGCAGCCTTATGGTATTATGGGCTCTGCCGGGATTAAGTAAGTTGTGAGGCCAAACTTGTTGCTTGACATGATGATGTGGCTAGCTACCAAACGGGAACGGGTCTAGCTGGTTATGGTTGAAGCCTCCCTCTGAAAGATCTTGTCTCATTTCTTCTCTTGGGAAGGGTGGGTCGTAAGTTGAAAGTGCACAACCTCTCGAGAGTAAACCTAAGATCTTAGCCGTGTCCCCGGTTACGGACAATTTGAGCTTTCTAGGCAGGGAATGTACGGAAGAATCTCATCATCTTTTCAGACTAAGTTAAAATTTGAGTAGCAATTGTCGGATAGTACATGGGAGATGTAACCATGATACTGTTTATGACATCATTATGAGTTTTTGTAAAATGTTTTGATTTGAAATAAAATGTAGGATAAAATTGGCTTTGCGCAAATTTGCCTACACTCCACTTGCCAAATATCATGTAGATAGCTATGCCCAAAACATCCACCATATAAGTGTCATTTGCCAGTACATCATTGTGCCGACCTCCATTCGTGGGGCTGCATATTCAAACGTGCAGGTTCGTCTGAGGAGGAGTACTAGGTAGGATCTCGAGTCTACATTCCAACATGTCTGCCTGTGGCGCATGAAGAAAATGGAGGCTCACTACAGTTATTTTTCCGTTGTGTTTGCTTTGAACATTTATATTCGAGCTAGTCTATTTTGGCTATGCAATTTGTAAGACATTATTTTATCTCCTGAGGATCTGCGTTGTAATAAATTTGATACTATTGCTATGATTACTACATTTGAAATGTGTGTGCTATCAGTGATCCCGGGAATAGCACTATACACAGGTGTCTTGCCTTTGTTTAAAAGGTAGGGTGCTACAAAATGGTATCAGAGCATAGTGTTGCCTGTAGGATCGAGACCCTAGGAATTGGAAAACCATAGGATACAAACTTGCTTAAAATGATAATTATGAAAATTTAATTCTGCACTTATCTATTCTTTTGGTTTCCTTTCTAATCTTCCCTTCTCTTATAAATTTTTAGATGGCCGACTACAACGAGACGTTTTGTGCTGGAGACGCACCTTTCTACCTCAGCGGCATACTGTTTGATATGTCAACACTAGTTGGTATACCACCTCCGGTCATCCAGGGCAGACAGCTGTACAAGGAACATGGCACAGAGGCTTGGTTGATCAAGACTTTTATTCCAGGAAGTGATGATGACCTTGATGACCCGGGCATGACATATTCTGACACCTACCCTGATTGGGAGAATTCTGTGGAGATCGCCATCCAGGGCGCCATCGCCCGCATCCGCCACAAGTTCCATCATAAGATTCCCCCGACGTCGCCTTACTATCACTTCGGTGAGCGTTCAGAAGATGGTACCCCACTCCGCCGCATCAGTACTCGGAATAACTCGGTATGTCGCGATTATATGACCGAGAGGGAGTTTGTGTCCGCTAGCTCCGAGATGCTGCTGAAGAGGCAAACCGCCTTGGTGGGTGAAGCCAGGGAAGTGCTCCAATATGCCAACGCCAGAATTATGCAGACGGAAGCATCTCTATTGGCCATTGATGACAAGAGACTGGCGCTAGAAGAGCGCATCGCCCTTCTGGAGGATCCAGTGAAGCTGGAAGAGAAGATAATCATTAGCGAGAACTGGGCGAACATAATCCAGAAGACACTAACGCTGATGCTGGAGAACAGGGCCATTGAAACTAAGGAGAAGGATGAGCTGAAGAAGGAGAATGACGCTTTGAAGATGGAGAACAAGCTTCTGAAGGAAACAATTGAAGAACTCACGGCTGGGAAAGAGGAAGAAGATCCTCAAGAGAGGCTCATGTTTAACTCTGACGGTGGATTAGAGCCAGTTGCGGAAGAGAAGAAGAAGAAGAAGAAGAAGAGGAAGACCAACCAGGAGTCCTACCCCTTAGCATGCTATGGAGCGATCAAGAGACCTTAGAATAATCCCTTTAGACTATTAGGTTTTCTAGTTCATTACGTTTCTTTGTATTGTCCTACTATCTGATGTAAGGCAGTACCAACTATCTTAGTCGTATTTTTCGAAACTCGATAAGTTTTAAGTAAAAGTTTGAGATTTCTGGTTTCAATGTTTTTGTTTGGTTGTGTGACTTGTTTGTGCATGGGTAGGAAATTTTACTTCCTAGATCTGTCTATCTTATTCTTATCTGTGCTAAAACTATACCAGATGCCGCCAAGACGTGACCCAACTCAGGATGCACTGAATCAGATGATGATAGCTCAGGCACAGCTCATGCAGTTGATGACCCAGTTCATCCAAACCGCCCAGAACAACAACAACAATCCACCACCACCACCTCCACCACCGCCACCTCCACCACCACCACCACCCCCAGTGGATAGACTCGCCAGATTTCTGAGACTCCGACCAGCTAAGTTCTCCAGTGCCACTGAACCTATTGTAGCTGATGACTGGTTGCGCTCTGTCAACAAGGACTTAGTCACCTGTGAGTGCACGGAGGCTGAGAAGATTAGGTTCACCGCTCACCTGCTGGAAGGACCTGCTGCGATGTGGTGGGAGACTTATCAACTCACCCATCCCCTAGATGACCTGGACTGGGATACCTTCAAGGAGGGATTCCGCACTGCCCACATCTCCTCGGGCATTATGAATCTCAAGAGAGATGAATTCCGCAGTTTGAGACAGGGAGGGAGAACCCTGAAGGAATACATGGATGACTTCTGTACCTTGGCAAGGTATGCCCCTGAGGACATTGACACAGATGCTAAGAGGAAGGAGAAGTTCCTCAATGGACTTAAGGGTGAACTGAAGATTCCATTGTCGGTAGCTTACGCACCCAGTTACCAGTCCCTACTTGATCAAGCCATCACCTTGGACAACAATATCAAGAAGGAGGAGAACCGCAAGAGGAAGTTTAGCAATAAGAGTCACACTGAGCCATTCCACAAGAAGCACCATTCTTCTGATGGGAATGGAAGTCATAGCTCACACAGGCATAACGGTCAGTTCAACAAGGGGAATGGCAACAATTTCAATGGTCACAAGTTCAATGGAGGATCCAGGGGAAATCATTCCAATGGGAATCACAATGGAAACAATGGCCGTCACAATGGGGGTAATGGACACCCCAATGGTAATAATGGCCAACACCGACACAATTCAAGAGACTTGTCCACTGTAACATGCTACAAGTGTAAGAAGACGGGACACTTTTCCAATGAATGCCCGGAGAATAAGTCCGCTGAAGCTACCAAAGCAAATTCATTCCAGAAGGGACAGGTGAACCATCTCAACGTGGAGGAAGTGATGAATGAACCTGACGCTGTGATGGGTATGTTTCCACTCAACTCATTTACAGCATTGGTTTTATTTGATACTGGTGCATCGCATTCATTCATATCAAGAGCCTTTGTGAGTAAAAATGGATTACCCACTGAAACAATAGGAAAAACAATTAAAGTAAGTTCCCCTGGTGGAGAGATGATAGTTAATTCTGGATGTAGAGATTTGATTTTAGAGATTGGCCCCTATAAATTCCCCGCTCACTTAGTAATCCTAGAATCACAAGGTTTGGATGTTATTTTGGGAATGGACTGGATGACAACCTATAGAGGAGTCATAGATTGTGTGAGTAAATCAATCACTCTCACAACCCCCGAGGGAAAAAGAATTAGGTTCAGATCCCGATTGGACTTTGGAGAAATAAGGCTGGAAAATCTTAAGGGGGTTAGCCTAGACCAAGTACGCATAGTCAAGGAATACCCTGATGTTTTCCCTGATGAGCTACCGGGAATGCCTCCTGATAGAGATGTGGAATTCCTTATAGAACTGCTTCCGGGCACAGGCCCTATAGCAAAGAGACCTTACCCTATGTCTACTGATGAGTTGAAGGAGCTCAAGAAACAGCTGAAGGAGCAGTTAGGAAAAGGTTTCATTAGGGAGAGTTCGTCGCCGTGGGGAGCGCCTGTTCTGTTTGTTGAGAAGAAGGACAAAAGCCAGCGTTTGGTTATGGATTACCGTTCGCTAAATGAAGTTACCATCAAGAACAAATACCCCCTACCCAGAATCAATGATCTTTTCGATCAGTTGGTTGGAGCTAGTGTGTTTTCCAAGATCGACCTTCGGTCTGGATATTTTCAGCTGAAGATTAGGGAGCATGACATTGCCAAGACAGCATTTGTCACTAGATATGGTTTGTATGAGTATACGGTGATGCCGTTCGGCTTAACCAATGCCCCCTCATACTTCATGAATATGATGAACAAAGTGTTCATGGAATTCCTCGACAAGTTTGTCGTAGTCTTCATTGACGACATACTTATCTATTCCAAGAGCGAAGAGGAACATGAGAAACACCTACGCCTAATATTGGAAAAACTCCGAGAACATCAGCTATATGCCAAGTTTAGTAAATGCGAATTTTGGCTCAGTGAAGTAGGATTTCTTGGACACATCATATCCAAGGAAGGGATTGTTGTTGATCCGTCCAAGGTAGCAGCGGTGACAGAATGGGAACCACCCAAGAACGTTGGAGAAATTCGTAGCTTCCTCGGATTGGCAGGATACTATAGGAGATTCATTGAGAATTTCTCCAAGATAGCAAAACCGATGACTGAGTTGCTGAAGAAGGAGAAGAAGTTTGTTTGGACTGAAGCATGTGAAGCCAGTTTTCAGGAATTGAAGAAGAGATTGGTGTCTGCACCGATCCTGTGTTTACCAGATCTGGAGAAGGAGTTCCAAGTGTACTGTGACGCATCTCACCAAGGTCTTGGAAGTGTGTTGATGCAGGAAGGCAAGGTAGCATCTTATGCTTCTAGGCAACTCAAGAAACATGAAATCAATTACCCCACACATGATTTAGAGTTAGCTTCAGTGGTTCATGCACTGAAGACCTGGAGACACTATTTGATGGGGAAACGATGTGAGGTATTCACCGATCACAAGAGTTTGAAGTACATTTTCACCCAGAAGGAATTGAACATGAGACAAAGAAGATGGTTGGAACTCATCAAGGATTACGATCTGAGTTTGCAATACCATCCTGGTAAAGCAAACGTAGTGGCAGATGCCCTAAGTCGTAAGTCTTATCTGAATTGGCTATCGACAGAGGATTTACCTGAAGATCTGTGCAAGGGATTGAAGGACCTTAGTTTGGAAGTAGTACCGGAAGGCTTTGTAGCATCCTTAATAGTACAACCTACGTTGATGGATAAGATAAAAGAAACCCAGAAGGGAGACGAAGATATAGAGAAGATAAAGGAAAACTTGAAGGAGGATAAAGCGAAGGGTTTTAGTGAAGATGAGCAGGGTATTGTTTGGTTTGGAAAGCGTATTTGCGTAGCAAATGATCCTGAACTTAGGAAGCTGATATTTCAGGAAGCTCATGAGACACCATATTCCATTCACCCTGGCAATACCAAGATGTACATGGATCTGAAGGAGAGATTTTGGTGGAATAATATGAAGCGAGACATCGCCGAATATATAGCCAAGTGTGATGTGTGTAGCAGAGTGAAGGCTGAACATCAGAAGCCAGCAGGATTATTGCAACCACTGAAGGTTCCAGAATGGAAGTGGGACCAAATCGGTATGGACTTTATTACTGGATTACCCCGAACGAAGTCTGGTTATGATTCGATTTGGGTTATAGTAGATCGTTTGACAAAGGTAGCTCACTTCGTTCCCGTGAAGACTACTTACACTAGCGCTAAGTTGGCAGATATCTATATGAAGAGGATAGTATGTCTTCACGGTGTTCCTAAGAGTATTGTGTCAGATAGAGGTACCCAATTTACCTCGCATTTCTGGAAGCAGTTGCATGAGTCCTTAGGAACTAGATTGGAGTTTAGTACAGCATTTCACCCTCAGACAGATGGACAGACTGAGAGAGTGAATCAGATCCTGGAGGATATGCTGAGAGCTTGTGTTATAGACTATGGAACTAGTTGGGATGACAGTTTACCGTATGCGGAGTTCTCCTACAACAATAGCTACCAAGCCAGCATAGAGATGTCCCCATTTGAAGCCCTGTATGGGAGAAAGTGTACCACGCCCCTGCTGTGGAGTGGAGTAGGAGAAAGGAGTTTCTTTGGACCAGATATTATCCAAGAAGCCGAAGGAAAGGTTAGACTGATCAAGGATAGATTAAAGGTGGCATAGTCTAGACAGAAGAGCTATGTTGACAACAAGCGTAGAGATGTCTCATATGAAATAGGCGATAGAGTTTATCTCAGAGTGTCACCCCTTCGAGGAGTCAAGAGATTTGGAATCAAGGGAAAGTTAGCCCCAAGATTCATCGGACCGTTCAAGATCTTATCTCGCAAAGGAGAAGTAGCTTATGAGATTGAATTGCCAGAGATTCTTTCAGCAGTTCATAACGTGTTCCATGTCAGTCAGTTGAAGAAATGCCACCCTGAGATGTCAGAAACGCCATTGAAGGATACAGTACCGCTCGAGGAAGTTCAACTGGAAAGTGACTTGACATATGAGGAGAAACCCATCAAGATCTTGGAGAGAGCTGAAAGAAATACTCGCACCAAAACTATCAAATTCTGCAAGGTCCAATGGAGTCACCATACCGAGGAAGAGGCAACTTGGGAACGCGAAGACAGTCTTCAAGAAGATTACCCACACCTATTTGCTAGCCTTTTCGAAGCCCGAGGACGTGCTTCATCTTAAGGGGGTTAGTCTGTAACATCCCTAGTTTTCAAAATACAAAAACCTGCATGCATTCATGGCATCTTTGCATTTGTTCATATTACACATAAAGTGTTAAGCACAATTGACATAACCATAGCTACATATCCTTTATGCAAGGAACCTTAAAATCCTACCATGCTAATTTGTGTCTAAACATTGTTCTCTGTTGTTCAAAACAAAGCCTTGAATATTACAAAATTTTAGAAATTGGTTTGGGTCAATTTGGATACCTAAAGCTAAAGTTATGTCAAAAACAGTAAAAAGAAAAATGAAAAATGAAAAGAACAAAAAAAAAAAAGAAGAAACCGGTTCGGACTGGCCGAGTTGGGCCAGCCCGACCGCGTCGGCCCAATAGCCTGCCAAAACGCGGCCCGCACCGCACCGCCTTATTTTTTTTCCCTTTTCCGTTTTCTCTCGCCGACAGCTGGGGCCCGCCCGTCAGCGGGGCCCGCTCGTCAGCGCCTTCTTCCCCCCGTGTCCTGGCCGGACTCTGCTCCGCCGTTGCTTGCCTAGGTCGACTCGGAGCGAAATCCTCACCGTCCGAGGCCCCTCGACGTCCGTGCCCTACGCCTATAAAAAGCCCAGACCCCCGCCGCCTTTTTCCCCCACACCGCTCACGCCATCGCGCCGCCAGCCGCGAGCGATTCCTCGCCGAAGTCGACGGAGCCGCCGCCGCCTCCGGCCGCCTCCGCGCGCGCCCTAGGCCGCCATCTGCCGCGCCGCCGCCGCCAAACTTCCTACCGCGTCGCGCCGCGCGCCGTAGCAGCCCTCGCCACCGCCATACCCCGCCGCAACGCCGCCGCCCCGTCCGCCCGAGCCGCCCGCCGCCGTCTTCCCCAACCCCGGCCGGCCAAGGTGAGCACTCCCCTTTTCCTTTTGTTTTTTTTTGTCTTTTCTTTTAGCGTTTAGATCTGAGCCGTAGATTAGATCTAACGGCCACGGCCATCCCAGGGGAGGGCGATCCGCGTGACTCCCCCGTGGCCAATCAGAGTGCGCCGCGTGGCAGCCCAGTCAGCGCGCGCCAGTCAAAACCAGTCAACTAGTTTAAATTCGAATTTGAATCCCAGATTTCTTGTCCAAACTTGTAAAATTCGTATAAAATCAACCGTAGGGCCAAATTTTGTAAATTTTATAGTTTCGGAAAGCTTACAATCTGTAGAAAACCATTATGCCATAATATTGCATATGTACTGTGTTAGTTTTCGCGTCAAAATTAAAATAGAAAAATAGACCAGATTACACTATAAAAATTGTATAAAATAATCTACTGGTCCAAATTTGATGTTTTTGTACTTTCTGGAATCCTCAGAACATGTACTTCAACTTGGTATAGGATTTGTACAACTTTGATACGTGCATAAACTTGCTTTAATAAAATCTAACCGAATCAGTAATTCGAAGATAATTCAAATTCTATAATTCGTTTTCGAATAATTCCAATTGCACTACTTTTGTATTACTGTAACCTATCCAGGGAGGTCAAACTCATATTTTTACAACGCACAAAGCTTGCAGTAGCTAATTATTAAGTTTGTATATGTTAAGTAGATACTCGGTTAATGATTTTTCTAAATCAAATCAAATGTCCAGAATATTATATTAACATGACACATATCAGAGAGCACATAAGGCAACACTTACACACCACCTCTTTTGTGAAATTAAATTGTTGCATAGCATGCATGCATACATGTCTATGATTGTTCATATCGAATGTTTGTTTATTTGTTGTAAATTGTTTGAATAGATTGTGGAGGAGATCAAGGTGGTGCTTGTGATTGCTGTGATTGTGCGGGTTGCTTTGATCAAGGCAAGTGACACTCAATTACCTACTATTTTGTTAAGCATTAGTGTTTTGTAAATTAGTATGCATGGTAGGATTTTGTTTTCGAAAGTTATGCTATGCTTATTAATCCTAGTAGTGTGTAGCCATCCATGAACCCTTGCTAGGATTTTTAGTTGCCTAGCAATAACAAAGTGCCACTGCTGTTTTGGTCATTTTGGATTGTGAGTATTAAGAATTAAAATTAATAACCTTAATGAATCACCTGGGTGGATTGGTTGATTGGTGGGCGGCTGCTCAGGCTCACGCGCCCTAGGGACTAAAGTGATTCCTCACGCGCCCTAGGGACTAAAGTGATGAATTCCTGAGAGTGCGCAATTGTAGAGTGGCGACTCAGGGCCACATTGTGGTTGTCATCGCCTGAGGGTACACTTGTGGATAGCCACTCAGGATTAAAGAGATTAATATGTCGTCCATGCTTTAGTTAGCTTCCAGTGCAGCCTTATGGTATTATGGGCTCTGCCGGGATTAAGTAAGTTGTGAGGCCAAACTTGTTGCTTGACATGATGATGTGGCTAGCTACCAAACGGGAACGGGTCTAGCTGGTTATGGTTGAAGCCTCCCTCTGAAAGATCTTGTCTCATTTCTTCTCTTGGGAAGGGTGGGTCGTAAGGTGAAAGTGCACAACCTCTCGAGAGTAAACCTAAGATCTTAGCCGTGTCCCCGGTTACGGACAATTTGAGCTTTCTAGGCAGGGAATGTACGGAAGAATCTCATCATCTTTTCAGACTAAGTTAAAATTTGAGTAGCAACTGTCGGATAGTACATGGGAGATGTAACCATGATATCGTTTATGACATCATTATGAGTTTTTGTAAAATGTTTTGATTTGAAATAAAATGTAGGATAAAATTGGCTTTGCGCAAATTTGCCTACACTCCACTTGCCAAATATCATGTAGATAGCTATGCCCAAAACATCCACCATATAAGTGTCATTTGCCAGTACATCATTGTACTGACCTCCATTCGTGGGGCTGCATATTCAAACGTGCAGGTTCATCTGAGGAGGAGTACTAGGTAGGATCTCGAGTCTACATTCCAACATGTCTGCCTGTGGTGCATAAAGAAAATGGAGGCTCACTGCAGTTATTTTTCCGTTGTGTTTTCTTTGAACATTTATATTCGAGCTAGTCTATTTTGGCTATGCAATTTGTAAGACATTATTTTATCTCCTGAGGATCTGCGTTGTAATAAATTTGATACTATTGCTATGATTACTACATTTGAAATGTGTGTGCTATCAGTGATCCCGGGAATAGCACTATACATAGGTGTCTTGCCTTTGTTTAAAAGGTAGGGTGCTACAAAAGTAGCCTAAAAAACTATTGTGGTAATGAATATGTCGCTTATGTATCTTAGTTCTTATAAGTTGCTTGTTGAGCGGTAACCATGTTTCTGGGGATGCCATCAACCTGTTACACCTTTGTTGAATATCATGTGAGTTGCTATGCATGTTCGTCTTGTCTGAAGTAAGGGAGATTTCTCATGATTAAATGGTTTGAGTATGCATATTGTTAGAGAAGAACATTGGGCCGCCAACCAAAGCCATGTATCATGGTGGAAGTTTCAGCTTGGACATTAATCCTCAGAATCTCTTATGAGAATATTATCTGTTGTTGAATGCTTAAAGCATAAAAGAGGAGTCCATTATCTGTTTTCTATGTTGTCCCGGTATAGATGTCCTCAAGTTGAGATCTATCAAAATTGAGAAATCAAATGCAATCTATCTCCTTGGACCTTTGTACATGTGGCATAGAGGTACCCCTTTGTGACACTTGGTTGAAACATATGTAATGCAATGATAATCCATGGAAGTCCGAGCTAATTAGGACAAGGTGCGGGCACTATTAGTATTCGATGCATGAGGCTTGCAACTTATAGGAGGTTTTGTGCATAACACATATGAATTATTACTACCGTTGACAAAATTGTTTCCATGTTTTCAAAATAAAAAGCTCTAGCACATGAGTAATCCCTGCTTCCCTCTGCGAAGGGCCTTTCTTTTACTTTATGTTGAGTTAGTTTACCTACTTCTTTCTATCTTAGAAGCAAACACTTGTGTCAACTGTGTGCATTGATTCTTACATACTTGCTTATTTGCACTCATCATATTACTTTGTATTGACAATTATCCATGAGATATACATGTTGAAAGTTGAAAGCAACTGCTGAAACTTAAATCTTCCTTTGTGTTGCTTCAAAACCTTCTATTAAGAATCTATTGCTTTATGAGTTAACTCTTATGCAAGACTTATTGATGCTTATCTTGAAAGTACTATTCATGAAAAGTCTTTGCTATATGATTCAGTTGTTTAGTCATTATCTATTTGTTAACAAACTATAGACCATTGCTTTGAATCACTTCATTCATTTCATATGCTTTACAATAGTATTGATCAAGATTATGATAGTAGCATGTCACTTCAGAAATTATCCTTGTTATCGTTTACCTACTCGAGGGCGAGTAGGAACTAAGCGTGGAGATTCTTGATACGTCTCAAACGTATCTATAATTTCTTATGTTCCATGCTAGTTTTATGACAATACTCACATGTTTTATATACACTTTACATCATTTTGATGCATTTTCCGGTACTAACCTATTAACAAGATGCCGAAGCGCCAGTTCCTGTTTTCTGCCGTTTTTGGTTTCAGAAATCCTACACATGAAATATTCTCGGAATTGGACAAAACAAAAGCCCATGGTCTTATTTTCCACGGAGCCTTCCAGAACACCGAAGAGGAGACGAAGAGGGGCAACGAGGCGGCCACACCATAGGGGGGCGCGGCCCCACCCCTGGCCGCGCCGCCATATGGGGTGGGCCCCTCGAGCGTCCCCCGACTCTACCCCTTCGCCTATTTATTCCTTCCGTCGCGAAAACCCTAGTACCGAGAGCCACGATACGAGAAAAGTTACTGAGACGCCGCCGCCGTCAACCCTATCTCGGGGTGTTCTGAAGATCGCCTCCGGCACCCTGCTGGAGAGGGGAATCATCACCGGAGGGCTCTACATCACCATGCCCGCCTCCGGACTGATGCGTGAGTAGTTCATCCTTGGACTATGGGTCCATAGCAGTAGCTAGATGGTTGTCTTCTCCTCTTGTGCTATCATGTTTAGATCTTGTGAGCTGCCTATCATGATCAAGATCATCTATTTGTAATGATACATGTTGTGTTTGTTGGGATCCGATGAATATGGAATACTATGTCAAGTTGATTATCGATCTATCATATATGTGTTGTTTATGATCTTGCATGCTCTCCGTTGCTAGTAGAGGCTCGGCCAAGTTGATACTTGTGACTCCAAGAGGGAGTATTTATGCTCGATAGTGGGTTCATGCCTCCATTGAATGCGGGACGGTGACCGAAAGTTCTAAGGTTGTGGATGTGTTGTTGCCACTAGGGATAAAACATCAATGCTTTGTCTAAGGATATTTGTATTGTTTACATTACGCACGGTACTTAATGCAATTGTCTCGTTGTTTGCAACTTAATACCGGAAGGGGTGCGGATGCTAACCCGAAGGTGGACTTTTTAGGCATAGATGCATGCTGGATAGCGGTCTATGTTCTTTGTCGTAATGCCCTAAGTAAATCTCATAGTAGTCATCATGATATGTATGTGCATTGTTATGCCCTCTCTATTTGTCAATTGCCCAACTGTAATTTGTTCACCCAATATGTTATTTATCTTATTGGAGAGACACCACTAGTGAACTGTGGACCCCGGTCCATTCTTTTACATCTGAAATACAACCTACTGCAATCATTGTTCTCTGTTGTTCTTTGCAAGCAAACATCATTCTCCACACCATACGTTTAATCCTTTGTTTACGAGCAAGCCGGTGAGATTGACAACCTCACTCGTTAAGTTGGGGCAAAGTATTTTGATTGTGTTGTGCAGGTTCCACGTTGGCACCGGAATCCCTGGTGTTGCGCCGCACTACACTCCTTCACCAACAACCTTCACGTGGCCTTCATCTCCTACTGGTTCGATAATCTTGGTTTCTTACTGATGGAAAACTTGCTGCTGTACGCATCACACCTTCCTCTTGGGGTTCCCAACGGACGTGTGCTTCACACGCCATCATATACACCTTTAATACACACTTCTGTTAAAGAATATATTTTTCCATCCTACTAACATATCTCATAAAATAAATATGTAACGATTACTAGAACAATCCGTATAGACTATAAGCATCGCTGCTAAAGATCTAATGTTATCGCAGTCAACTCTTTGAACTTTGTCGTAAACAATCTTTTGACAAAGCGAGCTTCTTCAAGGATATTGTATCCAAGTCTATTAATTTTATAGATCCATTTACTTTCAAAAATTATGTATTCCTTCAAAAGGTTTACCAAGCTCCAAGCTTGATTTTAGATACTATCTTGGATTTCATGGCTCTTAGCCATTTTAACGGAGTCAGGTCCTACCATAGCTTCTTTGTATGTAGTTGGTTTTATCATTGTTCAAAATCAATCCTTTGTTCACAAATCATTTATTTGATAACAAAGTAAACCATACCTACAAGATTCAATAGGTACTTCGATCTCGATGACTATAACACTTTGTAGACATGGGAGCCATGATCGTCGTGGCCGCTTCCGGAACCATTTTCGATGCTGTGCTACTCTGATCATCATGCTCAGGTTCATCAACCTTATCAAGTTCCATTGTCCTCCTACTCAAATACTTTGCTAGAAACAATTTCTTGGAAATAAGCAAGTAACATCAACAAACACTTTTATCTTTGACTTCATAGTGGAAAGAATTCCCAAATTGTTCTCTGGGATAACCAAGAAAGACATTCATCAGATTTTTGTTGTAAACTCATTTACTTATGCTATGAATACCAAAATTTAAGAAAAGACTATTAGGGTTTATACCCATGCGATAACTCATATGGTGTCATTTCAATGGATTATGATGGTTTTCTATTTAGTGTAATCTACAAAAATATAATGGCATCATTTTATTTTATATCATCATTAATCCAACAAGGTTTGGATACGTCTCTCGAATACTCCATCATAACTATGGTGTTCCGAGAAATGTGAGTTGTGGAACAATTTCGTAACTCTCTTAGATGTCCGCTAAAACTCGTAATTCAAATATTTTCACCATGATCCAATCATAGATATTTAACTTTTCTATTACAATGATTTCCACTTAATGTTGAAATTTATTTGAATCTATTGAAATGTTTCAAACTTTATCCTCATCGAATGAATATATCCATATATATACACTCAATTCATTGTTGTAAGTTTTCATGAAGTAGAAGAATCTTCCGCACACAACTATGTCCAATGAACCACATACATCATGATGTATGTTTCCACTAAGTTAGTTGCCCGTTCAACTCTTGTCCTATGAATGGTATTTCAGTCATTTTCTTTAGAAAAGATTTGCAAGTGCCACACGATTCAAAAATCAAATGACTCCAAAAATCCATTTGCATGGAGTTTCTTCATGCGTTCCTTTCTAACATAACATAAATGGCGGTTCCACTTATAAGTGGAATTCAAATCATTTGCCTTATGTCATTTTAGCATCAGTGTTTTGCATGTTTATTTCACCATTAAGATTTATAATAACTTATCCATCGTACATGGAGTAAGGTCATAATTTGAACAACTCATTATTTTCATTTGACCAGAGTAAAATAATAATTATTAAGTTCTTTATTATAAATCTGAAGGGCTAGGTAGAATGCCAACGACGAACATAATAATACTTTATTTTGTTCTAGACGTGCATTATTACCACATTCCTTATCAGTCACTTAGGCCATTGTATTCCTGTATTGTGTTGTGTTGTATGATATCTCATACTAAACAAATATGGTACAAATACCCAAGAACTTCACTGTGTGACCAATCAAAGAATACATTCATAACATGTATATCATATATATACACCTGAGCTAGACTTTCTAGTCTTTTCTTTCTTTCTGCCAAAATCATTTTGTAGTTTCTCTTTAGAATTCCTCATATTTCTGAAAACACTTCAACATCAATAACTTCTAGGCTTGTTGGTCAAATACCAATAACCTTGAGGTTCGCACTTTGAAGTTGATCATCACATAACAAGTGTTTCGGATTTCACTATTAGTAACTTTTTAATGTGATGAACAATTTGACTCATAATTTTACCCATCAAACCATGACAACTTCATGATGAAGCTACTATGGCTTACATGGACATGCGAATAATGTTAGTGCCCAACTAATTGGAGGATCGGGACGCCTAGCGTCTTCAACATTTGTACATTCCCATAAAATTTATGAGTTTATGTAGTCTCATTAAATAATATTCTATTATCTTGTAATAAGGTCTTAGATATCACATATATCTCACACCTTGCTTATTTTTGAAAACAAACTTTTCAGCTCCTTACTTTTCAAATGGATTTGAACATCAAGTTTCAAGGAGACAAGATAATTTTATATACTAATTAAAACCATTGCTTTTTGAATCAGCAAGGAGGATTACCAAAAGTTTGCAATATGACTTAATCATTTCTTGATTCTTTAACGATACGGTACCACTCCGTAAAGTTACTTGTCAAATTTAACATGGTTTCTATCTCAATTATAAGCCTAGCACAAAGTAGAAAATGGATGCCAATTCTACAAATTAATTCAAATACAATTTAGACTTTGTTCAGCATAAATTGAGTTTACTATTAATTATTAAAATTAACTAGGTGAACTCCCACTCAAAACAATATCCCTCGCATTGTCTTAGTGATTACACGAACCAAATCCACTACACCAAATCCGATCATCACGTGAGATGATGTAGTTTCAATGGCGAACATCAGCATGTTCATCATATCATCTATATGATTCATGCTTAACCTTTAGGTCTGCCGTGTTCCGAGGCCATGTCTATACATGCTAGGCTCGTCAAGTCAAACCCTAGTTTCCGCATGTGCAAATCTGGCTTGCTCCCGTTATATGCACACGTTGAGTCTATCACACCCGATCATCACGTGATGCTTCGGAACAACGAGTCTTAGCAACGGTGCTAACTAAGGACGAACACTTTATTATCTTGATTTTTAGTGAGAGGGATCATCTTATAATGCTACCGTTGCGATCTAAGCAATATAAGATGCATAAAAGAGGATTAACATTACATGCAATTCATAATGTGATATGATATGGCCCTTTTATCTTCGCTCCTTTGATCTTCATCTCCAAAGCACGGACATGATCTCCATCATCAAAGGGCATGATCTCCATCATCATCGGCGTAGTGTCAAGGTCAATGGCGCCGTCTTCATGGTTGTCCACCACGTGTAGCAACTATTACAACTACTTTGAAATAATACTACTACATGAAATATAAAGACAACCATAAGGCTCCTGCCGGTTGCTACAATACAATAATGATCATCTCATACATATTCATCATCACATCATGGCCATATCACATCACCAAACCCTGCAAAAACAAGTTAGATGCCTCTAATTTGGTTTGCATATTTTACGTGGTTTAGGGTTTTTGAGTAAGATCCAATCTATCTACGAACATGAACCACAACGTTGATACAAGTGTCGTCAATTGAAATTGTAAATTGAATCTTAACTATGGTGAGAGAAATTAAAACCCGCAAAGCCACTTATGCAATACAAGTTGCATGTCAAGCGTGGAGCAGGTCTCATGAACGTGGTCATGTAAAGTTAGCCCGGGCCGCTTCATCCCACCATCCCGCAAGATGCAAATTACACATAACAAGAGACAACAAAAGCATCAACGCCCACAAAACTATTGTGCTTTACTCGCGCAACCAATCTATGCATAGACACGGATCTGATACCATTGTAGGGATTCGTAGCATAGAAAACAAAAAATTTCCTACCGCAAGAACGAATAACAAGCCAAGATCTAATCTAGTAGATGGTAGCAATGAGGTGAAGATCAATGATGACCCACAAGTATAGGGGATCGCAACAGTCTTCGAGGGAAGTAAAACCCAATTTATTGATTCGACACAAGGGGAGCCAAAGAATATTTGTAAGCCTTAACAACGGAGTTGTCAATTCAGTCGCACTCGGAAACGAGACTTGCTCGCAATAGTTTATCGAGTAGCAACGAGTGTTATAGCAAAAGCGGTAGTGATTATAGTAAACAGCAGGATTAAAATACTGTAGGCATAGGGATGGATGAACGAGCGCTGCATGGATAAGATAACTCATGTAATAATCAAGACTAGGCATTTGCAGATAATAATAAAACAGTATCCAAGTACTAAATAACCATAGCCATGTGTTCCGTATATAGTCGTACGTGCTCACAATGAGAAACTTGCACAACATCTTTTGTCCTACCAGCCGGTGGCAGCCGGGCCTCTAGGGAAACTACTGGTAATTAACGTACTCCTTTTAATAGAGTACCGGAGCAAAGCATTAACACTCCGTGAACACATGTGATCCTCATATCACAGCCTTCCCCTCCGGTTGTCCCAATTTCTGTCACTTTGGTGCCTCGGGTTCCGTACAACAATATGTGTATACAACTTGCAGGTAAGATCGTAAAACAATGAATATCATCATGAATCAATAACATGTTCAGATCTGAAATCATGGTACTCGGGCCCTAAGTGACAAGCATTAAGCATAACAAGTCGCAACAATATCATAAAAGTACCAACAACGGATACTAGGCACCATGCCCTAACAATCTTATGGCTATTACATGAACAATCTCATCCAATCCCTACCATCCCCTTCAGCCTACATCGGGGATTTACTCACACATGGATGGGGGAAACATGGATGGTCTATGGAGAGGCATCGGTGGCGATGATGGCGATGATCTCCTCCAATTCCCCGTCCCGGCAGGGTGCCAGAACGGAGTTTCTGATCCCGAAATAGGGTTTTCGATGGCGGCGGAGTTCTGGATGTCTTCTGGAAAATTGGTCGAACCCCCGTGCATTTTTAGGTCAAGGGCTTTAAGTAGTCCAGAGGGGAGAGCCGGGGGCTGGCCGAGGTGGCGTCCCCATGTGGCGGCGCGGCCATGGGCCCACCGCGCCGCCACGTGGTGTGCGTGCCTCGTGGCCCCCCTCCGTCACGTCTTCTGGCTCCGTGGGTCTTCTGTAAAAATAGGCCCATTGCAATTATTTCCGGGGATTTTCCTGAAAGTTGATTTTCTGCACAAAAATAAGACACCAGGGCAATTCTGCTGAAAACAGCGTTAGTCCATGTTAGTTGTATCCAAAATACACAAATTAGAGGCAAAACAATAGCAAAAGTGTTCGGGAAAGTAGATACGTTTTGGACGTATCAATCAACATATACCCTCGAAGATCGCTAAGTGTTAACGAGATAAATCTCGTGGTGGATGTAGTCGATCACTTGCCACTTGCAAAAGCACGTAGAAGATCTTGACGGTGCCACAATCGGGTAGCACCTCCACACTCGGTCACACGTATAGTGTTGATGATGGTGTCCTTCTGCCCATTCCAGCAGGCAGCGGATGTAGTAGATCTCCGTGGAATCCTAGTAGCACGACGACATGGTGGTTGTGGAGGAGAAATTTCTGCAGGGCTTCGCCAAGCTGGCGCAGATTGAGGAGGGAGGAGACGGGTGGCTAGGGTTTGGGCGCAGGGTGTTGCTGCGACTTGGGAGCTGGGGCTGCGACTTGAGGTGCCACTTGGTCCCTTTAAATAGGTGGCCAAGTCCCTTGGGTCGTCATAAACCTGCCCCCAAGTTTGACTGAGTTCCGACAGGTTTCCGGTTTAGAAAACCTACTCCTACTCGAACTCTTTTGCCAATTACGAAATTGCATTAAGGAAAGACTTCTTTTCCCTTAAGGCAACGTGGTTGCACCTATTATGGAACCCTCCCGACTTCCTTAGACAGCCCGGGTCGTCCCGGACACTTCCGGAACCTTCCATAATATTCCGGACTATTTCGGTCCTTTCAAAACCTTCTAGAAGCTCCGGTCAAAACACCGGACTTTTTCCGAACCCCGGAAAATGACTTCCGATATATGAATCTTAATCTCCGGACCATTCCAAACCTCCTCGTGATGTCTCAGATCCTATCCCAGACTCCTAACAACATTCGAGCTCCATTCCATATTCCATATCTACTTAAAACGACATCAAACCTTAAGTGTGTCACCCTACGGTTCGAGAACTATGTGGACATGATCGAGCTTCATCGATCAATAACTAATAGCGGGACCTAGAGATCCATAATAGCTCCCACATATTCAACGATGACTTCGTGATCGAAAGAACCATTTACATAGAATAACAATTCCCTTTGTCTCGTGATATTTTACTTATCCAAAGTTTGATCGTCGGTATCTCCATACCTAGTTCAACCTCGTTACTGATAAGTACTCTTTACTCGTACCATGATATGATATCCCTTGTGAGACAGTCACATGCTTGCAAGTTAATTGGATGACATTCCACCGAGAGGGCCCAGAGTATATCTATCCGTCATTTGGATGGACAAATCCCACTCTCGATCCACGTGCCTCAACCCTATACTTTTCGAACACTTAATGCCACCTTTATAACAACCCATTTACGAAGTAGTGTTTGGTGGCATCAAAGCATCCATCCGGTGTAGGTGATTAACATGATCTCATGATCGAAGGATTAGGTTACTATGTATATTTAAAGCTTGAAGCACAACGAACTTAATGACTTGATCATATGATACGCTTACTATGGGTGTATGTCCATCACATCATTTACCTAATGATATGATCTTGTTATTAATAACATCCAATGTTCATGATTAGGAAACCATGATCATCTATTAATCAACAAGCTAGTTTAACAAGAGGCTTAGTAGGGACTCCTTTATATTTACAAAACACACAAGTATTATGGTTTCGGTTAATACAATTATAGCATGGGATGTAAACATTTATCATGATATAACAATAAACACTTTTATTATTGCCTCTTGGGCATATCTCTAACACAAGGGAGGCATACAGCCTCAGCAACCACAGCTAGCAAAATGCGTGAAATGACTTCCAGTACAACATGCTAAATGCAGTAAGCACTTGGCAGCACAACTTACCTTGATCAACAGAAGGAGAGTTCTAACGAGTAAAAAAATTACGACTTTGGGTGGCTCTGCAATGGCTACTTGATTCATCTACATCAAAGTCAGATTCATCATGTATGTTGTTTCTTTTTGTGGACATGGACCTAATACTTCTACCAAGTTGAAAGTGCATGGAG